>NC_089226.1:66566085-66866085 GCF_963924675.1 Phocoena phocoena | reverse complement strand
TCCAGATAAGGGGCCAGTCCTGCCAATTCCTTGATTTCAGTCTGAGACCCTGAGCAAAGAAGCCAGCCCACCCAGACTTCTGACCTATAGAACTGTGAGATAATAAATGGGTGCTGCTTTAAACTGCTAACTTTTTGATAATTCATTATGCAGTCAGGGAAAACTAATACAGATACCCAGACAAGTCCATTGGACGAAACAAACACAAACCCCAATACAAATACAGTCAGGCCACAATGGGAAAGAGAATCCCCCAGGCAGTGAAACCTTCTCTGACACCTGGACTCTCTCTCTCCCTAGCTTCTCTTTTGATCTTGACCAACTTCCCAGGCTTACATGTGACGAACATGGCTGTCAGCCCAAGCCTGACCGACCCACGGGGCCAGAACCTCTCTCCAACCAAGAAAGTCACTGTGTCCTTAGTTCAGATCCTGAGAGAGAAGCTGGTCACTTTCATTCATCCGGCAAATATTAATTGAGCACATGCAATTGTTAAGAATTGTTCTAGGTTTCTAGGTGCTGCGAGGACACAGCAATGAACAAGACAAACTCCTGCTCAAGGAGGTTTAAGTTCTATGAAGGGGAGAGACAAGGAAAAGGCAAGCATATATGTTAGGGCAGCAAAGATAGGTTGTACGGGAGCACAGAGCAGGGCAATGGGATAAAGGGAAACAGGAAGTGCTATTTTTAAATCGGTGGTCATGGCCCTGGTGGGGAGGGGGAGCATTTTAACAGAGATTTGAGTGACCGTGAAGGAGCCGGATATACAAACACATGGCGGGAGGAACATTCAGGAAGAGGAAACAGAAAGTTAAAAGGCTTTGGGATGGAAATTTACTTGTCCTGTAAAGGGAGCAAGGAAGTCAGTAGAGCTGGAATAGAGAAAGCAAGGGGAGGATGCCAGGAAATGAGGTGGGAGTTGTAGCCTAGGCCAACACAAGTAGAGAGGACGGGCCACGGTATGGACTTCAGAAAACCTTAAGAGTTGACTGCAAAGCACTGACATGGATTGGCTGGTCTTAGGTCAGAGATCCAAACAAGGTCTAAAATATGGCCTCACAGGCCTGTCCCTTCAGCTGGGCCTCCGGTGCTGTCATTTCCAAAGAAGGGGGATGGGTGAGTTAGACTAGACACCTACTTCGTGTCCCCATTAGAGCAAGAACCAAAGTTGGTTAATTCAATCACGTTTCTACCACCTCTTAGAGGAGAAGCCTGAGGACTAAATCAGAAGAGTAAAGTCTGTAGGCAGGAATGGGTCATTGGTAAACTCAGTGAGGGTCTGTACCAAAGGCTCCTCCCTACAGAGACAGCTGGACCTCCTTCCACTCATGCCATGTGGTTTTGGAGAAGAATCAGCAGAATCATTGGCCAAGAAATGGTCGCATACCCCATTCATCCTCATGTCTTGAGAGAGAAGAGGGCATGAGGACACCTTCAGGTCAGAAATCAGGAGAGGGGCTCCAGAAGGGTTACCGTTCATTAAGTGCCCCAGGGTGAGCACCAGCAGAGTCTCCTCTGCCGCATCCCCAAACCTGTCCACTCTCCATCCTAAACACACTCCTACTTACATAGCCTCTCTTTTCCTGGGTCGTCAGTCATTCTAGGCTCCATGGTGCCTACCCCCACCCCATTCTTTCTCAATCTTCCCCTAAACTGGATGAGCCAGTCCCTAACCCTGAACTGCCTCTTCTTTCCTCTTTCTTCCCATGTTGGTCCAAAGTTTTCTGGAATTGATCCAACAAACACTTATTGGGCACCAGCCTCATGACCTTATGCAAGGCAGGAGGGATTAAAGCCCTGGGTTCAAAATCTGATCTGCCACTGATTAGCTGCCTTGATTTGGGCAAATAACTCAACCTCCTGAGCTTCTCCTGTGACACGGAGACAATAATATCTACCTTGAAAGGGTGTTCAGGGGTTAGGGTTATTGAGCAAAGTTTGTAGCACAAAGCTGGACACAAAGTAGGCCCCTGGTGGGTGTTTGTTGAATAAATGAGTGACAAGGGTTGAAGTACATCTGATGATTGGATATTGATGAAACTGTGATGAATGCTTCAGCAGAAGTACAAGGTCAAAGCGTGAATGGGAAGAAGTGTGCTGCCGTCTTTTCCTCTTCCTCTCTCTGCCTCCCCAGCACATTCCCCACACAGGCTGCCCAACTCCATTTCTGTGCTTCAGCTTCGGTGTCTTCCCCACACGTCGTCTTCAGATGAACGGCCTCCTCCTTCTCAAAGGAGACTTGGTACCAAGGCTGGCCTTGATGCGCTTTCTTTTTCACCCCACGTGTCATCATCTCTATATCCACCCTCCAGGTCTGTTCTCTAAATTCAATTTAATTTAATTCTGGTGAACAAACCTTCACTGAGCACCTACTGTGTGCAGGGCAATGTGGACATAGAGATGAAAAGGCCACGGTCTCCGTGCAGAGCTCATATTCTAGCAGGACGACCACCAAGATGGCCAGTCTACACAGTACCACGACGGCCAGTCCACGGGACAGCAGGAACGTGCAGGCTGATTAACCTCTGGTGAGCTCTGGGAGTTTGTGGGGAGGTTGGGAAGAGAAGGTTTCTCAGACGAAGGGACCCAGGAGTTGAGCTTCGAGAATGAATAGGACCTTGCCCGGCAGAGGATGGGAGAGCTTCCAATAGCTCACCTCCTCCTTCCCAGGGACTCTATACCTTTTTTTTAAAAATTAATTTTTATGGAGTATAGTTGATTTACAATGTTGTGTTAGTTTCTGCTGTATGGCAAAGTGAATCAGTTATACATATACAGATATCCACTCTTTTCTAGATTCTATTCCCATATAGGTCATTACAGAGTACTGAGTAGAGTTTCCTGTGCTCTACAGTAGGCCCTTATTCGTTATCTATTCTATATATCGTAGTGTGCGTATGTCAATCCCAATCTCCCAGTTTATCCCCCGCACCCCCCACCCACAAACACATTTATCATTCCTTTAGGAGAGTGTTTCTCAAGCAATCTGAAGAAAAGCACCAGTTTCTTTTTTTTTTAATTTTCAAATCATTGCAGACTGATACTTTGCAATATATGATAAAAGAAATTACTAGAAAATGTTGAAATAATAGAACATACAAAATGCAAGCACAGTGATCACATGCTCAGATGGTGCCTGGATATCAAACTGCTGTAAAAGTTTCTCCTCTTGTGGTGATGGTAGCAAACAGTGTGAATGTCCTTAATGCCACTGAACTGTGCACTTTAAGAATGGTGAAAATGGTTACAATTTCTGTTATGTATATTTTACCATATACAAAAGTTTCTCCTTCATTTTCATAATACCCCCTGTAGGAGTTTTGGAAAAGTTGAAGTTACTTTTAAGTCCTTTTGTACTTCCAGCTCTGTGATACTATGATTTACAAAAGGAAATATATATTTGGTCTTCATCTCCATTTCTGGTACAGAGTTCTTAAAACCCTTGGAACTTCCTAACTGATAAAAGCAATACAGGTTTTATATTCATAACAAGCCTCTTTCTATCACACCTGACTTTATGCTAATGGGGTGAGTTTATGTTAATGAGGATAGGGGCTGGTTGTCAGGGGAACCTACTACTAGATTAGAGGGATGGAACTTACCCTTACCCCCTGACCTCATGGGAGGGGAGAGGGGCTGGGGATTAAGTTCAATCACCAATGGCCAGTGATTTAATCAATCAAGCTTATGTAATGAAGCCTCCATAAAAACCTGAAAAAGGATGGGGTTCAGAGAGCTTCCATTCTGTAAATATGTGCAGGTACTGAGAGAGTGGAACACCCAGTGAGGGCGTGGACGCTCTGCACCCCTTCTCACACGCCTTGCCCTAAGCATCTCTTCCATCTGGCTGTCCCCGGGCTGTACTCTTAATAAATGGGTAATCTAGTAAGCAAACCATTTTCCTGAGTGCTGTGAGTCACTCTAGCAAATTACTTGAACCTGAGGAGGGGTCTGTGGGAGCCTTCAGTCTACAGTGGGTCAGAGACACAGGTAACAACCTGGACTTGAAATTGGCATCTAAAGTGAGGGTGGGGAAGGGGGGACAGTCTTGTAAAACTGAGCCCTTAACCAGTGAGGCTACCTCCAGGTAGACAGTATTAGAATAGAGTTGAATTGTAGGACATCCATCTGGTCAGTGGCCACTGAGAATTGGATCATTGCTTGACAGTGTTGGAAAACACACACTGGAATCACCAATATGAAAACTGTCACTAATGCTTTTCATAGTTTTTTTTTTTTTTTTGAAATAGTTTGCACTCCCATCCTTTCCTTCCCAACCTAAGCCTGTACTTCCTCAGATCAGGGTCTGGCTCTGCAACCATCTGTCTAATGTCCTCCCTGGCCCCATCCTCCCAATCAAAAGTGTCTTATACATGAGAAAGCTAAACTAATCTTCCTAAAACACAGTTTGCATGTTCTCACTCAAAAATATTTAGTGACTCCCTGGGGTCTTTGGCATCAATTTTAATTCCCTCACCTAACTTTAACAGAAGCCTATGACTATCACTCATTACTTGCTTTATACTAAAACAGGACATTCTATTCCAGGCAGCCGAAGGTTCTCCCAGGCCACTTGTCCCATCTACTCCAACCCACACTGATCTCTCTATCTCCAGAATTCCTGCTCCCCAACCTCAATGAAACCTGGATCAGATATTATGACTGCAATGGCTCTAACGGCACGGTGCATGGTTTCAACCAGTCTGAGAACAGGGACCAGTTCTGCTCACTCTCTCCTCGACTCCTGATGCTAGCGCCAAAAAGGAGGATTATTAAGTAATTTGGGGTGAGCTGTCAGCTTAATAGTGACCTAAGAGAACACCACTATATCAGTTCAATCATCCTACTGCATTAAGGCTAGCAAATCATAGCATCTTCCTAAGATGTGCTTTATCCCTAATCCTGGGTAGAAGATAATGTGATCTATTTTGCAAATAAAAACACTGAGATACAGCCAGGAGAGAACTCAGTTGCCCAAGGTCACATAACTGGTAAGAGGAAAAAAGGTTTTGAAATATAATGTCTAACTCTAAACCTAGTACCATTTCCACTGTACACGCCAGCTTTTAAATGGCAGCTCTTCTCCAAGTTCTAGGAACTGCCCATTCATCGTCCCTGACGGCCTATGAGAGTTTCACACCCAACATGGTAGTGCAAACCCTACGCGGATGCCATGGGGCTTGCCCATCCCGAGCCCACAGGCACCAGCACTTGCCCTTGCCACCAAAACGAACACTTTTCAGCCCTGAGACCCATGCCGTCACCTTAGAAGCAGACCGTTAAGCGCCACTGGTCACCTAGGGTGTTTCCCTTCCCATCCGAGTTGAATGGGAAGGATGTTTTCAGAAGTGGCCTTTGATAAGATCAACCCTGTTTGTTTTTTCCTATGTTGTGGGATCAGGGTCATGGCTAGAAGTGAGGAGAGAGGGGGCAGAGGATGGGAACTCAGGGAATAATAATTTTTAAGAACCAAGGAAAAGGGATAGTCCGTGGGGAACACGGATGAAGTGTTTGGAGAAGGGGGAACCCTGAGAGATGCCTGTCACAGACAAGGGAGAGGAGTACTCCAAGAGGCTGACAGCTGAAGAGAGATCATGTGAAATGAAGAGAGAAAATTTGGAAGTTGGGAGGTCACGGGTAACCTTTGCTGGAACGATTTCAATGGGAGCAGAAGCCAGACTGCAGTTTGATACATGATTAGAAACTGCGAAAACACAGTGCTGTAGATGGATTTTCAAGACATTTGCTGAATAAGGGGGAAAAAGGAGCTGACTGAGGAGAAAGGATTGGGGTGGCACTGAGGGCTGGGGTAATGTTAGAGTCAGGGGTTTGTCCCAAGTCATTTACGTAGATTATGTGATTACCTCCAGCAGCTCTTAGCAGGCCTGTGGCAGGCTCAGCAAAAAAGGCCTTGGGAGTGGATTCAGGCTGGGGATTGCACAGCTGGAACAGTGAAAGAACAAAAGGAGTTGGGGTGGAGGTGGGGAAAACTGGGGATGCTGGAGAATGTGGCTGAAATAATCTACAACTGACCGGGCTGGGGTGTGGAGGACTGAGGGTCTGGGAGAATAGAGGGTCAGGAGCTAGAGGCTGGCGAGCACGTCTTCCTGGGAATTAAGAGATGGTGACGTGGAAGGTTGTGGGCAGGGAGGGGACGCTCAGAGGGCAAGCATTCGGGAGTCCAGACGTGGGAGCGAAATCACGTGGTGGAGTGGATGGAGCAGCTGTGGACGCAGAGAGGACAGAGAAGGTACACGGCTGGTGGCCAGGTCAGTAAGGAGGCTGCTGCGTTCATGGGGAGGAGGGGCGTGTGTGACAACCCCAAGAGCTAAAGTCCTCGGTGAGCAAGAAGCTTCCAGGGGCTCGTAACAGATGGAAGTGGGCTGATCAGCCTAAAAGGAGGCGAGGTTTCAAAGGAGTCATGGAGGACAGTGAGCTACAAGCGTGCACGGAAAACCAGGGAAGCGTGGGAAGAAAGCCGTGTCCCAGAGACAGGCCCGGGTTTCTGGCAAAGTGCATGAGGAACGGGTTCAGCATGTCTGATGTTGGGGAGTTTCTTGACTGCAGAGCCAGGGCTCCAGACAGAGAGCCTGGTGGAAGGAGTGAGTGGAGTTGAACTGGATGGGAATGAGAAGACAGAGAATACAAGTGAGCAGAGGAGTGGGGCCCCACCTCGTGTTGGCCCCTCATGAAGGAAGGGCAACCCAGTCTTCTGCTCCGAGGACTGGCAATCATTTTACAGAGGCCCGGAGCAGACGGCAGTGCCCCGAGTGCGGGGACCCTCTTGGCCCTCCCTGCCTTGAGCTGACCTGCAAGCAGAAGTCCCATCACCCGATGGTGGTCAAAGCCACAGGCAAAGGCAGCGAGTGGCACAGAGAAGGATGAGAGGTGAAAGCCAGCGTGGCCTTGGCAATGGAGTGCCAGACGGAGGAAGATGGAGAAAACAAAGGGACTTCATAAAACCTAGTTTATGACTTTGGTGGGAGAATATCCCTCTGAGGGTTTAAAAAGGCATAAATGCCTGTCTAATCCTAAAAAGCATGCCGTAAAGGAAAGCACAGGCCTGTCTCAACAAGCTCCTTCCTAGCTGGGCCCGTTCTGGGTAGTCAACTCTTCTGTCAGGCTCAGAAATACATTCTCAGGAATAATGTGGGCCTAGTTCTAATTAATTGGGCCCAGCTTGCAGCCGAGATAGCAATCAAAGCAATGGGAATGCAGAATTGACCTGCGCAGAAGGCTGCAAAATGCCACTCATTGCTCTCCTTTGGGAAACAGAGGGCTCCAAAATTGCTCCCCGTCAGTATGTTAGACTTGCCTCCCCCCCGTGCCTTTCCAAACAGGATGGAAAAACTGCTTATGTGGTATGATATTTTAACTGAAGGGCACTTGGAAACTCAGAGTGTGAGGGTAGCCTGCACAGGAGTCTTGAGGCCAACCGTGGATTTATGGAAATGTCCAGCAAAGGGCTAACGGTGGCTCAGACCCGAGCCACGAGGTAAGGCAAGTTATGGCTCTGCCTGCCTCCCATTTCTCTCTTTATTTTTATCTTCGGGATCAGGCGTGTTGGAGAGAAAAGAGGAGGCCTGGTAACAACAGCTTCCCCATCATTCTTGGTTACTTACATCTGTGGTCAATTTTCCACACTTTATTCCATAAAAGGTAAACGAGGCACGGTACTTGCAAGAGGATAATCTAAACAATATGAACCATGTTACTGTTAAAGACCATCTGGTTGATCACGCTCAGCCCCAGACTTTTAACTCCTTGAGGTAAGAAAGATGCCAAACCCAGAGAGGCCGGGCCCTCCTTTGGTCTTTTACTCCAGAATCTTTCCCTCCCTCCTCAAGTTCATTAAAACAAGGACCTCTAAGGTCTCTGCCAGCCCTAATATTCTAGGCTGGCTGCTGGTGAAACTCGGCGAGTTTTGTGAATGAGCAACTTGCAAAATGCTTCTACCAAATGACTCTTCTCTTCTTTCTCTTTAAAAGCTTAAAAAAAAAAGAAAAGAAAAGCAAAAAAAAAAAAAAAAAAAACAGCCCTATGCACAACCCAAACTAAAATACTCAAGTGCTGGAGTTGTTTCCTTCATAGCTGATCTCCTGCTTCAAGCCAAGGGATCATTTACATAATTTTAATTTGAAAAAGCAACTGACACTTGTGAAGACACAATGAAGACCGTGCTTTGCTTTTATTTGGGCTTACACATTTTCTGGCCATCTGTTAGTCAAGAAAGTTGCAAACTCCAATAAGAGATGGGAAAATGGTGTTTTTCAGATGGTGTTTTTCATCCTTTGGGTGGGGAGCTGATGATAAGGGATTCCGGGGAAGTTTCAAATGGGTAAGGCCACTGTAAAAATGAGAGTTGGCCTTCCCTGTAAGGTGCAGCGTTTCCACCTGCAGGAGGAATTCAGCATTTGACCTAGAGGTTCAAGTGCATTTTATTCTTCCAGTCAGTCATTAAGAACTCTAGCTTTCCCCCAGCAACCTCTAAGGGTATTTGAACCGTCAAAACAATCCAAGTTAATACACCTTTTAATATTTTAAGCCATGTGGTACTGCAGTATTCCATCAGGGAAGCATCTTCCAGTATCAAGGCCACAACAGAACCCTCATTTCTAGCCCAGATCTCCTTTGTGTGTAACCACAGATTAGACCTAAGCAGTCAGTTTTCTGGAAAAAGGTTTTCCGAGGTCAAGGCAGAAAACGAGCTCAAATACTATGGCTCTGCCAGGCTTCAACAATAATGTCTAAAACCAACAGTGCTAGAGCTACTACTAATTCCCCCTTTTAAAAGCATTCTGGAAAATCTCGATGACATAAACAGAAGACATCAAAACCCAAGGGAAGGCCACTTGGCATCATACACACATGAAAGAATGTGGCTCTCAGTCTGTCAAGGCACTTTAAATTCCACAGGCCCAGATGAAGCAGTGGCTTTGTTGTTGTTGTTATTTAGCTCTGTTGACCTGACAAACGAACCGCTGCATCCTTCCTTCTCCCCACATCCATCCTGCGGGTTGCCTCTGCTGGTTGCACAAAGACGGAGTACTGAGTTGAAGGGGTACTGAGTTGAAGGAGTACTGAGTTGAAGGAGTTAATGGTCACCAGGAGAGCCCCTGGGAGATGAAGCTTCATATCCCATGATCATAAATCTCTTTCCAGGCAAGTTTGAACCAGGACTCAATTCTGCTACAGCTCCCAAAGCTCAGCATTCATCTTCAATTAGATAAAGTGACTTTCACATCTATTTATACTCTCTTCATTTCCCAACACATTTATCTCATGAAATGACAACTGGAAAACACTCCTGTCCTAAACACGCATGTTATTTTGAAAGAGTTACTGAACCAGGCTGAAAAATGTAATTAATAGGCTTTTACTGGAATTCACTTTTAATATATATTCTTAAACATCTGTGAACAATGTTTTTCAAGCAACAGGAAAGAAAGAAAATGGGGAAAAAAAACCCATGATTTAATCATTCCTCAATCGTAGTAATTTCACAATTCAAAGCATAGTAGGAAAAAGTTCATGTTAATAGAAAAAATGAGTTTACTATGATTCTATGACTGGACATCAATCGTATTATAGCTCCTTTTGAAAAACCCTTTCCCTCTGGAGAAGTAGGTTCCATCTCTTTTTTGGGTTTGGTCAAATGGACAGGTGACCCCAATGTAACCTAGAACGTTCATCTCTATGAAGACCAGAGCTGTAGTCAGAACAGGGAAAGCTGGGAATTTCCCACAGCTGCTGGGTTCGGATTAGCGCTCAGGTTTGGACCCACGGCAGAAGATGAGGAAAAAGTCCCCAAGGGCAAGTGAGGCACTGTGACTAAGTGTTGATGGCACAAGGAGAGTAACAAGAGGCAGGGAAGTCGGTGGAGAGTGAGATGAGGCTCCAGGTGGCATCAGCCTCAGTGTCCTCTGGACACAAGCTGATAAAGCCCAGCCCGTTGGGCAGAGGGTCTGCATTTGGAAGGTCTAATAGTAGATGGTAAGGTTCTAGCGTGGAATGGGGGTGGGGCTGTCAGGCAGGTGAGAGCTCAGAGGGCTTTAAAGGAGCTAAGATGTTGGGGACAAATGAGTGAAGCCACTTGGGAACCAGCCAAGGATGGGACAGGCAGGGCAGACACATCAGAGAAGGGGCCTGGACTCTGAGGACCCTTTCCTGATTCTCAGCTGCTAAGCTCTCTATTAAAACCAAGATGGGATGGCACAGCCACGAGACGGGCCTGAGCCTTTTGGCTTGGATCTGGAGGTGAGGGCTGAGCACACAGGGTACTTTGTGCCTCAAAACCTGGGATCGAGAGGATGCAGGACAGGTGATGGTCAAAATACTGAACAATGGGCAACATCCAGGCACTGTCCAGTCAGTGTGGGAAGATGTAGGGGTGCCTGCTGGTTTTGGACTGTGGGAGGGGCTGGCCGGGCCGAGGGAGGGGCAAGCTTGCCCTCGGAGGGTGGGGGTACTGGTGGAAATGGGGGAGCAGCTATTTACCAACCAATGCAAAAATAAACTGCCATGAGTCAGCCTGGGGAGAGGGGCAGGCAGGTTATTCCCACACCCCACTTGGCAGTTTTTTCACATCTGTGTGAAAGGGATATTGCTTAAGAAAGGAAAATATGGCCAAGGGTGGAGCCAGGGGAGCTTGTTTTGGTCAAATTTCTCAATAAAAATTTGCTTTGCTGATAAAAATTTGTGGCTTTAATGTTAGGAATCGTGTCTTTTTGTTCTTGTGGCAGAAAAAAAGGTAGAAAACTTCCCTAACCCATCAGGCAGGTTTGGGTCTCTTTCGGGAAGCAGGGCAGGAGGGGTCTGTGAACACCACAGGGCAACTAACTGGACAGCTTGCCCCACTGCTCTGTTTATCACCATCCTCTGAGATCCTTCTTCCTCACGTTTATCTTTAAAGAAAGAGATCACGGAAACAAGTGTGCACTGTGAAGTTGTTAGGGACTGCATCAAACGTCAGGATCAGGGTGAGTAATGGGCTTGGGCAAGATCCACGTCAAACCCCCCACAGCACGCCTGGTGTCAAGTTCTGGAAAGAAATGAGCCTCTGTGTGAGTTTTCCTGCTAGAGGCAGCATGAGCAACTGCGACCTGTATGTCTGGGAGGGGGAGGGGGAAGGGCAGTACAGAGCTCCTCCCCAGAGAGGAGACCTCTCCGCTCATCAGGAGTGGGGTCAGCTGGGGTGTTGGAGCGGCTCCGACCCTCTCTCAGGTATTATGTTTTCAGGAACTCATGGAGCCGGTTGTTAAAAAGAGCCATTATTAAAATTTAAATCATACACTTCTAATTAAATAAATTATGCTGAAAAACAAGGGTAATAAATACTCAAAACTCATCACTTATTTTGTTATCTATGCTCTTGGGATTTTGTACATTTATCGGATCTATGTGGTAGAAATACTACATAATGATGTGTTATGTCGTGTATCTCTTCCCAAGTCCACGTTCAAGGATATCACAAAATTGGCCACGACAGGGGTGGTATTTATACACACAAGTATATAAATAGCAAACACTGCAAGTCAGAGCTTGGTTTCTTGCTCTGTTGATTATCTAGAGTTAAGGAAGTGATGGAAGAAATGTCAATAATGCAGATTAAACTTAAAAGTGAGTCATGTCCACCTAGAGGGGTGGGATAGGGAGCATGGGAGGGAGACGCAAGAGGGAGGAGGTATGGGGATATATGTATGGTTGACTCACTTTGTTATAAAGCAGAAACTAACACACCACTGTGAAGCAATTATGCTCCAATAAAGATGTTTAAAAAAACGACAACGAGAAAACGCTCCACCCAAAATTGAGCCTGTGAAGAGGAAAGCAGAATCATGGAGCTCAGACAGCCCAGAATTGGGTAACTAGACTGTGAATAACTGCAAGTTAGTGCTCGCTGAGGCTTGAAGAATACAAAATAAATCTTTTCAATCCAAGAAAAAAAATGTGAGTCATGTCTGTAGTCATTACATTGTGAATAGTATCAAAAAACAAAAAGGAAAATACTCTCGCAGTATTTGAAAACGATTATCTGATTCGGCAAAGAAGGTGTTGAGGTTGGTGGTGAATGAGTGAGCTCTGATAAATGTAATGCTTAAGCTGAAAGAGGTTTCAGTTGAATGAATATAACACCGATCATCCTTGACTTTCGATGAAGTTACATCCCGATAAACCCACTGTTAAGTCTAAAATAGGGGATGTCGAAAATGCATTTAATACACTTAAGCTGCCAAACATCGTAGCTTAGCCTAGCCTACCTTACACATGCTCAGAACACTTACATTTAGCCCAAATCAGCAATTACCGTCAGTAGAGACAGCCTTGCCGTAGTACAAGCAAAGGTTATGTTATGTTCAGCCTTTTCTGTTGAAGAGAGTAATTGCTGATTTGGGCTAAAATAATCATGTATACACGTTGATGGTTTCATTTTTCTATTTTAGGAAGGGATTTGAACAGGATCATGAAGACTGGTCAGACTTCAACAGACAGGGAAAGACGAGGGGGAAAAAGAAAAAGAATGGGCCCCAAGGAGGGCATAGATCTCACTTACGTTAACCTACAGTTGGGCAAACTCATCTCACACAAAGCCTACTTTATAATGAAATGTGGGATGTCTCATGTAATTGATTGTATTGAAAGTGAAAAACAGACTGGTTGTATGAGTACAGAATGATTGTAAGTGTATCGGTTGTTTATCTTCATAGTGGCGTGGCTGACTGGGAGCTGTGTCTGCTGCCACTGCCCAGCATCACAAGAGAGTATCATACCGCCCATCGTCAGCCCGGGGAAAGATCAAAATTCAAAAATCGAAGTACAGCTTCTATTGAATGTATATAGCTTTCTCACCATTGTAAAGTTGAAAAATCGTAAGCCGAACCACTGCGCAAGAGTGAGAAATAGTTTAGCAGATCACATATCAGATTTAATGACAGTAAGTGAATTGGGAGTTAGTGGACTGGGATGAAATTCCACTAGTCAAATCATGGTTGAACTGCGACCATAGGTCAGCTATGGATAACACGACACAAAAATCAACAAAAACATTCAGTGAGGATCAACTGGCTCGTGGAATTTACAAGAAAGAGGATTAGACATTTTATTATTACTTATGCATTGTGCGCTACAAATCCTTCATATCAATAAGACTTATATGTACTTATGCATTCATACACATACTTTTTTTTTCTGGAGAACTGGTTGTTGAATATTTACCAGCACACAACAGAATGAGAGGGTCTGTAATCTCATGCCTTGGGGGAGAGTTTTTTCTTCCCCATTCCCACTGCCAAAGAGTTAAAGGGTCAGCGCTTCTTTTAAGACTCTGAACCTGGGACTTCCCTGGTGGCACAGTGGTTAAGACTCCGAGCTCCCAATGCAAGGGGCCCGGGTTTCTAGATCCCTGGTCAAGGAACTAGATCCCACATGCATGCCACAACTAAGAATTTGCATGCCACAACTAAGGAGCTGGCAAGCCATAACTAAGGAGCCCGCCTGCCACAACTAAGACCCGGTGCAACCAAATTAAAAAAAATAAAAAAACAAGACTCTGAACTTGATTAAATTCTGGATTAAGACATGTCACACTCTCCCTACCAATCCACAGAATTTAGTCCTCCCCCAAATTCCTGAAGCTCCTTCTGTTTCTGTTCATTTGGCACTTAGCAAATGCTACCCGTATATTGACTTTTCAATTTACAACATTTTAAATTTATGTCCCATCTCATTTTAGGACAAAGATCAGTCTCAGCAGCTTTCTCCATGCCTTTTAAAGGTGCCAGCGTGGAGTAGGTGCTCAAAAATGTCTTCATTCAGTTGGTCAATAGGTCAATGTAATGTTCACGAAGTCTGATCTCCGCACTAGACACTTTGCCAACCCAGAAGTTCCAAGATTTAAGAACAACCTGTCTTGTCCTCGAGGATCTCACAGCTTTGTAACGATGATAGCGATGGTGATGTGATGACAGTCAGGGTTTGCCAAGTACCAAGTACGTGCCAGATGCTATGCCAGGGACTTTGCATATAACATCTAGACATACCAGTATCTGTGAACATGTGGCTGACCATCCAAAGGAGATACCTCAAGATGGTACCTTGGTCATCTCAGGAGCCCACTCTGCCCTGGCTTAGTAATGTCAAATGCATGCAAGAGTGCATATGAATGACTGACTGAACGGCCTAGTGTTAGCACCTAGTTATCCATCCTCTCTGCTGCTTCTCTTCTTCCCTCTACTTACCTTACTTTCCTTCCTTTCTTTCACATGAGGGACTCTATATGGAAAAGGAAACTCGAGTGGCCTGAACTTGATATATGAAAGCGAAACTGCTTTCGGTTATGATGCAGACATCGTAATCTGGCAATGCCTAACGCACATGGCTTGAGACTCCATTTTTGCCCAACTTCTCTATTCATCTTCTGCCATTGTTCTGCAAGTTCCCCCCCCACCCCATAGAGAGCAATTGGTCCATGGAGAAGAGCTGCTGGCTCTCTAAGAGAGGTCCCATAGGCTGGTAGTGAGCCCTGTCTCAGGTGTGAAGTTTTCCACAGCTGGGGAGACTTCCCCCAGGAGGAGGAAGCTTTGGAGTAGACGGACATGAGGTGGGACCTGGCAGCCACTCCCAGGGGCTCTTCCTCCCTCTCCTGCCCTGTCTGTAGAGGAGCTTCTGGGCACACACCTAGATAGACAAGAGTCCTGCTCGCTGGAAACTGGAAACAGGTTTCCTCACATCTCAGTTGGAGAACCTGATGGTAATTTACTTCTCACCATTGTCATTCACCTTTTCTCAAGAGAATAAAAGTGAGCAGCACAGCAGCTACAACTTGACGTTTTTACCTAAACGTTTATAACCTAAATTCGCCCTTAGATGCTTCCTTCTAATTTTATTCAGCCTACTTGGTAATCCATATGATAAACATTTCTAGATAACTTTTATGGTACAGAACTTGCTTTTTAAAAAAATATGTCTGTTGTGGTAGAAAGCATTTCTAAAGCAGATGAAACCCGTCTTTGCTCTCTTCAACAGAAAAGGCTGAACATAACGTAACCTTTGCTTGTACTACGGCAAGCCTGTCTCTACTGATGGTAATTGCTGATTTGGGCTAAAATAATCATGTATACACGTTGATGGTTTCATTTTTCTATTTTAGGAAGGGATTTGAACAGGATCATGAAGACTGGTCAGACTTCAACAGACAGGGAAAGAAGAGGGGGAAAAAGAAAGGGCCCCACGGAGGGCATAGATCTCATATCAGATCTCATGACAATAAAGTGTTGACCAATTTCATTATCTCACTCGACTTAAGTTACCTTTTCAGCTTGGTTAGCTAATTTAGCAAGGAGTTATAAATGATATTCCATACAAATGGCCCACTTCTTTTATAATAATTATATTTCCTTTTTCACTTATTTTCTTCTTTTCCACTGTACCAGTTTTAAAAAAAAACAAAAAATCTTACTTTATTAGTCCGATTTGTACTGCATTTCTGATCCTAATTTTCATGCTATGCTTTTGCTGGTTAGTTTGTTTCTTTTCTAAATTCTAAATTCTTTAAAATGAGATTTCAAAGCCTTTTTAAAAAAGTCTAAGTAAAGCATATATATTTATTCCCTTATATCATATTTCCCTTTCTCTCCTCTTGCCCTGACTCCAAAATACTGATTTCTCCCCCAATTACACAGCATCCCCTGGTCCAAGCTCTGGCCTCTCACCTGGACTGCTGAAGGAGCCCCCTAATTTATCTGCCTGCTCCTATACCGCGCAACTCCGTCAGCTACCCAGCGGTCAGAACTTGGGCTCTGGAGGCTCAAGACAACCTGGTTATATATTGACCCCTTCACCAACATTCTGTGTGACCCCTAGGCTAGTTGCTTAACACCTCTGAGCTTTGTTTTCCTCAACTGGAAAATGGGGATAATAAAAGTACCTACATAATGTGGATGTTCTCAGTACTAAATAAGATAATATAATGTATACTGCTTGGAGCAGTAGTGGGCACATACATTGGCTTAGAAAAATCTCTAACGTGTACATCCAGATGGCTAAAACCCAAGTACTTTTGGATCTGGATCTGCCTCAACCATGTCAATTTCCCCTTTATTCACCATGCTCCAGTCACACACTGACCTTTGACTGTGTCTCAAACCCACTAAGCTCTTTCATGCTTCAGAGCCTTTGAACATGCTGTTCCCTCCGTCTAGCTTCTTTACTTGGCTTCACTTGGCTAATGACCAGTCCTTCAGCTCTCAGCTTAAATGTCACTTCCTAATCTGACCGAGGCCCTGATCGACCACCCAGGCTAATATTAACTGTCCATAACCTTCTCTTTCCTTTATAGCACTTAGTACAATTTGGAATTATGTATTTGTTGGTTTCCTGGTTTAATACCAATCTCTCCTGCTAGACTGTGAATACCATGAAGCCAGGGACCATGTTGATTTTGTTCAACCCTGTATCTCCCACATCTAGCACATAGGAGGTACTCAAGGGTTATCTGTAGAGTGAAGGGGAAACAGTCGCTGAATTAAAAAATTTGGAAGATGAGTACGGTCCTTTATGGAATCTCCTTTGCCTTTTTCTCCTAATAAGTTATACTAGTCTACTAAAGCTAATAAAACCTGCCCTTGGCCACAGATTTTACTGTTTTTGCCTGGTAACGAAGTGAGATTCCTTAATTTATCAAAATACTTATTCAACAAGTATCTCTTAATACCTGCCACATACTCGGCTCTATATCCTGGACTCTGTTTGCTAAACAAAAGAAACAGAAGACCTGAAATCTCCCTCCACGCCCACCCCTACAGGGATATTAGACATATGACATGTACATAATGACACAGAAGATAATTAGATAATATGACAAGGATGTGAATAGTTATTTGCCAAAAAGAAAGACACACTCAAGGAATACATTAAGATGAGAGCAGAGAGAAATCACTCAGGGAAAATCGCAAAGACAGGAACTTTGGGTGGGTCCTCAGGGTGAATGAGAGGTGAAGAGGAAAAGGGCATTCTCTGCACAAGAAACTCCGAGTTGGGAAGAGGTAATGAGGTCAAGGGACGGGGGTGGGGAGATGAGAAGACTGACGTGGTGACTCATGTTGGGAAGTCCAGTGGGGCAGGGGGGTTGAAGGGTAGGGGGAAGCCTTGAAGAATCCAAGAAGAGGGAACGTGAAAATCCTCCTTCTTTTTGATCGCCAATGTCACATTCATGTTGTCATCCAGCACTTTGCCTAGTGTTTTACCAGAAGTTTAGATTCAATGGTGCTTGCTGAACTAATTATGTTGAATAAAAAATGACATACATGAAGAGACTCATATCAGAGGAACTGTTAGGGAAAATTTTGTTCCCACCATACATTTCTAAAAGAAGCCCCTAATGGATTCTCAGGAGAACATCACTAAATTTTCACATACCAGTTACATAAACTATTTTAAAATATAGACAAGATATGTTATACAACTCATATTAGGAAGTAAATAAGATCTTGATTGAACACTAATGAGGATGACACTGTGGGTGGCGGGGGTGTTTTGGAATTATAGGACTGTCTTACTCAAGAATGTAGTTTAATAAATCACAAATAATATCCTACAGACAGAAAGGGGAAACGTTTCAAAAACAAACAATATGAGCTATCCTACGAAGATAGAATTAGCACTACGTGGGGAAATTATTAGGATGGTTCAACACTTTGATAGAAAAAAAATTATTTTTAAATCTAAGAATTATTTTGGTGGATGCTGAGCAGACCATCATTAACATTCAACATTAGCTCTTTATAAGAACCCTTTGAAATAGGAAGAGGGAGTGTATTCCTTGAGATAAAAAAGATTGGAGATTTAAATCAGAGTTTCAATATTATTTTTAATGTGGAGATCCTAGATGACAGCTGTCTATTCACATTTTCTGCAATGATGGAAACCTTTATTCCTGCACTGTCCAGTATAGCAGTAACTTGTCACATGTGCCATATCACATGTGACACATGTCACATGTGCATACTTAAATGTGGCTAATGTGACTGAAAAACTGATTTTTAAATTTTACTTAATTTTTAGTTTATTTGAATTTAAATATCCACCAGTGGCTAGTAGCTGCTAACTGTAGTGGATAGCGCAGTCCTGGGGGCTTTACTTTGCAAACACAGGCAGAGGTCTAAGATGCTCCTCTCAGCACCTCTATTGGAGGTCATAGTAAAAAAGATTGCAGGACAAGATGAACAAGAAATAGAGAATAAATATAGGAAAGGCAGAAATAGAAATACCATTTTTTTGCAGATGATACAATAGTGTAAATAGAAAATGCAAGAACAATCCAATGCACACCAATGATGTAGAGCTAGAAAAGGCAGTGAAAAATGCTACTATCCCCAATACTGAAAAAAAATAAAATACTTGAGAATCTACAAATCTAGATGAATAAGATATGTAGTGAAGTAAAACTGATAAAACCATAATGGGAAGAAAAATAAAGAAATACCTAAATAAACAAAGTTACAGCCATTGTTCCTGATTTAGAAAATTTAGAGTAATATCACTAACATTAGTCTATAAAACAAAAAACAGATTAACATAAGAACAATTAAATTCCTGCAAGCCTGCTCTAGTATGTGATTAATCACTAGCAAAATTAATAAGGAAAACTAAATACACAATAATACCAAAGAAGATTGGAGGATGTAATAATCAAATTTAAGTATATATTATAAAGCGATCTTCATCAAAACTGAATTTTGTTGGATCAAAGCCAGGACAAAGACTCCAACAAAATAGTGATTCCAGAGATGAATTTAAGCACATGTAAGTTCTTAGGATACAGCAAACAAACAAAGAATCACAATAAATGGATGACAGAATCACCATTTAATAAATGCTGGTGGAACAATCTGGTATCAATAGTATCAATAAGAAGGAAAGTAGATTATATCCATAACTTACCAAACATGACAATACTTTCCAAAGTGGTCATTTTAAAAAAAGGGTATTTATCCCAGCTATAGCTGAGAGATGACTTCATGACTATTGACAGACTAAATAGTATTATAAGGCAGGAGGGAGGTAGATTCAAATATTTTGAAGTCTATTTAAAGTCTCCTAAAAATTCTCAACAAAATATTAGCAGACTGAATCCAACAACACATAAAAAAGATCATACACCACAACCAAGTGGGATTCATCCCAAGTTCACATGGATGGTTCAACATATACAAATCAGTCAATGTGATAAACCACATAAACAAAAGACAAAAACCACATGGATCATCTCAACAGATGCAGAAAAAGCATGTGACAAAATTCAACATCCATTTTATTCATGATAAAAACTCTTACCAAAGTGGGTATAAAGGGAACATATCTCAAGATAATAAAAGCTATTTATGACAAACCCACAGCTAATATAGTACTCAATGGGGAAAAGCTGAAAGCCTTCCCACTAAAATCTGGAACAAGGACGCCCACTCTCACCTCTTCTATTCAACACAGTATTGGAAGTCCTAGCCACAGCAATTAGATAAGAAAAAGAAATAAAATATATCCAAATTGAAATGGAAGAGGTAAAATTGTCATTATATGCAGATGATATGATACTATATACAGAAAACCCTAAAAACTCCACACAAAGCTACTAGAACTGATAAACGGGTTCAGCAAAGTAGCAGGATACAAGATTAACATACAGAAGTTGGTTGCATTTCTTTACACCAACAATGAAGTATCAGAAAGGGAATGTAAAAAAAAAAAACCTTTTAAAATCACACCCCCCAAAATAAAATGCATAGGAATAAACCTGACAAAGGAGATGAAAGACTTGTATTCTGAGAACTATAAAACATTAATAAAGGAAATTAAGGAAATGGAAAGATATCCCATGCTCTTTGATTGGAAGAATCAACATTGTTAAAATGGCCATACTACCAAAGCAATCTACAGATTTAATGCAATCCCTATCAAATTACCCATGAAAGTTTTCACAGAACTAGAACAAATAATCCTAAAATTTATACAGTACCATAAAAGACCCAGAATTAATAAAGCAATCCTGAGGAAAAAGAACAAAGCAGGAGGCATAACTCTCCCAGACTTCAGACAATACTACAAAGCTACAGTAACCAAAACAGTGTGGTATTAGAACAAAAACAGACATATGGATCAATGGAACAGAATAGAAAGCCCAGAAGTAAACCCACACACCTATGGTCAATTAATCTTCAACAAAGGAGGCAAGAATATACAATGGGAAAAAGACAGTCTTCAGCAAGTGGTGTTGGGAAAGTTGGACAGCTGCATGTAAATCAATGAAGTTAGAACATACCCTCTCACCATATACAAAAATAAACTCAAAATGGCTTAAAGACTTGAACATAAGACATAACACCATACAACTCCTAGAAGAGAACACAGGCAAAACATTCTTTAACATAAATCATACCAATGTTTTCTTATGTCAGTCTCCCAAGGCAATAGAAATAAAAACAAAAAATAAACAAATGGGACTTAATCAGACTTACAAGCTTTGGCACAGCAAAGGAAACCATAAACAAAATGAAAAGAAAACTTACAGAGTGGAGAAAATATTTGCAAATGATGTGACCGACAAAGGCTTAATTTCCAAAATATACAAACAGCTCATACAACTCAACAACAAAAAAAACAAACAACCCTATCCAAAAAATGGGCAGAAGACCTAGACATTTCTCCAAAGAAGACATACAGATGGCCAATAGGCACATAAAAGGATTCTCAACATCACTAATAATTAGAGAAATGCAAATCAAAACTACAATGAGGTACCACCTCACACCAGTCAGAATAGCCATCATCAAAAAATCTACAAACAATAAATGCTGGAGAGGGTGTGGAGAAAAGGGAACCCTCCTACACTGTTGGTGGGAATGTAAGTTGGTGCAGCCACTGTGGAAAACAGTATGGAGGTTCCTCAGGGAACTGAAAACAGAATTACCATATGATCCAGTAATCCCAATCCTGGGCATATATCTGGATAAAACTATAATTAAAGAAGATACATGCACCCCTATGTTCAGAGCAGCACTATTCACAATAGCCAAGACATGGAAACAACCTAAATGTCCATTGACAGATCAATGGATAAAGAAGATGTGGTACATATATACAGTGGAATACTACTCAGCCATAAAAAATAACAAAATAATGCCATTTGCAGCAACATGGATCCAACTAGAGATTATCACACTAAGTGAAGTAAGAAAAATACAAATGCCACATGATATCATTTATATGTGGAACCTAAAATATGACACAAATGAACCTATCTATGAAACAGAAACAGAATCACAGACATAGAGAACAGACTGGTGGTTGCCAAGGGGGAGGGGGTTGGCAGAAGGATGGAGTGGGAGGTTGGGGTTAGCAGATGTAAGCTGTTATATATAGAATGGATAAACAACAAGGTCCTACTGTACAGCACAGAGAACTATATTCAATGTCCTATGAAAACCATAATAGAAAAGAATATAAAAAAAGAATGTATATATATAAGAGAATCACTTTGCTGTACAGTGGTAATTAACACAACATTGTAAATCAACTATACTTCAATAAAAAAATTAAAAAATAGTCTCCTTAATAAAAACTAACAAATATAAAGGGAGCAAAAGAAAGTTTTAAATTATGATAGATATAATGGATAAATATTTACGATCCAAAATAGGAATGAAATCTTATATTGTGATATAAACATACTGTCATCAGTAATGACACCCTATTTGACCAATGACTAATGAGGGAAAGGGAAAAGAGGGAGAGAGAAAGAACATTATTAAGCGGTAACCTGCGCCAGCCACTTTATATACGCATTCTGTTCCCTGGAAATGTACCTGATAAACCAACCCATGGGAAAATGTTCCACCTCACTAATAATTTAAGAAATATGAATCAAAATAACTGTATACCTACTTAAAAACAGCATGAGAGACAATGATAGAACAATACTGTTAGAGCTGTCGGGAACAAGTGTGCTCAACCATCGCTGGGGGCACTGTGAATGACTCCAGTGTTTCTGCAGGCTGTCTGACACTATGGAACAAGAGCTATAAAACCTCTGATCCTTAATTCTTCTTTGGGACTATATTGCCAAGGAAATACTCAAAAGGAAAAGAGAGAGAGAAAGGAAGAAAGTAAACAACGTGAACAAAGTTTCTAACAGCATATTAATAAAAACCAAAATCGAATCGGTTTAAATGTCCAATTCAGGGGAACATTAAGTAAATTCAGTATAGCAATCCAACAGGATTCCATGAAGCTATTAAAAACTATAAGTGATCACATAAACAGATCTACGGATATAAGTGTAAATATGGAACAATTTTTAAGTTAAAAAAACTACACAGAAGGGCTTCCCTGGTGGCGCAGTGGTTGAGAGTCCGCCTGCCGATGCAGGGTATGCGGGTTCGTGCCCCGGTCCGGGAAGATCCCACATGCCGCGGAGCGGCTGGGCCCGTGAGCCATGGCCACTGAGCCTGCGCGTCCGAAGCCTGTGCTCCGCAACGGGAGAGGCCACAACTGTGAGAGGCTCGCATACCGCAAAAAAAAAAAAAAAAAATACACAGAAGATGACAATTGTGAGTGGAAGCCCTTACCTGGCTGCGGCACTCTCCAAATGCAGGGAGAAGTCAAGTTAAAGCAGCAGCATCTGGCTTGCACAGCCCCCTGGTAAGACTTTGAATTCTATCAATGGATCCTGAACTATTCAATGCAGAATACTCCAGGCCTGACCTGTTCCCATATTTCTAGAGCTTCGATAGTTAAACTCCAAAAGAACATAATCAGAAAAAGATTTGATCAGCCCCAATACTTTGGGAATGCACCCTTCTGGTTTGTCCTTTTATTTTGTGGATTAAGGAATGGAGTGTACAAACTATATTTGTACAATTCCAGTTGAAGAACTTAAGCCATTTTTTCCCACCGAAATACGTAACCAACTAAAAGCACTACACCTAGATCATTGCCAACAAGTGCTTGATTTCTAACTGCCATTGCAATCGTCACCAGCCTGTCTATAAAGCATGGCCTGGGCAGTTAGGTATTAAGAGGTGGGCAGTGAGATATGCCCTGGTGGATATCCTAAGACCACGTGAAGTCCATTTCAGCAAAACTATTCTGCAATCATTACAAAAATAGGAAAAAAAAAGGCAAATTAAAAAAAAATATCTATTGTTGGGATTCATGTGGTATTTAGACTTGCAGAGCAAGAATCTGATCAATGTAGTCAGAGTCACCACATTGTACACTCTCCTTAGGAAAGTTCATTCATTCTTGTGGCTTAATGGCCACCACCACCACCCTCACCCTCAATTCTAGTCCCACAGCTTTGCCTAGATTTCCTAACAGGGCTGAGACGTTTGTAATCCTTCTGTTACCGTGCTTGGATACCTTTGTCTGTGCCATTCTTTGTAGTGAGTCAGCTCTTCAGTCACCTCTCTTGCCAGCCCACCTCCCTGACCATCCCATGTCAAGCAAGTCATAACGGGAAACACCTGAGTCCATCAAGACATAACACAGTAAATTCAGGATAGGACCACCCCTCAGAGCTGGTACAGATGGCAAAGTACCCCCCAAAAAGTCCTAAACAGCTGGATAAGAATAGACAGTTGACTGCTGTTTGGGTGACCATTGAGGGAAACAGATTGCAAAATACCCCCCAAAAAGTCCTAAACAGGTGGATAAGAATAGACAGTTGACTGCTGTTTGGGTGACCATTGAGGGAAACAGGAATTGAAGACCTCTAGCGGCTCACTCCTTCCATCCTTGCTGGGAGCGGTGGGGTGGTATGCAGAGCACAGGCTCTGGAGTTGACTGCCTGGACCTGAATGCTGGTTATGACACTTACTAGCTGTGTGACCATGGGAAACTAATTCACTGGGCCTCAGCTTTTTCCAACTGGGGATAATGATGGTTCTTGCCCCATAAGGTTGGTAAGAAGATGAAGTGAGTTAAGACCTATAATGTGCTTCGAGCAGTGCCTGGCACAGAGTAGGCGCTCAGTAAATGTCAGCTGCTATTATTATCTTCATCATCCACTAAGAACAAGTTTGGGCTCAGGATCAGAGCCCACAGAACAATCCTTACTTCAAGCAGAAGCAAAGATGGAGAGAAAAGATCCAGAGAGGAGGATCAGGAAGCCATCCGGTAGCAAGAGAACAGAACAGAGTCATGTTAGTGGCAGGACACCAGACTGACAGTCCAGAAACTTCTACCAGTGAGGCCTCTCCTGCTGCCTTAGGTTCTGAGCACCCTTCATGCTCCTCCTCCTTAAGGTCCAGCTCTCCTGGGGTGTCTGCTCAGCCTCTGGTCTGCCTTGTCTATTTTTTCAGACTTCTTGTCCACGTACATCCTTAAACTAAACCCCCATCACTTGAGATCATCTGAATAAGACTCTTTGCCTCTCTGAAACTACGATCAGCTAGCCGTGGCCTTTATTTTCTAGAAGAAGATGTGAGGCATCAACGAAGCAGAGTGAATTCTCGGCCAAGCTGGGCTGCACTAGGCCTCTCAACTCCCAGCACAGTGCTCTTTCCAGCTGAACCGTCTCCTGGCTTGTGGAGTTGTCTCCTGGCCAGGCTGCTGCTGTTTGAAGTTTGCTTGCCTCAGACACTGAAGGCTTCCCCCACCTTTCAGGGGTCTGCGGCAGCAAGCGTGGCCAGGGTTTTTCCTGCCGCGGTACAGTTCTTGCCATTTTAAAAATAAATAACAGAAACCAAAGGGTGTGCATGGGCTTCAGATATTTCTCTGCACGCTCTTTAGCGCTCCCATGCCTCCTGTTCCCTCGCCTACTCTGGCTGTGCCCAACTCATTGTTACTGGAACCCCTTACAGGGAAGGCTGAAAGGGACTAAGAATTTAGCTCTGCAGTCATTTCCTTGGGTCTCTGAAAAGCCCTCCCTCCCTCTTAATTAGCAGCCTCACTTCCTCTCTGTCTTGCTTTTTCTCCTCTACTGTTGTAAAATCCATTTCCCCCCAGTCAGTAGAATCTCCCTTTTCCCCAGCCAGAAGAATTTTTCAACTTCCCTGCTCAAATTTCAACCCAATAATTCCTTCCCTAATGCATACCACCTTTTCCCCCCTTCAGATTGTCAAAGGCCCATCAGTTCCCCATCTTCTCCTAATTTTTCATTATTTGGACTTTCTGGCTCTCAGCCCTTGAGGACCCTTTCTTTTTTCTGCCTCAAACAGTGTCTGCTTATACAGTATTCTTAGGCTCTTTTTTCTCTCCATTTTGGGCTGGGAACCAATCGCAAACTGCCTTCCCTTAGTTACAGTTTCCTACTTTTTTTGTTGTTATTATGTCCCTCCGCACCGCTCAACACCACGCAGGGTGCTGGCTTCTGTCTTCACGCCTTACTTTTCCAAACAGAATGGGTAGAATTTGCTTCTTCCCTCGTCTTGCCTCAACTATAGATCACCCAAAAGAATTCCTTGTTTGGCTAAGGCACCAAAAGTGAAGGCAACAAAAGTTAAAAAAAAAAAAAAAAGATAAATTGAACTACATCAAATTTAATACTTCTGTGCATCAAAGGACAGAATCAACAAAGTGGCATCCCAGAGAATGGAAGAAAATATTTGTAAATCAGGTATCTGATAAGGGGTTAATATCCAGAATATATTAAAAACTCCTATAACTTAACAATGACAAAAAATGTGATTAAAAAACGGGCAAAGAACTTGATAGACATTTCTCCAAAGATACACAAATGGCCGATGAGCATGTGAAAAGAAGCTCACGTCTCCAACGTGAGGGAAGTGCACATCAAAACCACAATGAGATACCACCTCACACCCACTAGGATGCCTACTATGAAAATAACAAGAACTAGCATGTGTTGGGGAGGACGTGGAAACATTGGAATCCTTGTGCACTACTGGTGGGAACATAAAATGATACAACTACTATGGAAAACAGTATGGTGGTTCCTCAATAGATCAGAAATAGACTTACCATATTACCCAGCAATTCCACTTCTGAGCGTATGTCCAAAAGAATTGAAAGCAGGAACTCAAACATATATATCTATGTTCACAACAGCATTATTCACAACAGCCAAATGTCCAGGGACAGATGAATGGATAAGCAAAATGTGGCATATATATGTAATGGAATACTTTTTTATAGGCATATTTAAATTTATCTATTTATTTACATCTTTATTGGAGTATAATTGCTTTACAATGGTGTGCTGGTTTCTGCTGTATAACAAAGTGAACCACCTATACATACACATATATCCCTATATCCCCTCCCTCTTGCGTCTCCCTCCTACCCTCCCTATCCCACCCCTCTAGGTGGTCACAAAGCACCGAGCTCATCTCCCTGTGCTATGTGGCTGCTTCCCACTAGCTATCTATTTTACATTTGGTAGTGCATATATGTCCATGCCACTTTCTCACTTCGTTCCAGCTTACACTTCTCCCTGCCCATGTCCTCAAGTCCATTCTCTATGTCTGCATCTTTATTCCTGCCCTGCCCCTGGGTTCTTCAGAACCATTTTCTTTTTTTTTAGATTCCATATATATATGTTAGAGTATGGTATTAGTTTTTCTCTTTCTAAACTTACTTCACTCTGTATGACAGTCTCTAGGTGCATCCACGTCTCTACAAGAGACACAATTTCGTTTCTTTTTATGGCTGAGTAATATTCCATTGTATATATGTGCCACATCTTCTTTATCCATTCAACTGTTGATGGACACTTAGGTTGCTTCTATGTGCTGGCTATTGTAAATAGAGCTGCAATGAACATTGTGGTACATGACTCTTTTTGAATTATGGTTTTCTCAGGGTATATGCCCAGTAGGGGGATTGCTGGGTTGTATGGTAGTTCTATTTTTAGTTTTTTAAGGAACCTCTATACCGTTCTCCATAGTGGCTGTATCAATTTACATTCCCACCAACAGTGTGACAGGGTTCCCTTTTCTCCACACCCTCTCCAGCATTTATTGTTTGTAGATTTTTTGATGATGGTCATTCTGACTGGTGTGAGATGATATCTCATTGTAGTTTTGATTTGCATTTCTCTAATGATTAGTGATGTTGAGCATTCTTTCATGTGTTTGTTGGCAGTCTGTATATCTTCTTTGGAGAAATGTCTACTTAGGTCTTCTGCCCATTTTTGGATTGGGTTGTTTGTTTTTTTGATATTGAGCTGCATGAGCTGCTTGTAAATTTTGGAGATTGATCCTTTGCCAGTTATGCAATGGAATATTATTCAGCCTGAAAAAGGAAGGAAATTCTGACACGTGCAACTACATAGATAAACCTTAAGAACACTATGCGAAGCCAGTCCCAAAAGGACAAATACTGAATGATTCTACCTATATGAGGTATATAGTCAAATTCATAGGGACAGAGAGTAGAATGGTGCTTTCGAGGGTCTGGGGGAAATGGGGAGTTGCTGTTTAATGGGTATAGAGTTTCAGTTTTGCAAGATGAAAAGAGTTCTGTAGATCAGCTGTGCAGCAGTGTGAATGTAGTGAACACCACTGAACTGTGAACTTGAACATCATTAAGTTGGTACATTTTATGTTATGTGTATTTTACAATTAAAAAAAAAAAGAAGAAGAAGAAGAACTTCCTGGTCACAGCCTGGTTATTTCACTAATTCACTTACTAACGGCAAGTTATTCAATTTCTCCATGGTTCAATTTTCTCATCTGTAAATGGGATTAGTTAGTACCTACTTCAGAGGCCGTTGTGAGGATTAAGTAAATTTCTATATGCAAAGTGTTTATAAAAGTACCTGACACAAAGTATTGTTCAATAAATGTCAGTTATCACAGTAGTAATAATAATTATTATTATAGTGTGCAAGGTATTATTCGAAGCACTTCCCTATGTTAGGGCACTCGGTCTT
The DNA here is from genome assembly GCF_963924675.1 of Phocoena phocoena. Lineage (NCBI taxonomy): Eukaryota > Metazoa > Chordata > Mammalia > Artiodactyla > Phocoenidae > Phocoena > Phocoena phocoena. The sequence goes on along the minus strand of NC_089226.1, from coordinate 66,838,199 downwards.
CTCCACCCCTACCCACAACCTCCACCCCCAATAAAGCTGAAATTTTACAGATGAGGAAACAGAGGCTCAGAGATGTTAAGTGATCTGCCTGGATCACAAAGCCAGTGGGTGGTGGATAAAGATTCAGTCTGGCTCCAGTGAGGTCCAGTTGCCTTACAGAGAAGCAAGCAGTCATTGTGCTGGCCCCCGATCAAGTCAGAACTGAATCTTACATCTCAAATGTGAACTAGGGGCAGGGCAGGCTGTGGTAGGGACGGATGAGAAATCTGGGCTCTGCTCCAGGCCAGCAACCCACCAGCTAAAGAATTTCAACTGTCTTCATCCTCCTCCCACACCTATCCTGCCACAGGGATGAGACCAGCTGGATGCAACAAAGAGAAACCAAGACAAGAGTGGGAAGTAGTCCCAGAGTTCACCACGGCCCTCAAGCAGATAGAAGAGCAAGATCCAGGGGGACACCTCAGAGGCCTGTGGTCAGGGCCTGCCAGGGCACCCTCACCAATCCCACAAGGAGGGAATAAAACCCATGTCACCCAGAGACTGGGAGCATCTATCATGAAGAACAAAAGCCAGGGAGGGGGCCCGCACACCCCTCTCAGACTCTCAATGGGCCCACGCTAATCTCCTCGGAGAATTTCTGAGAATGAGGCAGGAATTCTGTTCCTGGTTTTCCTCAGGACCCAGACGGGTATGCCAGCAAGAACCTTCCAATGACTGGCAGTTTGGGGGTTCTTTTTTCTTTCTAATAAGTGATTTTTCCTCCTCACCCGAGTCTTTTATTTTTTATTTTTTTATTTTTTCCGAGTCTTTTAAAATACCCAAGCTGGGGCTTCCCTGGTGGCGCAGTGGTTGGGAGTCCGCCTGCTGATGCAAGGGACACAGGTTCGTGCCCTGGTCTGGGAAGATCCCACATGCCGCGGAGCGGCTGGGCTCATAAGCCATGGCCGCTGAGCCTGCGCGTCCGGAGCCTGTGCTCCGCAATGGGAGAGGCCACAACAGTGAGAGGCCCACCTACCACAAAAAAAAATTTTTTTTAAATAAAATAAAATACCCAAGCTGGCCTTGGGTGGCCTCTGGTCACTTCGCATTAGAATCTGGTCGTGGTGGGTCTCCAACCCAGAGGAAAGGGTATCACCCAGCCAGAAGTGCCTTGCTGACTCTCCCTTCAGTGCTGCCCAGCTGGAAAGGCATCCAGCCACCTGAGAGGACTCAGCTCAGGCTATGAGCAAGAAGGAAGGCTTGGCACCAGAGGGCCACTGAAGCAAAAAGGATCCAGAAATAGGATTTTGACATTTGGGGAAGTTTTTTTTTCCCCTTCCAACATTGGGAGGGACTCTGTAAACACAAACTTAACTTGGGCCCTTCTCTGTGGGAAAAAAGCTTGAATAAATCCTCTCTCAGATTGAAAAATCCCCCTCTCCTACCAATTGTTCTTTTTTTTTTTTTTTAATAATTTTTTAAAATTAATTATTTATTTTTCGTTGTGTTGGGTCTTCGTTTCTGTGCGAGGGCTTTCTCTAGTTGTGGCAAGCGGGGACCACTCTTCATCGTTGTGCGGGGGCCACTCTTCATCGCGGTGTGCGGGCCTCTCACTGTCGTGGCCTCTCTTGTTGGGAGCACAGGCTCCAGGCGCGCGGGCTCAGTAGTTGTGGCTCACGGGCCCAGTTGCTCCGCGGCATGTGGGATCTTCCCAGATCAGGGCTCGAACCCGTGTCCCCTGCATTGGCAGGCAGATTCTCAACCACTGCGCCACCAGGGAAGCCCTACCAATTGTTCTTTATATTAGGCAAGTAATACATATTCATTGTAGAAAATAAATGAGAAAATGCAGACAAGAAAATTAAAATCACTCCAAACCCTACCTTCCCAGTTTCAACCATTGTTAACACTTTGGGTACATACCTCCAGACTTTGTTCAGTGCAAATATAAATGTATATACACACATAAATATATAAATACTTTCCGAAAAGATTTTAATTAATATACTGTGAAAATCATTCCATGTTAATAATATAGAGCTGCACTGTAGTGGAATGATATTATGGTATATTATACATGTACTATACATACGCTATGATTTATTTAATGTCTCTTATTAGACATATAGTTTATTTCAAAGTTTTCACAAGTATGGACAATGCTGTTATCCACACAGGGTTCAGGGTTGTCTAATTATTTCTTAAGAATAAACTCCTCAAGGTAGAATCGCTGGATCAAAACGTTTTTGTAATATGCATAAATCTCCCGAATCCATCTATTTCATTGATACACAAGTTTTCTTAAGTGAGGGACCTCTGCACTGTGTTTATAATCTGAACCAGCCCTCCATTTTCTCAAACACAGTTCTCCATTATAAGTAGTTCCAAAAGAAAACTCCTTAAACCCTTTGTCTATGGGCCCATAAATGACTCAGTGGCATTTAAAAGATACACCATTTCATTTTGACTTTAGTAATCCGCTAAACAGAGATCCACGGGACAGATGTACCAGGATACTTGCCACGCAAAACATATTTGTGCAAAGTTAGACTAACTACCCACCTTCAGGCCACCCCCATCCTCTGCCCCTCCATCTCTCTGTTTTCTTTGTAACTTTCTTCTCTTCCATCCCTCCCTCCATTTATCCATCCACCCACCCATCCATCCTTCTTCCTCTCCCTTTCTTTACAAATCGCTCCCCTTCTTTCTTTCCCATCCCCACCCTTCTCTTTCTCCCTTTCTTTCCTTCCTTTCTCCTTATCTCCTCTTCCTCTCAGAAGAAGTAGGGACCCTTCATCAGAGCAGACAGTGTTGGAGTTGCACAAAGTTTCCAGCTGCACAGAGAGCTGTAGAAGCTGTCTATGAAATCCTCAGTTCTTGGCATTCATTATTTAAGTTCTGTGGCAATGGGTTTGCTTTGAAGTCTACTGACTCATCCTCCTCCTTAACTTCTTATTTCCTGTAAATGATCCATTTGTTTTTGGCAAGGTCCACGTCACACAGCATTCCCATCAGAAGGGGCTGTTCCACAACCCTGGGCAGTGTGAACACTGCCTTTTGCAGTGGAACTGGAAGCAAGATGGGCAAGTGTAGACTCTGCTTTCTTGAAAGTTGCTTCAACTAGCCCCAATGCCGCCTCGAGTTAATAATGTGAAACGCATGCTCCATCTGCCTGCTAAAGGGTGACAAAGCCATTTATGTTCATAATGGCCAAAATTATTCTACAGATGAAAAGTTTTCTAAAGCTGCTCACATAGGCTAGTCAATCAGTTCCACCAAAGGGGAAAATTCCCCCTCAATCATTCCACTTGAGACCTCTTTGCCAAAACGGGCAGCTCACCAAAGCATTAAGATGTTAAAAGGGGGAAACAAATGGAGATTATAAACAGTTCTCATAAGTTTTTAAACTCTCTGCCCCTAATAAGGCATGCATAGATCAGTGCCAGCAGCTTAGTGGGAAAGGTCATGTGTCTTTTCACAAAGATCCAGGGAGCTATGCGGGACTCTTGTGGACTTCAGAAATTAAACAAATCAGTTACAAAGAAAAAAATCAGTTCTTCTTTAAGAAAAAAATCAAATTGGGCTGAAAAATACTATTATCAGCAACATGCTAAATCTTCTCCCCTCCCCCTGCCCCCAGACTCCCCACCTCCCCAGCTGGTGGGAGCAGAAAGATATTCCTTTGATATAAGAGCAAATAAAAGTTTGAATTATTGACTGCTCATGTTAATGCTGAATTTTATTACCACCATATTTCAAAACGAAATTATTCTAACATCTACGCCTCAAATTAAGATCTGTGATAATATATATTGCAGTCCAGAAAATGTCTTAGGTTCAGATGATGTAAAAGCTGATTCCCCCGGAGAGTAAACACTGGCCATTTTTTCTCAAGGGCTAAAACTCTCCTCATCCCTCCAAATAAATTTAAGTATTGATGACATCAGGGAGTGCTGCCTGGTTATCAAAGCACATCTGGGGGTGGGAGTGGGGAGGGCAAGATAATGCCACTTAATAGTCAAAGTGGTGGATATGTCTTAAACGCAGGGTCGTCAAAATAGGGCTTTCTCCTATAATTTACAGAAATGAAAGCCCTATGAGAAAGTTTAGCATATAGCACACAAAACTTAACTCTTTCCTCTCTGTCATACTGGAATCCTAGTTTCAAGTTTCTCACTCCATCTTTGCTCCCATGGGCCCTACAATGTCTTTTGGGGGTGTTCACAGCTGTCCAGGGCCCAAATGCCCATCTGTTTAAGTACAGCCAAAAGCTCACTTGCCAGAGAGAAACTCTCTCCCCAAGTCCTGAAGTCCTCGGTCCTGCCCTACTGGCCTCCACACATCGCTCACCAAGGCAGTGGGAGTGGAGGACGTGGGTGAAAAGCAAAGAGCTAAGCCAGCCCGCCTGTGCCCAGGTGGGTTCCTGTAGCCAGCCTTACATTCTGAAAAGAGCACGGCCCCTTAATCTGTGGCATTCGTTCTTCTGACACAATGGGAAGATGTCTTCTCCTCCCAAAACCTCCGTGGAGGAAAACTTCACCAACTTCCACTAGGCCCACTAATGAGAGGTTCGTGAACAGGCATCAAGGGTCAGCCACACCCCACAGAGCTCCTCTCCCACCCCGCAGACAGGGTCACTGGCCAAACGACGTCAAGAATCTAATTCCACTTTTTAAATCACTTTTCACAGTTCCTCTCACTTCTTATGAAAACAAGATCAAATGTTTGTAAGGACTCGCTTGAATATATTTTCACTTTCCAAGCACAAACCAGGGGACAAAAAAAAAAAAAAAAGAGAGAGAGAGAAAGAAAAAGAGAAATTCTCGGCAGCCACAGGACAAGAACGCCTTTTTCCTTTCCTGCCAAATCCAAGCATTATGCACATAGAAAGAACATGATGCAATAAAAACATCTCCAAATGCTTTCCGATACATTCTCTCATTTAATCTTCCAACTCAACGCTCACATTTTAAGCGCAGTTTTAGAGCCTTAAATTCCTCCAGAGGTGCTAAAATAAAAAAGAATCTGAAGCATTATTTCATACTAACGAAGCAAGAGAGAAGGAGTTTCAGGCTTCTTAAAATAAAAATTTATCTTCAAACGCCTCAGAGTCTGCATGAAACACAGCAAACAATCTGTTGACTCGAGGGAAGTAGGCTGCCGTAAAATGTACCTAACTCCTCACTGGCATTGCTAGTTTTTTGTGTGTTTTAATTTTCAAACCGGAGTGTAATTATCTCTTATTTACTAGAGTCACAAATACCGCCAAAGGGAATACAAACCACTCCTTTGGGGATGAAGATGCTGACAAAGGTTTGACAACAAAACATAATGAACAGCTTCATGATGACCCGGGGTGAGTCCCGGAGTGCGGCGAAGTGAACTTGCCGAGGCTGTGCCAGGTACGGCCGCATGATGCCCGGCCAAGGGCACAGTACACACCTGGTCCTGAGAAACTGGGAGGTTTCTAAAGGGACTTAGGCTATCGTGTGGGGCAAAAGTCCAAGAGGTTTTTGCACATCCTACTTTAGTTATGGTTTTGTGTAGAAACTGCTTTGCTCTCCAGTTACAAACGCTCTCCTATTTAAGAAAGCTGTGGATGGACAATTAATGTCTTTCAGCTGGGGCTGGAGTGTTCTCCAAGTTTGGTTCTGGGCTCTACCGTTTAGCATCTCATTCTCAGAAATCCTGGTGAGAGAGCCTTCGGGACAGACAGCTACCAGTGCCAGTTTCCTGGAGCCTGTCCGATGGGCACCTCACCTGACCACAACCACGTTTGGGAAGCCAAACAGAAGATGGGTGTGGGAGGATCACGAACAGTGGGGTCAAAACCCTTAGGAGGAGTCCGCCTCTTAAAACGTGCAAGTTCAGAGGTTCCATCTTAACTTTGCTCTTAAAGTATACTATAAAAGCCTTCTGGGGCTTCCCTGGTGGCGCAGTGGTTGAGAGTCCGCCTGCCGATGCAGGGGACACGGGTTCGTGCCCCGGTCCGGGAAGATCCCACATGCCGCGGAGCAGCTGGGCCCGTGAGCCATGGCCGCTGAGCCTGCGCGTCCGGAGCCTGTTGCTCCGCAACGGGAGAGGCCACAACAGTGAGAGGCCCGCGTACCGCGAAACAAACAAACAAACAAAAGCCTTCTGAGTACAAATAGCATTAAATTCTAGCAGATATCCCTCTGTATTTGTCTATCATGACTGCCAAGAAGCTCATGGCCCCAGAACTGTAAGATATTATCATCCTTTTTATCATTATTATTAATGATGGGTTTACTTGTAATACCTATACATTTCTGTCTCCTGTGATAATCCCTTCCCATCCCCTGGAGCACAGACATGTTTCATGATTGGCAACTTAAAAGGAGCCTTTTGGGGTGTGTTTGGGTGATTGACAAGCCTTCAGGTTTTGAAGTCAGAGAGAATCTGATTTCTGCCTTGACAAACCACTTAATGTGGCTGACCCTCAGTTTCCTCATCCATGAGGTGGAGCTTATATCTTTGTAGCCGAATGGGCAGGGATTATGCTGCTCTAATTCCCTCTGGGTGTCCAAGGGCAAGTGCCTGGCATGGGCAGAATCTCCATCCCAAAGTCTAGCATGGAGTAGGCACCCAATACACAAGGGCTATTTTATTCTTATTACTGTTAGTAATATCAGCCACAAGAACAAAATAATAGATGTTACTGACCCCAGATGCCAATTTCTAATTCAAGCTTCATTCTCTCAAATTAATTCAGCTGTTTTTTCCCCTCCTCATAGAATTCAAAAAAAGCCCTGAGATTCTGGCTCCAACTTCTCAGTGATAATCTTGGCTTTAGGAATATCCATGAAGAGTTTCTGATCCAGGGAGAACTATTAACACTGGAGTGGAAGCAGAAATTGGGAAATCTGAATGAAGTGAAGGTCTGCTGGCAGCTATAATGAGATCATTTACTCCTGCAAATACTATTTCTTGGCTATCGGTATCTTTTGTGCAGATTTCTGCAGGCAGAGACCTCTGGGGGAAAAAAGACGGTCCAGGGCCCACACATGTTTTCAGAACAGACTGGTACATCCTGTCCTTGCTACAGAGCCTGGCACATCAGTAGCAAAACAGACCTCTCTTTTGACACACTTTCTTTGTGGATTCTGCAGGACTCGAGTCTTGCTGCTGAAGCCACCACTGAACCTTCTTCTCTGGCTGGGCCAGTGAACTGCTTCCTGGAGCCCCCTGGTGGCCCTTTCCATGTTCACACCATGTACTCACACCCCTCTGGGGCAGGGAGAAAGCAGCTTTTAAAGAACCACCCAGGGCTTCCCTGGTGGCACAGTGGTTGGGAGTCCGCCTGCCGGTGCAGGGGACGCGGGTTCGTGCCCTGGTCCGGGAGGATCCCACATGCCGCGGAGCGGCTGGGCCCGTGAGCCATGGCCGCTGAGCCTGTGCGTCCGGAGCCTGTGCTCCGCAGCGGGAAAGGCTGCAGCAGTGAAAGGACCGTGTACCAGGGGGAAAAAAAAAAAAAAGAACCACCCAAGGGTTGGTTATTGGCATCCCGCATCCATTGGGGCACGCCACATTCCTAGGATCAAGTCAACATGCTGTGTTAAGGCTGGTACGGATACAGCACCTTTCTCTAATGTCAGAGTCATTCACTAAGCATCTCTTGAGCACCTACTGTGTGCCTAGGCCTCACGCTGGGCATGAGGAATACAGAGAGGATTATGACTTAGCCCCTGCTCTCAAGAAACTTCCAGCCTAGAGGGAGAGGTGGACCTGTGAACCAAGAAGAACAATACAGAGAGATGTGACAAGTTTTGTGGGAACCCCGGGGACAGTGACTTTTCCTTAGGGAAAGAGGGAAGGACATCAGGGAGGGGGAAAAGTTAAACTGGATCTTAGAGGCCAGGAAGAGCCAGGCAGAGAAAGGAGGGTAGGCATTCCAGGTAGAAGAATCAATATGCCTCAAAGCCCAGACCTACTGGGGGACTTCGGTGAAGCTGGGATGCTCCCAGCAAGGAGAGGAGGCTGGTGAAGTGGGCAGGGCAGACTGACAAGTGTCTCGTAGGCCACACCAAGGAGCCCGGACTCCACTTCTCCATCTGTGATTCTCCAAACTGTGCTTGAGGCTTCCTGCAGACATTTGATTCTAATTTCATGGATGTTGAAGCTAAGAGAACACTGTAGTGCTGAAGCTAAGGGAACCCAGACATTTGCAGTCAGTGGATTGTGGATCGTGGATCCACTGATTGCAAATGCCTGTGTTCGGCTGCAGGCTAACCAGGAAAGAAACATCAGACAAATTCCGATAGCGGGGCATCCTACAAAATATCTACAAAATACCAGTACTCCTGAAAATCGCCATCAAAAACAAGGGAACTGAGAACTTGTCACAGACAAGAGGAGCCTACGGAAGTGTGACAGTTAAATGTAATATGCTTTCCTGGATGGAATCCCGGAACAGAAAAATGACGTTCTTAGGTCAAAACTAAGCCAATAAAGTACAGACCCTAGTTAATGGTTCTATATCGATACTGGTTCATTAATTGTAACAAACGTGCCACACTAATGTAAGATGTTAACAATAGGGGAAGCTAGATGCCAGGTAAATGGGAATTCTCTGTACTCTCCTCACAATTTTCGGTAAATCTGAAACTGTTCAAAAAATATATAATTTATTTTTAAAAAGTTGTCTGTTCTCATCCAAACAGCTAAACTATTGTCCTCAGTGGGCTGTATAATTAAATGTTAATTATACAATTATATAATTAAATGATAATTAAACGTTATACATGAGACTTAGAAAATTAATTCATATTCCAGCAACAATAGCCAACATTTATCGATTACCTATGCCGGGCCAGGCATTCTACAAAGTACTTTACATACCTCATCACGTTCGATCTCCAGAACAGCCCCCTGAACTAGGAACTGCCAACATCCCCGTTTTACGGATGAGGAAATGGAGGATGGAGCAGTTAGACAACTTGCCTGAGGTTATATAAGTGGCAGAGTCTGGATTTGAACCCAGGTCTGTCTGATGCTAGAGTCCAGATACTTAATGATGTTTCTATACTGCCTCCTGACTTTCAGTCTTACATACTGATATTTCATTGAAAAAGAAATGTACTGAGTTTAGTTTTCTTCTTAACGTTTGAAACCACAGCTATAAATGGGTTGAGTAGGGGGAGGGAGTTCTCCAGGGGAGGAGGATGGCTGGTGTTGGAGTGAACGTTCTGACAGCTGCAGTGGGAAGGATGGACTGGTACAGGCTGGGCCCACGTTGCTGAGATTTTCTAGCAACGTCTCCAAAAGGAGCAGGAGAGGCAAACACAGAGAATGAACTTCCCTAAAAGGATACAGCAAAAGCCCTCGCACAGGAACCCTTCGTATCCAGCCCCAACCAATCAAACCACGGGCGTTGCTGAGCCTCTAACTTGCGCCTGGCTGGGCCTGCCTCTGGGAGCCCCTGGCTGCCGCCTCCACAGACAGGACCCGATGGTTAGTAAAGGGAAAATAAGTGCAGCCCAAGCGATACAGCAGGTTGGCCTGGAGCCCCACCAGGGGAGGGGCCAGGTCTGGGAGGGAGTAGTACTTCCTGTGGGCTGGGTTAGGCTGGGGTGCTTCAGGGAGGAGGCCTGCAGGCTGAGAAGGGCAGATGGAGAGACTTCAGGCAGGGCCCAAGGCCAGCACAGGGCAATCCCACCCCTCCCTGCAGTCCGTGTGCCTGGGTCACCCAGCCCAAGGGTACTGGAGCTGAGAGCCCAACCTCTTACCATGAGCTCTGTAGCTTCTCCTGCCCTCCCAGATCGATGAAAAGCAGGCCTCATTTCACCCATATACCTGAGAGGCTATTATGTGCCACCCAGAGGTACATATGGAGTTTGGCATCCCTAGAGGTTACGGAAAACACCAGCAAGTCTCCTAGATGGTCAACCCCCCAAAAGCACAGATGCTATCTTACGTAGCCTGGCACGTCATAGGCACCAATCAATAGATGGTGAACTAAACAGATTTATAAATTCACGGGTCACAGGTCATACTGGAGTGCACTAAATTGGAGCTTGGAATATTTAGTACAAAATCCTTACCACATACTTAGTGGCTTAAAACAACACAAATTCATTATCTCACAGTTCTGGCGGTCCGAAGTCCAAATGGGTTTTCACTGGGCTCAAATCAAGATGTTGGCAGGGCTGCCTTCCCTTCTGGAGGCTCTAAGAGAGAACCCATTTCCTCGCCTTTTCCAGCTCTGTGGCCACCTGCGTTCCTTGGTTTGTGGTCGCTACCCCAACTTCAAAGCCAGTAACACTGCATCTCTCTGACCTTCCTCCACGGTCATGTCTCCTCTGACTTCCTACTGCCTCCTTCTTCCTCTTTTAAGGATGCTTGTGGTTACACTGGACCCACCTGGATAATCCAGGACACTCTCCCTATTTTAAGGTCAGCTAATTAACAACGTTAATTCCATCTGCACCTTAATTCTCCTTTGCCACGTAAGGTGACATAGTTACAAGTTCCAAGGATTAGGACATGGGACATTTGGGGGGTGCCATTATTCAGCCTACCACAAACTTCATCTTTTAAGGTCAAACTATAGGAGACAACCAGTTTTTGTCCAAAACATGAAACTATTAATGACCACTTATCAAGCACCTACTGTGTGCCAGGCATATCACTAGGTACCCTGCATATATTATCTTAGTTAATTGCAGTTAATGTTCAAAGAAGCAGGCACTGTGATAAACCAGATCGTGTTATTCACTTGCTAAAATCCTCTAATGGTGTCCCATATGTTTTGGGGAAAAACTCACAGTCTTGGGATGGCCCTATGGGGCCCATGGAATCTAGCCTTGGCTTGACTCTCAGCCCTGTCTCCCACCAGCCTTCCCTTGACCACCATGCTTCAACCACGGGAGCCTCCTTTCAGATCCTTGAACTTCCATGGCTGCACCTGCTGACCCCTCTTTCTGGAACATTCATCCTCATGATCGTCACATAGCCAGCCCTCTGTCATTTCAGATCTCTAGCCTATTCACTGCCACATCCCCAACTCCTAAAATACGGCTTAGCACATAGTAGGCACACAATACATATTTAAAAATGAACCAAGCTGAATTATATCAGTGAGGAAATGAGATGATATGGCCAAGTTCATAGAGCTAGTCAGCCGGGATTCCGACTCAGAGTGAAGTCTACACCCCCGCCTCTCAAGGAGCTCCCCATCAGAGACCCCTGGTCCAGCTGGGAGTTGTGGGGATGAAAACACTAGGTCGAGCTCTTGAGCAGTCCCCTGCTCACTGGAGGGCTGTGAAAGAGTGACACAGCCTGCTGACCAGGCACCACATCCCAACCAATCAGCGAGCATGACGGAGTATGGTCTGCATACTTGGCTGGGAGGGCTACGAGACCAGGAGAGGACATGGTCATGGCAAACCAAGAATTCCTAATCAAGTGGGGGAAACCAGTACAAAACATGAAACCATCAGATGCACCAGGAGGCATGTGATCCAGGGTTCACTGCTCTGACAGGAAGGGCAGCAGGACCAGATGTGAGAGCACAATGGGTGCAACAGCAGTTGGGCTGACCCAGCAGGGCTGGGGCGGGTGGTGTGGGGTGAGGTGGAGTGGTGGATAGGGGAATGCACGAGTAAAGGCGTAGCTCCTCGTATTGGCATGTGTGGAAGACAATCAGCAGAAGGCAATGAGCGTATTAGGAAGCAGGGGAAAATAAAGTCAAGTTAGAACCTGACTCTGGGGGCCTTATAAGCTGAACTGAGGGCTTCCCTGGTGGTGCAGTGGTTGAGAGTCCACCTGCCGATGTAGGGGACACGGGTTTGTTCCCTGGTCCGGGAAGATCCCACATGCTGCGGAGCGGCTGGGCCCATGAGCCATGGCCACTGAGCCTGCACGTCCGGAGCCTGTGCTCCGCAACGGGAGAGGCCACAACAGTGAGAGGCCCACGTACTGCAAAAAAAAAAAAAGAAAGAAAAGGTGAACTGAGGAATCTATGCTTTATCCTTTCAAAGGATGGGGAGTCCTGGCAGGTTCCTGAGCAGTAGAAAAGCCCATGTTTTAGGAAGACTTATTTTAGCAATGGAAGCAGCATGGATTGGATGGCAGGAAGACCTGTTTTCCACTAGGTAGAGTAGATACCAAAAAGACCTCCAATCACAAAACACCTCCATAGTAATATTACTCAGCCATAAAAAAGAATGAAATAATGCTATTTGCAGCAACATGGATAGACCTAGACATTATCATACTAAGTGAAGTAACTCAAAGACAAATATCATATGATCTCACTCATGTATGGAATCTAATTTAAAACATGATCAAAGGAACTTATTCACAAAACAGAAACAGACTTGCAGATATCGAAAACAAACTTATGGTTACCAAAGGGGAAACATGGTGGGGGGGGGAGATAAATCAGGAGCTTGGGATGAACACACACACACTACTATATATAAGATGGATAGCCAACAAGGACCTACTGTATAGCACAGGGAGCTCTACTCAATATTCTGTGATGACCTATATGAGAAAAGAATCTAAAAAAGAATGAATATATATATATGTATAACTGAATCACTTTGCTGTACCTCTGAAACTAACACAGCACTGTAAATCAACTATACTCCAATAAAATTTAAAAACAAAAACAAAAAACCCTCCATAGCACAAAGCCAACTGTTGGGACTCGATTCCCTTGGGTTAAGCACTGCCCTCATGCTAATGCCCTTCAAGAAAGTGATGATACAGGGAGAACCCAACATCTCCAGGTCATGAGTGTGTCAAACTGCTTTCCTCTGTGGTGGGGATCATTTGGGCAGCTGGGAATGGATGCAAGGGTATAAGAAGCAACCAAGAAAGAGGAGAAAAAAAAAAAATATGACCTGTAACTGAAGCCTTAAGCAATCCCCTCTTCTCCCAATCCCTAGAGTGAATATTTCCAGTTTTTTGGGTTTTTTTTCTGATTTCAGAAAACAAATTGAAAAGTTGGCTAGAAAGAATTCTTGATTCACTGAGCATGTTTTCAATGAAATATTTTAAAATATCCTTTCATGTTTTATCTTCTCGATGCTTCAACTCCAAAGAATAAATCTATATTTCTGTGGCCCTTCCCTAGCACCAGTTCATCTACAATGCCGGCAGTAAAAAACTATACTCATATACTACTTTTTTCTAAAGACATCCAAGATAGAATGGAAGCTTCAGAAATAAACCTTAAAAAAAGAAAAAGATGGTTCCAACCTCCAAAGGAATTGATTTTTCCATATTCTAGTAATCAGATATATGCTTTTTAAACATTAGCATTTGCATTCCCCGTTGCTGTCGTTTTGGGGGAACTTAAACAGATGTCATCATGTTTTTCTATGGGTGACAGCAACAGCAGCCCTGGTATGCCCCTATTTTATTTATTTATTTATTAAAATTTTATTTATTTATTTATTTATGGCTGTGCTGGGTCTTCGTTTGTGTGTGAGGGCTTTCTCTAGTTGGAGCAAGTGGGGGCCACTCTTCATCGCGGTGCGTGGGCCTCTCACTATCGCGGCCTCTCTTGTTGTGGAGCACAGGCTCCAGACGTGCAGGCTCAGTAATTGTGGCTCACGGGCCTAGTTGCTCCGTGGCATGTGGGATCTTCCCAGACCAGGGCTTGAACCCATGTCCCCTGCATTGGCAGGCAGATTCTCAACCACTGCGCCACCAGGGAACCCCGCCACTATTTTAATGTGTGATGAGGAGGCCACTGCAACACAGATTCCAGAGACTGAAATCCCAACCAAGCTAAGTACACTGAAGAACTCTTATTAAAATTCCTTGCAGGGCCTCTGAAGAACCAAACACGTCAGCAATGAGCCAGCAGGACAGCAACCAGTAGGACAGCATGATAACGATGGCACCGATACTGGCAGACTTTTGTCCCTGCTTATCATATTCCCTCCTGCCCCAGCTGTAGACAAGGCAAACAGGAAGAGGGAGTGGAAAGAGAGTGAGAGACCATGACCGGCCCACCACCCACTGCCCGTGCCCGACTCCTGAGGCAGGTTGGGCCGGGAGGAGGGGAAGAGCACGGAACTGGATGGGAAGCTGAAGTTCTGCTTTCAGACTGGACTAGACTTTCATACCTACCGATGAGCCATAATTCCCTAAAGGTCCTCAGAGCTGGACATGCAATCCACCTCAGATGTCACAGAGCGTGTTTTTTGTTTTGGTTTGTTTTTTTTTTGCGGTACGCGGGCCTCTCACTTCCACGGCCTCCCCCGTTGCGGAGCACAGGCTCTGGACGCGCAGGCTCAGCGGCCATGGCTCACGGGCCCAGCCGCTCCACGGCATGTGGGATCTTCCCAGACCGGGGTACGAACCCGCGTCCCCTGCATCGGCAGGCGGACTCCCAACCACTGCACCACCAGGGAAGCCCACAGAGCGTGTTTTAAGGCAGTGCTTGGCAGGGTTGTGGGGGAAGCTCTTTCCTGATTGAACTCGCGCAGAAGTCAGCCGACGCAATAAATTTGTTATAGAATAAAAAGCAAAAGAACAACAGAATATCGTTTTTCGCCCAGCATGTTAAAAAGGTAAAAGACAAAATGATGCCCAGTTTTGACGAGAGTGAAGTAAAACAAGCATACTCTTTATACTTCTGGTATGTTTTAGTCCATTCGGGCCGCTATAACAAAACACCACAGTCTGGGGGGCTTATTAACAACAGAAATGTATTTCTCATAGTCTGGAGGCCGAAGTTCAAAGTCAAGGCACCAGCATGGTCACGTTCTCCGGTGAGGACCCTCTTCCTGGTTCAGAACCGGCCCCTTCTCGCTGTGTCCTTTTATAGTGGAAGAGGCTAGAGCTCTTTCTGGAGCCTCTTTTATAAGGCATTAATCCCACTCATGAAGGCTCCACCCTCATGACTTAAGCACCTCCCAAAGGCCCCACCTACTAACACCATAACACCAGGCATTAGGAGTTCAACAGATGCATTTTGGGGGAACACAAACATTCAGACCATAGCATGGTCTATAAATCGGGGCAAATTTTCTTGGGCAGTGCCTCTCACGCTGCAATGTACATACAAGTCACATGCGCATCTAGCTAAGATGGAGATTCTGATTCAGTAGGTCTGGGTGAGACCCAAGAATCTGCCTTTCTCACAAGCCACCCAGTATTACCGATGGTATCGGTGCAAGGATCACACCTTGATAGGCCTAGAGAAAATTTGGCAATGTGTATCAAAAGCCTTAAAATCTTTATAACTTTTGACTCAGTAATTCTCTGCCAATGATATATCCTAGGGACTCATAAGGAATACGTAAAAAGAAGATGTACCCATTGACGTTTATCACAATGTTACATCTACAGTGGAAACTGGATACAACCTAAATATCTGACAACAGGGAAATTTATAAACAAACGACGGTAAAGCCATTTGGTGAAAAAAGCAATAGAATCATATCAAGTTCTTAGAAAATGTTTGATGCTGCTGTGAAAAAATGTTCATGACATGGGAAGCAAAAAGATCAAAATACAAAGTTGGGGTATGTCATATGTGATAGTCAGTTTTACGTGTCAACTTGGCTAGGCCATAGTACCCGGTTACTTAATCAAACACTAGATTTTGCTGTGAAGGTATTTTGCAGATGGGGTTAACATCTACCGTCAGTTGACTTTAAGTGAAGAAAATTACCCTCTGTAATGTGGGCAGATCTCGTCAGTTCAAGGCCTTACAAACAAAAACTGAGATTTCCCGAAGAAGAGGTTCTGCCCCAAGACTGTAGCATTAGCTCCTGCCTGAGTGTTCAGCTTGCTGGCCTGCCCTACAGATTTCAGACCTGCCAATCCCACAGTCATGTAAAACCAAGCCCTTGAAATAAATCTCTTCATATATATATATATATATATATATATATATATATATATATATATGTGTGTGTATCTGTTAATACGTATGTGTATGTGTGTGTTATGTGTGTGTGTGTGCATATATATTTATGAACACACACACATACACACATATATCTCCCATTGGTTCTGTTTCTCTGGAGAACCCTGACTGATATACAGCATGATTCTAATTTTATAAAAACAAAGCTAAAAACATTTATGTGTACAAATTACATTGAAAAAGCTTGAGTTCCATAACTGAATATATAGTATGATTCTTATTTTATTGTTAAAATATTAGATATATGAACGAGAGAGAGGAAAACATCCAAATATTAACAGTAAAAAAACTGTGGTTTATTTTAATGTTTGTCTTGATACTTAATATTTTTTCTAAATGTTTTCTTATATGCATATATTACTTTTGTAATCAGGGAAATCACAGTTGCTATATGATCTGAATTGAACAATGCAATTTCAGTTTCCGCTGAGAGGTATACCACGCAATTTTAGGCAACCTGAAGAACAGAACACCCTTCTTTACCATTTCACCTGAGTCAAAAACAGCATTCTTGGCATTTCCTCCAGACCTGTCCCAGCCCCTTTTTTGGTGCCCCATTCAGCCTCCTGCCCTGTCCTTCACTCTCTCAAATAAAAAACCCATTAGATGGGCAAGGCAGTGACTTTTATTATCCCCGTTTTATAAACGAGGAAACTGAGGCTAAAAGGGTTTAAGTGGTTTGTACATAGATGCCCAGCTGGTAGTTAACACAGCCCAAATGCCTTCCTTTGCAAACTGGAAAACCAGGCACATGTGAGTGATTTTCATTACTGTTCCCACATGGACCGTGTGAGAACCATATCAATTACATTACGAGGTCTTCTCCCTGGTCTTCCACAGCCTTCTTCAGTGACTTCAGACAATGGCTCATTAAGCTCCAGAAAAGATGTGGATGGCCAGGGTCAGGTGCGGGACCAAAAAGGCTCTGGGTTTGGCTACATGTCCAAACCCCCTGGCCAGGGCCTCTGATGACTCAAGCTCCACAGCTGGAAGCAAGCAGGGCCACCCGCACTGCCCCACATGGGGCCAAATTCAGTGCTTTCTTTCCAGTCCCCACCTAATGATTGGCACAAGGCCCTGGCCAGCTGCCATCCTGTGCCCGTGAGGGATGGCTCCACTGCAGAAGACTTAGGATACAAAAGCAATTCCAACTGCCG
Organism: Phocoena phocoena; assembly: GCF_963924675.1. NCBI lineage: Eukaryota > Metazoa > Chordata > Mammalia > Artiodactyla > Phocoenidae > Phocoena > Phocoena phocoena. Next base: position 66,821,150 of record NC_089226.1, on the reverse strand, counting down.
GCAGCATCAAGTCCTTGGACTGGGCTCTAATACGAAGGGCTTTCCCTCTTCACTCATCTTGGGCCTGCTAGGACTGAGTGTACTCTTGAATCCCTTTAGGACTGGACCGTTTCCTGGGACCCTGACACCCTCCTTGGCATTCCCAGGGAACAGGGTGTGGAGGTACCAGCATCCCTGCAACAAACGGGCTGATCTTCTCAAATCATGAGCCCTTTACCTCCAAGCACTAGAGCCCCAGCATATCCTGCTGTCACCCACAACCCTAAGACCCAAAGGTAATCCAGGCTGGGATAGTACTGGTGTTTGCTAAACAAATGAATAAACATACTACGCACAGGCCGTAACTGAGGTTCTGGCCAGCCTCCTATCTAAGCATTTCCCAATGATTAAAAAAAAAAAAAAAAAAAGAGCCATATTAAATGGTGAGCCAGCTAGATGGCTTCTTGGGGTGCAAGTTTATAAGAAATGTTAAAACATCCCTGGAATAAATTGGAAATATGGTACCAGTTAACTCGGGCTTCCACCCCTTCCATACTGATAAAGTATAATTCGTCCCCCTTCTGTCAAAGAAGATAATGTACTTGGTGGGAGGGTGGGGGGAAAGGTATAGTCCTCTTGGAAAGCTATCTTGGATGAAGAAGTTTGCACTGCCAAAGGTGCAAGTTGCAAGGTACAACTAGAGGCCACATCACCAACCCAGCTCACAGGAGCCTGAAGTCAGCAGGTCCAGGTCTGTGGAAATTTAGAAACGAAACTAACCCTAGCCACGAGACCTATTTAGTGGGAATAAGTGACGTATTTGAGTAACTCAGTTTAAACTCCATTTTAATATTTTCCAAGATGTTGCTTAGTTCAGAAAATCATGCAAAACAAACACGTGTAATCCCTTATTCTGAAGACAAAGAAACAGGCTTGCTAGCTTTATTTATATAAACACCAGCTTCTCCCCATCCCCACTATATAAATGTTGAACACATACTTCAAGAATTTGGCCTGATATTGTCTGGATCTCACATCAGAACCCCTCAGGCCATTGGTGAAATGCTCAGAGCACTGGCCGGGCACTGGGAAGGCGAGGGGGCTCCGATCAGCCTCTGACAATCAGCTCCCCCTGAGGGCTGTGTAGTGTCCCATCGCCCACTAGGGGACAAATCAGGGCACCTGCTCCTCATTCAAGTGACCTCAAAACCAAAGACTCGGGCTGCTCATGGCAAAACTGGAAAAGCAAGAGGATTCCCCTCCCCCTACGCTGTTCCTATTAATAGAAAAGGTAGGGAAGGGAGAGGGAGGAGAAAAAAGGCGGCAGCGTGGAGTAGGGGTTTCATAAAGAAGTCTTGGAGGGCTTCCCTGGTGGCGCAGTGGTTGAGAGTCCGCCTGCCGAAGCAGGGGACACGGGTTCGTACCCCGGTCCGGGAAGATCCCACATGCTGCGGAGCGGCTGGGCCCGTGAGCCATGGCCGCTGAGCCTGCGCGTCCGGAGCCTGTGCTCCACAAAGTCTTGGGAAGACAGAGAGAAGAGGAAACTGAGAAAAGTGGATAGGATCTTAGAGCTGCCCCCCACCCCACTGGCCTCTGTGAGGAGGGAGGGAGGCAGTCAAGACATGTGCTGGCAGTGTTGATGGCGTGTGCCTTACACAAAAATTTAATGGGCAGAGCTAACCACGGCTTATAGAGCGGGGTTGAGAAATACCTTCTCCACTGTGCCAAGTACATTACAGAAAAGTTACCATCAGCATCAGAAAATGTATTCCGGTTTCTGCGACTGAATTGAGGTCCAGCATGGAGACTCAACAACTGAATCACAAACTCAGGAAGGTATTAAACTTTCATATGGAGGGCCAGACCCAGGAGGAAAACAAGCTCTTTCTTATGCACATTTGTGCATGTTATCTGCCATGAAGCAGAATATACACATTGACATCCCTTTGAAATTGTAAGGAAGGGCAACAGCTCATGGCTTCATGTTTATTGAGAGCTTATTATGTGCCAGGCACTGCTCTATGTGTCTGACATGTATTAGCTCATTATATTTCTCATATCATGAGGACAAACAGGTCTCAACAAATCCATTTAAGGGAAATACAGGTCAACATTTATTGCCAGACTCCAGACTGCTCCCCAGGCCTCACTCTGCCCACACTGCTAGTACAGCACACAGCAGTACAGTTAGATATTTGTGTGCAGGCATCTAGACTTCCCTGAAATCATCCAGATTTCAAAAATTCTTCCTACTTTCCCCATCATTAACAAAAATGTGTCAGAAATTCCAGTGGATCAGTAGTTTCAAAATTGATTCATTCAAGCTGGCTTGCGATACTTACAAAAGAGGCACAAATCACACACACACACACACACACACAGACAAAGGAAAAGAAAAAGAAAAAAAGAGAGAAAAAATATTTCTAAGGAAATAATTGGAAATACTTGAGAAACGTCCCTGTCTGAGTCTGTTGGGCTGCTGTAACAAAATACCATCAATGTGGTGGCTTATAAACAACAGAAATTTATTTCTCACAGTTCTTAAAGGTTAGAAGTCTAAGATCAAGGCACCAGCATGCTTGTGTCCAGCGAGGGCCTACCTCCTGGTTCATAGCTGGCACCTTCTCACTGTGTCCTTGCATGGTGGAAGGGACCAAGGGCTCTCTCTGGAGCCTCTGTTATAAAGGCACTAACCTCCCTCAAATCACATCCCAAAGGCCCCACCTCCTAACACCATCACTTGGGGGTTAGGATTTCAACATATGAATTTGGGGGGACAAAATCATTCAGATCATAACAGTCCCATATAGGGAATTCCTTGGCAGCTCAATGGTTAGGGCTCTTTGCTTTCACTGCAGGGGGCCCAGGTTCAATCCCTGGTTGGGGAACCAAGATCCCATGAGCTGCGTGGCACGGCAAAAAAAACCAAACCAAACCAAACAAAACAAACAGTCCTGTATACTTGCTTCGTATATTATGCATCAGTACATTGACACATAATATGTGGTATGAATTCAGATGAGTTATTCTAAAGATGGGGACCATCAAGACCATATAAAGGCATTCCCCAATTCTGGCAGCAGAGAAAAGGGGAAGAACCTGGAAAATGGAGATACCACACATCAGTAAGTACAGACGTTATGTATGGATTTACTAGGCTTCCACTCTAAAATAGTTTGAAATCTGTTCAAAGCAATAACATTAGCCCAGAGATGGAAACAACCTAAGTGCCCATCGTCGGATGAATGGATAAAGAAGATGTGGCACATATATACAATGGAATATTACTCAGCCATAAAAAGAAATGAAATTGAGCTATTTGTAATGAGGTGGATGGACCTAGAGTCTGTCATACAGAGTGAAGTAAGTCAGAAAGAGAAAGACAAATACCGTATGCTAACACATATATATGGAATTTAAGAAAAAAAAATGTCATGAAGAACCTAGGGGTAAGATGGGAATAAAGACACAGACGTACTAGAGAATGGACTTGAGGATATGGGGAGGGGGAAGGGTAAGCTGTGACAAAGTGAGAGAGTGGCATGGACATATATACACTACCAAACGTAAAATAGATAGCTAGTGGGAAGCAGCCGCATGGCACAGGGTGATCAGCTCGGTGCTTTGTGACCACCTAGAGGGGTGGGATAGGGAGGGTGGGAGGGTGGGAGACGCAAGAGGGAAGAGATATGGGAACATATGTATAACTGATTCACTTTGTTATAAAGCAGAAACTTTATAACAATTGTAAAGCAATTATACTCCAAAACAAAAAAAAAAAATAATATTTTCTTCTAGTGCCCAACTGAGTATAAAGCAAAAGAGGAAATATAAATGACTACATGCATGGAAAATGTTCAATCTCACTAGTAATCAAAAAAATTAAAAACAATTAAGGTTGTTCCCATTAATTAAATTATAATAAGGAATGCAGAAAAGGATGTTGTTAGCAGACACTCTCATAGACTACTGCTGGGAGCATATATTGGCATATATCCCTTTTAGAAAGTAACTTGGTAATAACTATCAAGAAATTTAAAAGGCTTCATCTTCTTTGATCCAGTTATTCCATTCTAGGAAAACTACCCTATGGAAATATTAAATATGGAAAAGTAAATATACTAAAACAGTTCAACATCATATTTTTATCATGGCAAATAACTGGGAACATACTAAACTCCATGCTAGAGGGACTAGATTGTTAATCTGTGGTACATCTTTCAGATGGAATATTATTATTATATCATAGCATTAAAGATTATACTCAAGAATTGTTTACAGTAACATTGTAACAGGAAATGTAGTGAGAAAAAGAAATGTGTAGAGACTAAAAATAAACCCCCCAAAATAGAAAAATACTGAAAATAAACATGCTAAAATGGAAACATTGCCTATCGATGTCAATGCAACTGACAGTGTGATTCACAGACCAGCACCAGTCTGCGAACTGTGTTAACTGTTTATAAAGAAAATAATATTACAGTATGCATTTGGAAACTTTTAGCAATTTGATATTGCTGCGACATCGAAAAGCGTGTCCCACGGAACTGAGAGTTGAACAGGGTGCAGACCAGCTTGAGTGCTGTCAAACTGGGATGGAGAATTCCAGGTTACACGAGCGGCACAGCAGTCACACACAGTGCGACATCACAGTCCATAAAGGACTGGAAATAAAAAACAACTGGTCCTTTATGCGGACCACTGGTCTAGATGGTAGCACTGTAGATACTTTCATCTTTCTCTTCTATATTTTTCAAATTTTTTTATAACACTCTATTGCTATTATAAGAAAAAACATTTTTTTTAAATGCAAGCAAAAAGAGGAAAATAAATGTCACTTAACTGTTATATCTTTGGAAAACTTTCCTATAGAAATATACAAGCATATACTGAGAGGCAGGAAGACACAGTGGTTAGGAAGATAGATTCTAGAGCTGATAATCTGGCTTTCAACCCTGGCTCCACTGTTCCACCATTTACCAGCTATGGGCTAGTTGCTCAACCACTTTGTACCTCAGTTTATTCATGCATAAAACAGGGATAATAATAGAACCCGTCTCATAGTGACTCATTGGGTTTGGCAGAATTAAATGAGTCAACACACATAAGGCCCTGGAACACAATAAGCTCTACATAAATGTTCACTCTTACTATTACAAATCATAGGCAGGGATGAGAGCTACAGCCAACCACATTTTCCAATTTTTTATTTGCAAAATGGGTCAAGAGGAACGGTAGAAATAGTAGTAACAACTGCAATTAATATTAAGCGCTTGTGTGCCAGGTTCCAAGCCAAGCACTTGACATGAATTAGCTTATTCATTATTAACAACACTAGAGATGGATAATACGTTCTTTTCATCCTTTCTGCAGAGGGGAAAACTGAGGTTCAGAGAAATGAAGTGACTTGCTCAGGGTCACCAAGCTCTTAGGTGTGTCTTCCTCCAAGGCACTTAGCTAGACCTAGGAGGACAGGGGTCCCTAGAGGCTAGACTGTGAGACCTTTGAGAGCTGAAATGCACTAGGTCTTGTTCCCAGGGGGAGCCAGGGTCAGCAGCCTATTCAAAGACAAGGCCACAAGAAAAATCCAGGACTTGTTTCCAGCCAGGGCCCTCACTGGGTCCGCCTCAGCCAGGTCAGCAAACAGCAGCTGGCCCTCCTCCATAGCCTGGTCTGGGCGTTGCTCTTAGGGAGTGATCTAAGCCCTGAGGAAGGCAGCTCTTGGAATGCAACGGGAGGATGTAGGGGCTCATGAGTCATTCTGCTCCCCTCCTCGCTGTGGTCCTGGATGCAATTTATTACCCTCGTCACTGGGATGGCTGGGGATTGGTGGGGCAGTCGTCCCTAAAAGGAAATCAGTCTGTTAACAAGTCCCATCTCTCCCTGCCAAAGGGGCTGGAGACAGAAGGCAGGACGCTGGCAGCACCCAGCTGTTTCCGGGCCTGGAGGGATTCAAGGAGGCAGAGAGGCTTGTGGGACACTTAGCAAGACCCTGGCTTCAGCCATCCGCTTGCGGATGCTCTTCTGTGAATTTCTCCACCAGTGAGAAATCTGGGCCCTCTGCAGCAAAGGGCATCCGTTCCAGAAGAGTGTGAAACCTCTAAATATTCACCCCGAAAGTTGAAGGGAGAAAACAAAAATCCTTCCCTCAGAGAAAGGGGACAGTGGGCCTGGGAGTGGTGAGACAGTTAAGAACACACAGAATTTTGCCTTGAAATCCAGAACACTCTGTCTCTACCAGAAGTCTGAGAATTTGATGCCTAAAAATGTGTGGCCAAGGAAAAGCATTTCCAGTAAAATTACAGTTCAGGATAACTTTTCGTTTCTACCCTCTCTTTTCAAGCGTGAATTCTTAAAGAGAAACAAGAGTTTTAAAGTTTGGGTAGGCGTTTTTCTTCCCTAGTATTTCCTTTTTAGTGAGCAATCTGGTAACATCCAACAAAATTCAAACGTAACAAATTTTTGACTCAGCAATTTCACCTCTAAGAATTTATTGTACAGATAAACAGGTATAGAATGTTCTTGTTTGCAAGCCTATACAATGCAGCACTGTTTGGAGTAGCAAAATACTACAAAAAACCTTAAATGTCCATTGATAGGGAACTGGTTAAATTTAACAATGGCACATCCAGACAGTGCATAAAAATGCTTATTAAAAAATGAGGTAAATCCATATGTGAAAGATACTCAAGATAAATGGGTATGTGAAAAGTATAAACTGCTAAACACTCTTTACAATGTTATTCCAGATTTATAAGAATAGGAGGAGTATATATGCTTACAAAAGAGAGAATATCTGGGCTTCCCTGGTGGTGCAGTGGTTGGGAGTCCGCCTGCCGATGCAGGGGACGCGGGTTCGTACCCCGGTCCGGGAAGATTCCACGTGCCGCGGAGCGGCTGGGCCCGTGAGCCATGGCCACTGATCCTGCGCATCCGGAGCCTGTGCTCCGCAACGGGAGAGGCCACAACAGTGAGAGGCCTGCGTACCGCAAAAAAAAAAAAAAAAGAGAGAATATCTGACACTACACTATTATGATCACCATCATCGGATACACTATCATCTTGAAAGCCTGAGAGTCGGAAGGTAAAGGGGCCCTTACTTTCCAGTTTATATTTCTGGCCTCTTTGAATTTTTTTTTTTTTTTTTTTTTTTTTTTACCACAAACACATTTAGCTAGTTTAATAAAAATAAAAGCAATAATATCATCTGGCTAAACATAAGAGGTAAAGTCCATGAGAGTCAAGACACAGCTTTCTCTAGGGCCTTGACAGTGTCTGCCAGGGACTCATATATATGGAACTCCCCCTGAAGGTCAGGCTCTAGTTTAAACACTTTGCAAGTACCAATTCCTTTAGTCCTCATGAAAACCCTGTGAAGTGGCTACTAGTAATATCCCATTTTGCAGATGAGGAAGCTGGGGCTCAGAGAGAAATCCCAGGTCATGCAGCCAGTGTGTGGTGGGACCAGGCAGGCTGGGGGGCTCCGGAGCTAGAAACCTCCCTACCAGGCTGCCTCTCAATAAATGTTTGTTGATGAAATGGACAAACTAGAAAAGCAGCCAACACCTTTAAAGCCAGAGAAACTGTAAATAAATAAACAGTTACTATTGTTACTCTTTTATTCATCATTGTTAGTTATTATTATTGGCGAATGAAAAATAAACACTATTCAGAAAAGCCAGGTGGGCAAAGCATTAGATTTGAGTATGAAGAAATGGATTCCCATCCCTGCTCTACCACTTAGTGGCTGAGAGACCTTGGGCAAGTCACTTCATCTCTCTGAGCCTCAGTTTCCTCAACTGTAAAATGGACATGACAGGACCTCCCATGGTTACTGTTAAGGATTAAATGTGACATCATATATGAAAGCACCTCTGTGCTTGACGTTCACTGGATACGTGTAAAAATAGGAAAAGCTACTGAGAATGGAATGAACTATGTTCAGAGCACCACCAAGCAGACCCCCATCATTTTCAACCTGCTGAATTTTAAAAATGAACTGAACAACTTATATGCATATATACTCCAACGATCTGAGGAGGAAATCAGAGTTTTTAATTGTTCTGATCCTGCCTCTAGAATATTGATTTAGGACATTTAATACCATCTCCAAATGCCAGGCTTAATTTGCATTGGGTTGGAAGCCGGGCTGCTGAGCGGTGGCTGTTGATTTTAGGCAGGGGCTTGGGAGGGCCTGCAGCCCACCTTGCTCCTGGCCCGCAGCCAGCCAAGAGCTGGCTTCACCTGGGACTCGGCGAACTGGCTGTCTGAGGAGGCCACGTCTTTGATGGATTTTCACTGTTTGATTAAAGTGCAGCTGGGGCCTGGGGCTGAGCCGTACCTTTCAGCAAGATGTTCTTCACGGGTTGCACGAGCAGCCTGTGCTGAGGCCGTTTGGCCGGGGCAGAGCCCGACTTTGGCCCAATCTCTCCTCACCCAGGAAGCCTGTACTTCTGCTTTTTGGAGGCCCCAGGGCTCATTTTCAGGAGCTCAAGTCTCTGGGCACTGAATCTCAATTCAAAACCATGGCTTCCGGAGTCCCAGAAGACCTGCTTTACAAAACACCCCAGGCTGCTCAGCTGTTCTCCAGCAAATGCATTCAGTGCTCTGAGCCCACCCCCAGCACTTCATTTACCATCCAGGGGGCTAGAGGAAGTCCATTCATTATAGTCTGATTCATCAAAGTCTCCTTTATTGTAATTATTATGGAAAATTTCAAATAGACCCCAAAGTGAGAGATTAGTACCACAATCCTCCATGTACCCATCATCATTCTACAATAATTGACAACTCACGGCCACTTTTCTCCAGACACTGCATGATTTCAAGCAAATCCTAGACATTTGATCCTGTCATCCATAAACATTTCAGTATGTATCTCAAAAAGATAAGGACTTTTTTCCCTTTTAAGGTAACCATCCTCCCACCTGACAAATTAACAGTAACTTCTTCATGTCATCAAATCTCCCTGAATGTTTACGTTTTCCTAATTGTCTCGTAAATGACTTAGAGAAGTTGCTTTGTTTGAAGCAGGATCCAAACAAGGTTCTGGCTGTGTTTTGAATGGTACCTACGGTGTACTTGGCTTTCTCATCTTCTCTTCCCTTCAACCCCTACCTTTCACAGTGGTCCTGTGTGAGGGCTTTTGAAGCCCAGAGACACCACACACTTATATGGCCTTGGACACATAACCAAGCTCTCTCTTCAGCTTCCTCATCTGGAAAATGGGAATAATTATAACTCCCTATCTCCTGGGGTTAATTGTGAAGATTAAAAGAAGCAGAACATGTAAAGTGCACAAACACTCAATTAATATTAGTTCTCTCACTGTTATTATTTTCTGAAGGACAGCAACTTTGACAGAATTCCCAAGTACAGCATCCAGGCAACCAAATACAGTTACAGGTGGGAAGAAAACCGAGCAAAAACTGATGTGACCTTCTCCATCTTTCTCAGACTTTGAGCCACTGTTCACAGTGAGGAGGTAGAATGTGCTAGTTTAGAATTAGTCTCTGGAGCCAAACTGCCAATGTTCAAATCCCATGTCTTCCACTTGCTAGCGACAGCAAAATGACGCATGCACTTGCCAAAGCTCCTTTCCTTGCCCTCTGGGCAGACAACTCAACTATGATTCTTGGTCTCTCGTACATGTAGGTATGGCCCCATAACTGAGCTCTGACCAGTGGTAAGTGGGCAGAAGTGATATGGATGTCTATACCTGACCCATAAAAACTTCCCACTGCAGTCTTGTTCTCTTTCTCGCTAGCTGGCTGATTGGTGAGGACTCAAAGAACCTGAAGGAAGGCAGAGCCATAAGGGGTAAGGGGCCTGGATCCCTGAATGACCACGTGGAAGGCAATCCAATCAATAACGATGCCATCGGGTTCTGCTATAAGCAAGAAATACATTATGATGTTAAGTTTCTGAGAATTGGGGGCTTATCATTACAGCAGCTAGTGTTACCTTAAGCAAGACACTAGCCCTGACCTTGGGCAAGTTACCTGGCCTCTCTGTCCCTCACTTTCCACATCTGTAAAGGGGCAGAGATGCTAATAATATCTATGTCATGGGGTTATTAGGAAGATCAAATAAGTTAATATATGTAAAGCCTCTACTGCACTGCCTGGCCCATAACTGCACAACGCACTTATGTAATTATTGTCACTGTTGTGTTAATATTATTATTTGAAAAGCAATGGTATATCACCAAGAATTTCCACATTTCACTTAAATGTACACGTTTTAAATCTTTGCTAGTTTCCTGGTATAATTTTTCTTTAACAATTTGGGGTTAAAACTGTATTCCAGACAAACAATTTCTAATAATGCAAGTCAGTGGTATAACAGGATGATGACAATTCGCTTCACAGGAAATATTTCAGGAATACAGTCATTCTGCAAGATGAAGAGGCACCTAGTACAAGATGCAGCATGTCTGCAGTGCTCCTAGCCAACATTTAAAAAATGGGAGGATGAGACTTCCCCGGGGTGCACCTTTCTGGGTGGCAGGCAGGGCTCTCATCATGCTCAGGACGGAGGAGAGGTGCACTGAACTCTATGGAATTTAAAAAGCCTAAGTGCCCAAGAAGACTTACAAATGGTCGAAAAGCACACGGAAAGAGGCTCAACCTCATTAGCCACTGGGGAGATGCAAATGAAAACCACAATGAGGTACTCTTCACACCCACTGGAAGGGTTATAATCAAAAAGTCAGATAATAACCAATGTTGGTGAGGTTGTAGAGACACTGGATCCCTCATACACTGCTGGTGGGAAGGCAAAATAGGGCAGCCTGGCAGTTCTTCAACGTGTTAAGTATAGAGTTGGCCTATGAGCCAGCAATGCCACACTCCTAGGTATATACCCGAGAGCAATGAAAACACAAGTCCACACAAAAATTTGTACGTGAAAATCGATAGCCACATTATTCATAATAGCCAAAAGGTACAACCCATTCAAATGTCCATCAACTGAGGAAAGGATAAACAAAATGTGGTATATCTATATAATAGATATTGAACCTTGGTCAGCCATAAAAAGGAATTAAGTACTGATACAAGCTACAACATGGATGGTCTTTGAAAATACTATGCTAAGTGAAAAAATTCAGTCACAAAAGACCACATATCACAGGATTCCTTTTATATGAAATGTCCAGAATAGGTAAATCTAGAGAGACAGATTGGTTACTTGGAGGTAAGGGAATGGGGAGGGGAGGGTACAGGCTTTCTCTTTGGGGTGGTGAGAACATTCTAAAGTTGGTCGTGTCGAGGCTTGTACAACTTTGAATATATTAAAAAATACTGAATTCTCCTGCTCAAACGGCTGAATTGTATCTCAATAAAGCTGCAATTTTTTTAAAAAAAGTACCCACTCCTCTATACGGATCAGACCACCTCTCCTCCGGACTCCAGCTGCCATCAGAAATCAGAGCACGTTCCCACCTCATCAGAAGCCTTTGAGAATTATGTGCCCTGTGTTACAATCCAGGTCTGTCCCTGTGCACAAGTGACAATGCCATGACCCACATATGCTAACGAGTCTGAAACTCAGGTGAGAGGTCACGGCTGGAAGTGTAGCTTGGGGAGTTACCAGCACGTCCAGGTAGCAGATGAAATTGTCATCCACACTCCCATGTAAACTGATAACCCGACATAACTGTCCAACCCTAGCGATACAAGCAAGGTGTTTTTTGGTTTTCGTTTTCTATTTTTTGTCCACATAAGAGCATAAGCTAGACCTTGAACCACATGTCCCAGAACCAGAAATAATGAAAGGGCTAGGTAGCTGGGAGCCCAAATTACTTAAATTGATGTCATATCATTTGAAAAGTGACATTCAAGCCTTACAAACTGAATGACAATTGCTATCTATCTAATTCATGGCCCTGGACTCCTGTTTCCCACCTGCTCCAACACCAATTTAAGCAATTCTGAACTTTGATCTCCGAGGCAGAATGTCTCAGATTTATTGAAGTGTCGGGTCCCAACTGTGCTAACATCCACCCCTGGCAGGGCCATTACCAGGTGTGAAATCTGGGTGCCCCTCACCCCCGCCAAGTTCGGCACAGCGACCATCAGAAGGAACAAATCAACCTGCCTCTGCCTAGTCATCGTGGGAGCCTTGTAATTTACCGTAATGACAGGCATGGAGGAAAAGCAGGTGAAGAGATCGTTCTGTTCTCCAGACACTTGCACATGTGCTGGAGGGGCTACTGAGCCCTGCAACCCTCAGCCAAGGGGCAGCTGCTGCTCCTCGCGAGGGGCTATTTCGGGACTTGCCTGTATCCTGAGTTGCTTTAAAATGGAATTGCGCTACCCTTCTTCTGTGTTTTGCAGACAGCACCCAAACTGTCGGTTCCTACTGCCCCTGTTTCTCCCAACTGTCATCATTAACCACCTGTCATCTGCAGGTCTGTCCCCCAGGGCTGGGAGCCCTGGATAGCTCCGCCTTTCGATAAACCAGAAACACCCCTCTCCACTGAGAGGAAAGTTTACTTCCAAGCCTGGAGTGTAGGGGAGGCTGAGCGAGGCAAGACCCAGGCTTCCCATGAGCCTTGGCAGCCTCCCCTCCTACCTCCGCTCTGGGGGGCCAGGGAATCCCGAGTCCACACTGAGTCTTAGCCTGCCCCTGCTCCTTTCCTCCTCAGCTAGGGTCCTGACTTGCCTGCTAGGTTCTGCCAGCTTCTGTCCCCAGGACCCTGAATCTCAGACCCCACCTACACTTGGATGAGCCTCCCTGATTCAGGACTCAGACACCCAAAAGGTGCCAGGGATCCCTGCACCCTGCCATCTCAGTGCCCACGGACCAGGAGTGCCCTTGCCCCCGAAACTGGGTGACTGGTGATGCAGACCCTCTTCCTGAACTCCTCTCTCACTTCCCTGCCCCACAGGATGCATTTTCCCTCCCAGCAGGCCCCATAGCCAAAGCCATGCCGGCCAAGACAAAAACTGCTTTAGGAAGAATTGTTTTGAATTGAAAAGTCAATGTAATACTGCAATTGGCAGATTATTCTACCGATGAACATTTCCTAGAAAGAAACAAGTGCGGAGCCTGGCTCCACCGAGCCCTGTGGTGTCGTCGGGAGCTCTGCGACCTTGGGTTTACATCATTGCGGGAGCAGACACGGGCCGGCAGCCTTGCCCATCTGCCATCCAACATCACCAGCCCCAGGAGATCTGCTGTATCATCCCCAGCTCCTCAGGGTCAGGCTGCGTTTTTCACAGCCTAGAAGAGGGGAGTTGCCTCTGGATTTTAAAAGAGATAAGGGAATGAGTGAAGAGAAATGGGACATGACTCAGCGATGAAATAAATGCCCGCAATACATCACTCCTAGGGAGGGGAATCTGCCTCCACAAGTGATTCCCCAGAAATACTCCCTGGGGTGCTGGGTGTGGTAATTACATGCTCCAGCTGGCTCTGATCCATCCTCAGGAGATGAAATGGGACACCTGACTACTGCCTCCTAAGCAGGTTGAGGAAACTGAGCCCCAGAGGCATCAGCCCTGCCCACTCTGTCAAAATCCAACCTGAAACTCAGAAGGCTCCCGAATCCCGTCCCTTCTCTTGTCAGCCTGTGGGGTTCCTCCTCTGGCTTCAAGACCCAGCTTGAAAGCACCACATCGCCTAAGGGGCCCTTCACCCCTGAGATCCAAATTTGTCTGCTGTGGCACTCAGCCCCCTGTCTTGCGATTACCTCCCATTTGTCTGTGGTTACCGACTTGTGGGGCAAGTCCAAGAATTCAGAGATTAGGAGATGGGAGGAAGTGATCAAGGGAAGGAGGGGCTTCTTGAACAAACCTCCACTGGGTCTTACATGCGCCTGGTGAGAACTCAGAGTGACAGAGGGTGGCAGCTGTGACTTCAAGGATGATTATTGCCAAGGCGGACACACCTTGGGTCCTGTTATAGACCAGGCCATGGAAGGGTGAAGAACGGCCATGAGAGGATGTTCTGAAATAAAGACCTGCCTGTACTAGAGCTTACTTTGCACGTGTCAGTGGCCAGGATGGAAATCTGTGCTCTCCTGACCCATTCATTTCCCATCCTACCCCACCCCACAGGTGACCTGGTCCTGCCAGGAACAGAAACTTTCAGCCTAACAATGTTGGTTTTACTTTCAAACAACCTACAAGGAAGACCACCCAGATCCAAAAGCAGTCATGTCTCCTGGTTATCAATTATAAAATATTGATAGTAAGCAAGCCAACTGTTACCCTTTGACTCTATAATTGTACTTCTGGAGCTCCAGTCAAAAAAAAAATTACTCTGAATATTTAAAAAAAACAACAACACTTTAGGCATTATTTCTAGAAAAATTTTTGAAAGCACCAAAAGAAATGGTTAAGTAAACAATAGGACATTCACTCAGTGGAATATTATGCACCAATAAAAAGTATGTTTAATTAAAAACTATAATAACATGAAAACTATTTACATTATAATAAATGAAAATAAAGATACAGAATTTTTATCTATATAATATACATGGTATAATTACAATTATAAAAAAAGAAAAGTTATAAAGAAGGAAAAAAGAAAAAAAACCACCCCAAATCCTAATAGTGATTGCCTTTGGGAATTGGAACATTGCATGATTGTTTTCTCTTTCTATTTTCCCATAAATCCCATAAGTATGGGTTAATTTTATAATGGGGAAGAAAAAACAACTTTTATTTAAAAAGTCAGGAGCTAAGTGATTTGGTTCATTCTTCCTTCCCCCAAGAGAGTGTGCGGTAGTTAAGACTATTCCTGTTTAAACTGATGAAGTTCACTGCTTCTTCCATCCATGGCCTAACATTTCCCTAAGGCTGGTTTGAAGGGAAGCCAATGACACTAGTCACAAAGTTGGTTTTTCTAAGGCTGCAGCAGGTGGGTATGTTCGGAGCAAACAGAATGATCACTTAGTAAATGCTAGGAGAACCAGATTTTAAGCAAGTGCTAGAGGGCTCCCACCCCACACAGATATTCTTCCCGGGCCTGACAAGGAGGCAGCGACCATGAACAGGAGCGAGGCAGAGCTCAAGGGGGCCTGGCATCAGCCACCCTCTGCTTTGGGAGGTTCTTTTTCTTGGTGGGCTGGAGTGGGGAGAGTTGTAGTGATGGAGCTCCCTTGCTGGGAAGTAACAATCGTGGCCGGGCTCTGGCCGATTTTCAGATTTCCTTAGTTCTGCACTTAGTGAGTAAATGAAGCTGAGAGAGGCAAGAAGGGATAAACGGGGTGGGGGAACAGGGCCAACGTGGAGGAACGAAAGGGATTCTGAATCTCTCTTGTAGAGTTCCATCTGCACGTTTCTCTCGTCTCCCCCAAAGCTTGCAATTAGGCTACTCCACCTCGGTCCTTCTTCCTTAAAGCAATTTAACATGAACGTGTGCAATGCCATTTCCACAAATGAAAACAAAGAATGCTGGCCTTGTCCCACCCTTGGCCAGTGGGCTTCCTCTCAGGCGCTCTGCTGCCGCTGCCCAATCCGTGCCCACAGATTCTAGGACCCACACCTCTGGTCTCTGGGGGCCGTTGTGTGTTTGTCAAATAACAGAGCTAAGTGATAATGTCTTCCCACAAAGAGATTCCTGAGGGGAGTGGGGAGGCAGTTTTCTAAGCCACACACCACCACCACCCCCCTCCCCCACACACACACAGCCAGAAGCCAGGCCTGGATGGAATCAAGGCCCCAGAAGAGTCATCGAAGCTTAGAGCAGAGTTCGAAGTAACCTGGGCATCTTATCCCCACTGACCTTTCCGGCACTTAAATACTGCTTTGCAGAGCACCTGTTAAGTACCGATGCTGTGCTAGGCACCTGGGATACAATGTGAACAGAACAAATACAACTTCTGTCCTCTGCAGTCTACAGGGAAGATGGAAAAGAAAGGATGAGGCCATCTTGTCCCGGGGGCCCTGGTCCTCAGGCAAAGCCCTCATTTGGATTTCCTACTGACTGCAGGCTACAGAACATATTGAATATGTAAGAGAATGTTTACATCTTTTTTTAAGGCATTTTATTTTTAAAAGTATTTTTAAAGTCTTTTATTATTAAAATTGTTGTAGCGCTTTCCTCAACTGTGTTCTTTTTCCCATGGCAGTAAGTGGAGATTTTAGATGTTTACATAAGGATTTCATCTCTCCTCCTGTACTAATGGCTAAAACATAATTATGAGCTGCGCTTGTTAACCAAATGGAGATATTCCATGAGACAAGGAGACCGATTCCTAATATGGAGGTGTCCTTGGGCCGCAGCCCACTTATCCTGGTTTCCATCTCCTCCTCCCGACACAGAGGTGCCTTCATTAGTGGAGGAAAGAAAGAGGTCTTTGTGATGATGTCACTCCCAGACCACCCTACACAGACAATAAAACTGAATTTGAGAGAAGCCCGGTGAAATGAGAGCTCCGAAGTCATAGAATACCAGAGCTGCAAGGGCCCTGAAAGGTTACTTAGCCTAATCGCCTGATGTTAGAAACGGGCAAAGGGGAAGAGACTTGCCCAAGCTTACACAACCAGTTAGTGGTGGGCTGTTTTCACCAAGGTAAATACGGGGAAATTCATTCCATAGAAACTGCAGTTTCATTATGTGTTAAATACTATGCCAGGCAGGAGGGGCACAGGAGAACTCTCACCATAATGTGACATGCACAGCCACATGGCACAGCAGAGGGAAGCGTCTTCCCACAAAGGGAAGCGTCTCACTCTTCCTAGGGGAGCTACAGAAGGCATCAAGCAGGACGGGATATCTGAGCTGGGTCTCAATGATTGAACAGGAGTTTGTTGCAGAGAGAAGGGAAGAAGGTCATTCCAGAAACATGGAACCACATGTGTAAAGGTGAAAACACGTGGAAGAACGTGATGTGTTTGGGGAATGAAGAGCAGTTTCGTATAGCTAAAATGGAGGCTTCTTGAAAGGGATATAACGGAGACTACACCAAAAGGGCAGACCACGGGGCTTCCCTGGTGGCGCAGTGGTTGGGAGTCCGCCTGCTGATGCAGGGCACACGGGTTCGTGCCCCAATCCGGGAGGATCCTGCACGCGGAGCGGCTGGGCCCATGAGCCATGGCCGCTGAGCCTGCGCGTCCGGAGCCTGTGCAACGGGAGAGGCCACAGCAGTGAGAGGCCCGCGTACCGCAAAAAAAAAAAAAAAAAAAAAAAAAAAATGGGCAGACCACGGAAAAACTGTGAAGGACTTAACACCACGCTAAGAAGTTTGCTGGGGAGATGTTATCTCGGTGCTTAATAAAACTACATATCGGCAAAAGGATGAAGGGTGAGTTGAACAAAAAAGGACCAGAGCTAGGGAGACTAGTGGGGTGGATACGGCAGTACTGCAGGTGGAAAATAAAGACGCTAAAGTTTAATAAAATAAGCAATCCCAAAGAAGACAAAAAGCACTCATGAGGCCTGAATTAAGGCAGCAATATTTAGATGGCAGAATTAGCAGGACTTCGTGAGAGATGATTGGCTGTGGGGATGAAACAGAGCAGGGATGGGCAAACTACTGCCCAAGGCCATATCCAGCCTCCATCCATTTTTGCACAGCCCCAGTACTAGGAACGGTTTTCATATTTTACAAGTGACTGAAAAAGAACAAAAGAGAAAGAATATTTTGTGACATATTAAAATTATGTGAAATTCAAACTTCAGTGTCCATAAGTACAGTTTCATTGGAACACAGCCACGCTGGTTCATCTGCCTATCATCTGTGGCCTCAAGGGCAGAGCTGTGTAGAGGCCAGAGGGCCAGCAAAGTCTAAAATATTTACTATCTGCCTCTTTGAAAAAAATTGCTGACCTCTGAAACGGAGGACAACTGCAACATTTCCACCTTAGGCAGCTGGTGGGATGGTGGAAGAGGAGAAGCAGATTTGGGCAAGTGGGACAAATAATAATTCCATTACAGGCATGCTGAATCTGAGGATCCCGTGACACATCCAGGAGACAGTGGAAAGATGTATCTGGATACAAGATCTGGATTTGAGATGTGGATTGGGGGACCACAAATGGGCAGGTGGCCCTTGAGGCCATGGGAGTAAGTGAGATAATCCATGGAGAGGAAAACAGAATGAGAGGGCAAAGCAGGTGAAGTCAGGCCCCTGGGAAATGCTGCTGAGAGGTAAACAAATAACAGAAGCTCGAGAAGGAGTCCGAAAAAAATAGACACAGGGAACAATTCAGTGTGGATAACATCAAGGGAGAAGAGAATTTTAAGAAATTTTAAGAAAGAAAAAGTTGAGGGACTTCCCTGGTGGCACAGTGGTTAAGAATCCGCCTGCCAATGCAGGGAACATGGGTTCTATCCCTGGTCTGGGAAGATCCCACATGTCGCGGAGCAACTAAGCCCATCTGCCACAACTACTGAGCCTGTGATCTAGAGCCTGCGAGCCACAACTACTGAGCCCGCACGCCTAGAGCCTGTGCTCTGCAACAAAGAGAAGCCCATGCACCACAATGAAGAGTAGCCCCCACTCGCCACAACTAGAGAAAGCCCGTGCATAGCAACGAAGACCCAATGCAGCCATAAACAAACAAACAAACAAATAAATAAATAAATTTATAAAAAGAAAAAGTTGAATAATACGAACGCCACCAAGAGCTCAAGTGGAGTGACGACTGAAAAGGAGACTGGATTCTGGAGAATTTAGCCAGTGAAGTGTAAATCTTGGGAACAGAATAAATTCTTCAATCGACTTCCAGGAGTCCACACTCTCCCACTTCCCCTCCTATCACACTGGTCACTCCTTTCCAGCCTCTCTAGCTGGTTCCCCCTCATCTCCCAATTTCTAAATGTTGGAAAGTCCATGAACCTCTTCTACGTCCTATACTCCTTCCTTGATGATCTCCTTCAGTCTCATGGCTTTAAGTACACCTACACACAGAGGTGTCTCCAGCCCAGAACCCTCCCCTGAGCTAGATTCCTAGAACCAACTGCGAACTCAATATGGCCCCGGGAAGTCCAGGAGGCACCTCTAATTAAACAGGTCCAAAAGAGAGTCCTGCTCTTTCTCCCCACATCAGCTCTTCCCGTAGAATTCTCCAACTCAGTTAACGTCATTTCCATCTCTGGGTTTGTTCAAACCCAAACCCTGGAGTCATCTTGATTCTACTCTCTCACCTTCCATCCGATCTTTCAACAGATCCTATCCACTATATCTTCAAACTATATCCAGAACTGAACGCTCACCCCTCCACTGCTACCGCTCAGTGCCAGACCACCTCTGTCTCTCACCTGGATCATTACAGTGGCCCCCTAACTCACCTCCCTGTTTCCACTCCTGCCCCCCTCAGCCACTTACCACCATCAGAGCAAGCGTGACCATATTATTCCTCGGCACAAAACTTCCCGCGTCCCTCTGAGTAAAGGCCCCAGGCTTACGATGGCCTCCAGAACACTACACAGCTGTCCCCTCACTCTAATTACCCCTGAGATCTCACCACCTTCCACAGTTGTCCTCAAGACACCAGGCCCACTCCCGCCTCAGGGTCTTTGAATCTGCCATTCCCTCTGCCTGCAGTGTTCTTCTCCAAGATACACATACTGTGCTCCCTCACTTCCTCAGGACCTTACCCAAGTAAAACCCTTCTCGGTGAGGCCTTCTCTAGCCACCCTATTTAAAACTGTCAACCATCCCTCCTCCCTCACTCCACAACGCTCCATTTCCCCTTTCCCTGCTTTATTTCGCTCTAGAGCACTTATCACTACTCTAATACAATATGTACATTTTACCAATTAATCTTGTCTTTTCTACTAGAAGGCAAGCTCGTGAAGGCAGGGATGTTTGTCTGTTTGTTCCCTGCCATATCCCAGCACCTAACACAGTGCCTGTCACATGGCAGGCAACTCAATAAATAACTGGTGAAAGAATGGGAATAGCGGATCAGCAAGTGACTAGGAGCTCAGAAAGGGGAAGCCAGTGCAGACAACGTTTCCAAGGCCTCTGGTGAGCAACTAAGAGGAAACCAGCATCGGGAGTGTCTACAAATGGCAAAGACTCAAGCATATTTGCAGATGTTAAGGTGCTAGAGCAGCACGAAAAAGACTGGGGATATGAGGAAAAGGATGTGGCTATGCCAAGTCTGGGAAGAAGTGGAAGTGAAAGGCCTCATGAGCAAGGGAAGAAAGGACCTCCTCGGAGGGGACTAAGAGAGGGAGGGAACAGGAAAGGACAGGTGAAGATACAGAAGGGACTGGCAGGTGGGGGGGGGGTGAAGAAAATTTGAACAAGTTCATACCTGGCACTTAATTTTCTATCTCAAGGTCTGGGGAAGAGCTTGAGTGACAAGGGTTTCAACATGGCACTTTGGAAAATGAAGATGCAAGCTGATTAGGAGAGAAGGATTGCTCAGCAATGCTGAGGCTTCTGCTCACTCTAGAAACCATAAATCTATTGCAGAATTTGGGGATTTCCCCCAGTTACACGGGACAGCCAATGAGAACCAAAATGGTACACTCTGGGCACCAGACAAAATGTAAAAACTCCGAGGGATAATAAATAAGTGGTTAAAATGTAGGAATAACCATTGCTGCAGGCCTAATTTAGGGCACCTTCAGCTGGGAGATACAATTCAAGATGACATTCCTGGAAAGAGCAAGTCGTGAGGAGAGATTTGGAGGAAGGCAGGTGAAAAGTGGCCCTTTGGCAAGTAGACTCTGAAAGGGTAGTCTAAGAACTACACAGCATAAATGGGGACTGGAAACCCAAAACGAGAAGATCCATAGAAGAAAAACAAAAGCTACCTAGCTACAACTCATGAGAATGGGACCAGGTATTTTTAAATGCTGAAATGTGACATCTTGGGAAACAGGATGATCTGACTTGCAAAGAAAGATCCCTAATTTCTAAAGGACCAAAATAGTGCTACACAGGCTTCATACTGTCGTGTGAAGCTTTTTGCAGAACGTGCGGAATCTTCTTGCAGTCCATGATGAAAAGACTATTTCAAATTTTAAAGACTACTTAAAACTGAGCTGTCTATTTTAATACCTTTCATTATTTGTGCCATGCTTTGTCTCATTTAAGCCTCACAACCTCCATGTAAGGAAGGAATTTTTATTCCCATTTTATGGATGAAAAAACAGAGGTTTTGAAGCATTGAGGAACTTGTCCTAAGTCATAGCAATAAATAAAGAGCCAGACCAGAAATCAAGCCCAAATATGTCTGGTCCCAAAGACCATGCTTTTAGGCTCTATTCTCTCTTGCCTCCCTCATGCTATTTTTTCTTATGAAACACAGGAGTGATCATTAGTTTTACTATATTCTTATGAGACTTCCAGTCATTCTATGATATATGTTAGTAGGTATTCTTAGGAAAACATACTTTTAATATGAAATTATTGACCTAAATATTCTAACATGTACCTGACTGTGAGACACAACAGGTTTCAAGTGAATGAATGGGAGTCCTTGGACCCAGGAGAATTCTGCGCCAAAGCACTGGGGAAATTTGTGGATAGACCAACATCCATGATCTTGAGGAATCATGAAGAACGGGAGGTTCCAGAACACTAGGGGGAACATGGAAGAAGGCAGTCTCTGCAAAGCACAGAGCTGTGAGTTTATGCAGGATCCAGAGCAAGACCTAGCCTTATTGTTACTGAAGAGATGGTTAGTGGGCCCCTGACAGGGAAAGCACCGATCACTGAGATCCAGCATGTGCTCGCCAAGAGCAGGTCATTTCAGACCAACCCCACTGCCATCTTTGACTTTGCAGGACCACCCCGTGTAGCAGCAAGCGGCTATAGCTGGGTGACGGCATCCCTTTAGAAGAAGCACATGCTCTTCCATTCACCCCCTTACCTCCCCTGGATTAGCTAATAGACTGAATAACAGAATCAGGACTTAACAGTTAAGTACTATAACAAGGATAAAAATAAGATCTTGCCCTTGGTTTCAAAAACCCAACTGAGCCAATCCAAGATAGGGAAGGGAATGACTTAGGAGCAACAAACATTAAAATGTCTTTGAGTGACCTGGTAACAAGCTCAGAGACAGCTGTGATGTTGCTGGCAGAATAAAGGAAAGCAGCCTCAGCTGCATTAATAGAACGTGGTATCTCTGCTAGAACAAAGGAGGTGACAGCCCTGTCCTAATGGACCGGACTACCACCATACTATGTTGACTTCTGGGCAGCTCACTTTGAGAGTCTGCTAGTTATTCTCCGTTTCTCAACACTCCCACTATGATCTACTCTCTGCACTGCTCTGCGCCCTAAGGGAGCTGACCCCGACATATTGCATCACCCAGATTCCCTTGCCCTGGTGACTTCCCACGGGGTCTGGCCAATGGAAAGAACCAGCAAGAGGTTCAGGGGCAAGAAGAGAGAGAACATGCAAGTATCTCTTGTGCCACTGTCTCCCTGCTCCATCTCCACATTTCCAGCAGTGGCTGTGTCCCTCTACAGCTACAGTTCCTATCAGGCAGCGCCCCTTCCATAGCTCCAGCTCTCAGTGGGTTGCGGTTTGCTCCCCTGGCCCTTCAGGCCTAGGGGTGGTAATGGCTTCCCCTTGGTGGTAGCTCCTAGGTGTCTCAGCATCCTTCTGGGTTCTCTTCACCCTGCCCACATCTCTGTAAACTGTCCCTTCACCACATTATTTTTAAAATCCCAACTAATGTGCCCTTCTGTTTCTTGCAGGGACCCTGACTGAAACTGAAAAGATAGGATACCAGGGGGCCATGAAGCTCATCTGTGAGGACCAGCTACTGGAACAGAGGATGTTTGGACTGATCAAGGGGCTCCACAAAACAGGCTGGTCCACTTGGAGAAAGTGAAGAGCCACCGTCGCACTCGTTCTCCTGGCTGCATGAACAGAATAGTAGTACATACAGAGAGACCACCTTTGAGCTCAATATAAAGTAAACTTTTCTAAAGAGTTGGCAAAGTGGGGTGAGCACCTCTGGTAGGTCATGAGCTTCAGTAATTCTCAGTTGCCCAGTCTCAAGCTGGAGAGCCCATATCGGGAACACTGTAGGAAAAAGTTACAGGGATACCTAGGAAAAGACTCTCCAATCCAGGGTTTCACAATTTGTTACCAACTACACACTACTCACACAACGGTTTTCCGAAATAAGCACACTGGAAGGAGGGCAGGGACATTTTGGGGGATATGTTTTGCTGCTTCTCAATTCAATATAGAGACTAGAAGTCTAGTTCTTTGTATCAAACTTGATAATTCTCAACACTGAGTTCTTTTTCATGCTTTAAGATAACTCAGGAACATGAAACTTATTTTACATATCATCATCACAAACTTAAAAATGTTTATTCCCAAACCACTGAAGTCTACGAAAATAAAAAAATTTTTTAACTAAGCATCTTCTACCTACACACCAGTCACTAGCCCTTTTTCCGACTGTCACCTCAGTATTCAAAATAAAAATCAGGATGCTACAAATAAATGGTGGAGAGGATGTGAAGAAAAGGGAACCCTTGTCTACTGTTGGTAGGAATGTAAATTGGTGCAGCCACTTTGGAAAACAGTATGGAGGTTCCTTAAAAAGCTAAAAATAGAGCTACCATATGACCCAGCAATTCCACTCCTGGGTATATATCTGGAAAAGATGAAAACTCTAATTCAAAAAGATACATGTACCCCAATGTTCATAGCAGCACTATTTACGATAGCCAAGATGTGGAAGCAATCCCAGTGCCTATCAATAGATGACAGAATTAATAGGATGTGGTGTAAGAGAAAAACAAATAACGTATGCTAACACGTATATATGGAATCTAAAAAAAAGAAAAAAATGGTTCTGATGAACCTAGGGGCAGGACAGGAATAAAAATGCAGATGTAGAGAATGCACTTGAGGACACGGGGAGGGGGAAGAGTAAGATGGGACGAAGTGAGAAAGTACCACTGACATACATACACCACCAAATGTAAAACAGATAGCTAGTGGGAAGCAGCCACATAGCACAGGGAGATCAGCTCAGGGCTTTGTGACCACCTAGAGAGGTGGGATAGGGAGGATGGGAGGGAGACGCAAGAGGGAGGAGATATGGGGATATATGTATATGTACAGCTGACTCACTTTGTTATACAGCAGAAACTAACACAACATTGTAAAGCAACTATACTCCAATAAAGGTGTTTAAAAAAAATAGATGTGGTGCATATATATATATATATATATATATATACACACACACACACACACACACACACAGTGGAATGTTACGCAGCCATAAAAAAGAAACACTGCCATTTGCAGCAACATGGATGGACCTAGAGAATATTAGGCTTAGTGAATTAAGCCAGACAAAGGCAAATACTGTATGATATCACTTATATGTGGAATCTAAAAAATAATACAAATGAATGTATATGCAAAGCAGAAACAGACTCACAGACATAGAAAACAAACTTGTGGTTATCAAAGGAAAGAGAAGCGGGGAGGGACAAGTTAGGGGTGTGAGATTACAGATACAAACTATTATATATAAAGTAGATACGCAACAAGGATATACTGTATAGCACAGGGAATTATACCCATTATCTTGTAATAATCTGCAAAAAATACTGAATCGCTATGCAGTACACCTGAAACAAACACAATATTGTAAATCAACTATACTTCAATTTTTAAAAAAAAGGATGCAAAATCTGCCCATGGGACAAAATATTTTACATGTAAACTGTCCTGGAAAAAAAATAAGATCACCTCAATTCACCCTGGTGAGAAAAAGGAAATGGTTTTTGCGAGAGCCCTTAACTCTTGAGTTCACAGAAGGGTCAGATCAGATCCCAGGATGCTACAAGTGTGTGTGTGTCTAATCGAGGTTTTCTCCTTGGGTGTGAGTTTATCATTTATCACAAGGCGGGACCGCTAGGACAGCCACCTCTCCACTCATTCGTCCGACAAACATTTGGTGTTGATCTACACATTAATAGAGCCCTGCTGGGCCCTGGGGACGGACGAGAGATCCAGAGCCAAGGCTGCTACCGTACACTTCAGCAGGTCTAGGAAATGATCTGATTTCAAAGACCAATGAAGGCAAAGAGTGAGAATGACGGCGCCCAGAAAAGTTTCAGAAGAAACTTGGAAACTGCCAGCCTTCGGCGCGGAGAAGGCGGGGACTTGGGGCCCAGGAGAGGACGCCGCCTCCGGGCTGGCAGGCCCCGCCGCCTCCTCGGCCCCCGGCCCAGCGCGGGCGTCGCCTGGTTGCAGGCCCGAGTCGCCACACCCGATCGCCGCGGGGCCCAGGAGGGCAGCGCCCGGGAGACCCAGAGCAGGGCTGCGGCGAGGCCCGGCCCCATGGGACATTCCCGGGTAGCGCGCGCCCGCACCGCCGCGCGCCCCGCTCCCCGGCGCCGGGCACCCGCGGCGCGCTCCCGCCATGCCAGAGGAGCCCCGGCCCCTCGGCACCCCGCCCGGCAGCTCGCCGGCCCGGGCCGCACTCACCCTCCTTGGCTTTCTTCCTCCGGGCCAGAGTTCCTCCGAGTTTCCCCAAGAAGGAGTCATCTTTCTTCCGGGACGGGGGCGACTTGGGAGTGGGGGACTTGGGGACAGACGGCGACTTCTGCGGGGAGGTGGCCATGGCGACGAAGCGGGCAGCCGCGGGCCGGTCGGGACGCGGAGCGGGCGCCGGGCGGACGCGGCGGGCGCGGCGGGGCTGAGGCTGCGGCTTTCCAAACGGAAGCGGAATTATTCCAAGCATTTGAGGCAGCTCACGCTCGCCTTTCCCTTCCCTCTCTCCCTCCCTCGCGCCGCCCTCCGCCCTGAAAGGAGCTGCGCGCTCGGGGCCCGCGCTCCGCTGCTGCCCGGAGCAGGGAGGATGCCCCAGATCTGCCCCTTGCAGGACGTGCGGCCTTACCTGTTTCGGTGTGTGTGACCCTCTCAGCCTGGGAGCCCTGGAGCCTGGAGGCCGTACTTGCCCCGACTCCGCACTCAGCAGAGTTCCTCGCTCCAACCCAGGGTTCAGTGATTGCTGAACTGAACCCACCTGCTACTCTGTCTCCCGCTGATTTGGCCCGGCTGCTGGGTGAGGAGCTCGCTCCTCCCCTGCATTTCAAACTGTAGTTATTAGGCCCGTGTCTTGTGCCCATGAAAGAGAGTGAGCCTGCTCAGGAAGAAATAGAGGGAACCAAAATGTGTTCGGGCCCCACCAGCTGGACACATCCAGCTGTTCCTGCACTTATCCATGACTGTCAACCTCCTCTACACCCCCAACCAAGAGTGAGAAGTTTGAAGTTCATGAGTACAGGCCAACACCTAGAGACATCTATGTTTCTAGCAGCTCAATGGCTTGTACAAAGGAGGATCCCAAATGTAGGTGGAAACATGAATGGGAAGGTACGGCCATCAGCACCTGTGAGAACCGCCTCTCCACCCCGCCCCCGCCCCCAAATTATCTTGCCTTAAATAAAAGCAACAGAGTGACAGGGGAGTGGCACAAAAGCCAGCATTTCAAGGACTCATGCTGGAAATGATTAAAAGGCACATTTTACTGTGCTTGGCCACTTGAGGTTCTCACTTGGGCTCCCCTGGCTGTCTCCGGGTCTCTCTTTCACACACACACACACACACACACACTCTCACACAACCCCTTGGCAACTGTGTTTCCACCAAGTAGCTACAGCTGATTGACCCTGAGTGATCACCTGACCCAAAGGGCCCTAATGCTTGACTGGAGAGCAGCCAATCAGATAGTCTCCATCAAGAATCTAAGCTAGAGACAGTTGTCAGAAGTCCAGCACTTAGTGATGATAATGCAGACTCAAGACTGGGGGCGTCCATCTTTAGCCACAGGCCTGCCGATGAGTAGAGAAACAAAACAATGGAGCAACGAAGTGTGCTCAAGAAGCCCTGTGGTCTGAGTAATGAAAAACCATGGGAGTAGCTGCCTAGACCTAGAACCTCTTCTGAGGGCCTACCTGTAGTTCTCAGGAGGGCCATCTGTGCTTACTTCCGAGGACATGTTCCTAAAGCCTTGTAATAACCCATCCACCTTTACTTGAGCCAGTCAGCCAACTAACAAGCAACGATTCCTGAGAACATAAATTTAACAAGGTGGTCAACAGATCCTCAGCAGATATGTGTTCATCTTGTCTTTGCTTAAGAGTCGTAATCTGACCTTTTTTGAAAGTTATGCTTTAGCTGTTTCCTCTTACCTAGTAGAAAGCAGAGAACTCACAATGACTGCTAGAATTTTAATGCGGGAGATTACAATAACCACCCTCTCCCGCACCACCACCCTGATAAACCTTAAAGACATGTTGAAACATCAAAGTAGAATCCTGTTTTGATTACATCATTCATAATTCTTGTTCAGGATATTTTGTACATAAGGATATGTCCAAAATCTGATCTCCACCCTCGGAACTCTTATCGGGGAATCCTGAGACACACAGCTCAACAGCTGTGTGATTGAGCTGTGTGATCTTGGACAAGTTTACTCCCATTTCTGAGTCTCTGTTTCTTCATCTACAGAATGAAGTGGTGGGAGAACATAATGGTTCTCAAACCTGATTGTGCTTCACAATCCCTTAGGGAGTTTGTTACATTCACGGGCCCAGTCTCTAGAAATTCTGATTCAGTACATCTGAAGTGAAACCAAGGGATAGGTATTTTTTAACAGGGATTAATTACATCAGGTGATTTTGATGTAGCTGATTCATGCACTGATGTTCGGGCACCTAGAACCACTTCCAGCTCTAACGTTCTGTGGTTCTCTACTCTTCACCAATTGCTGACCTCCGTATGCAGGGCTTAGGTTCTAAATACGACATGGTCAAATTTATACATGGAGATCTCTTAAACCGCTCATGCATGCTTTCGCATCTACAATCCTCTTTGGTAATTTTTATGCATACTAAAGTTTGAAAATGACTGAGCAAGACTAAATGGAGGAACAAACAAAGGCTTGATTGTGGGATGCTAGCTCCCGGGAACTACCAGCAAAATAAGGTGTAGAGAAGGCAAAGCTGAGTTTATTGTACACCATGGTGAGGAGAGTCCTGCCTCGGCAGGGTCTTAGCAGCAACTTGGACTAGGGTAGAGCACAGCAGGGATATTTCTAAGGTTTTGGAATCTGGTTTAAGGCAGGTCTTTCAGTGGGGTTAGTGCTTGATTAACTTTGGCTAAGGATTGTAATATACTAGGTTAGGATTGGTGGACACAAGGCAAGATTTTCAAAGAGTCTTGGAGGGTAAATAGTCTTTAATTTCATCTGTTGAAAAGTTTAAGTGTTTTATGTTCATTTCAATGAGATTTGGGGGGAAGTTCTTGAACAATAAAGTTATTTATAACTTTCATCTTTCTATGCAAGAGGTTTTTTTTGTGGTACGCGGGCCTCTCACTGCTGTGGCCTCTCCCGTTGCGGAGCACAGGCTCTGGACGCACAGGCTCAGCGGCCATAGCTCACGGGCCCAGCCACTCCGCGGCATATGGGATCTTCCTGGACCGGGGCACGAACCCGTGTTCCCTGCATCGGCAGGCAGACGCTCAACCACTGCACCACCAAGGAAGCCCGCAAGAGTTTTTTTGAATAGTTGAAGTTATGTTGTTAAAGACAGGGGACTGGTAAAGTCCCGTTAAGGTGACAGTAACCTATATGGGTATGAATGGATTCTAAGGTCTCAGAATTATGCAGATGTCTCGTTATTCAAACTTTCCTGCCTCTTAGATAATTATCAATCTCTCTTGAAAGGCCAAGTGGAATGGATGTTGAATTATAAATCAGTGCTATTCAAAGTGTAGTCTGAAAACCAGTATTGTCTGCAAACTGCTGTTAGTCCTTGATGATCTAAATATAGAAACTAGAGTGTTTAGAAACTTTTATACAATTTAACAGTGCAATTTTATATTTATTCTTTTGTATTGTATTTTACAAAAATATTGATCTGCGATGGATTGGACCTTCACCATGGATCGTTTGAAAAGCACTGTTCTAACTTGCTCTGGTTTGCTTACAGATTTTTATACACTCTCTTTTGATATTATGCTTTTATAGTCCTTATGGATATGAATTGATCAGGTATTTGTTCAAAGGTTAAATGACATAATATATTGGAAAGCACCTTGCATGGGGCCTGGCATTGAAGAAGACAGAATCTAAATCTAGCTTAATCAGGGACACACACTGCAGGCTGTTCATTGATAAGATGCTAAGAAGAACCTGCGCCAGCTCCCTCTAATCTAAATTGATATTTACAATCATGGCCCCACTGACCAGCTGCCCCTCTCAATTGATATTTACAATCATGGCCCCACTGACCAGCTGCCCCTCTCATGCTTGGTCATTGGTTTCATCTTACCCAGGCGTTACATGATAAGGACAGCCTCATAAGTTACATGTGTGTTGCTGTGAGGCTCTGCTGACTCTCTAGGCCAGTCTCTCTTCGAAATGTATACCTAAGCAAACTGTCCTGGGAGAGAATAACTCAGATTCCAGTCCTAGCTCAGTGGCTAGATGACCTTGGACAAATATCTGTCCTTCCTGTACTTTCATTTCCATCACCAATAAAGTGAAACCAAGGTAGTTCCTACTAACTGAACATCCCACTTATCTTATGATCGACAGTTTCAACCTAGGTTATACCCGACAGAATGAGAACATTTGTGTACCTGTATACACGTACTAGAAGATTCATAGCAGCACCATTCAAATGCCTATTAACAGTTGAATTGATAGGTAAATTGGGATAGTCACACAATGTAATGTTATACAGCAATGAGAATGAACTGTTTGCAACTCCAGAAGCAATAGGAATGTCCTTCACAATATAATGTTGAGTGAAAAAAAATTCAGACACGAAAGAGCATACGCTGTATCATTCTATTCATATAAAGTTCAAAAAACAGGCAAGACTAGTCTCTGATGTTAGAGTCATGAAAATGATTAGGTTTGGGAGAGGTAGTGACTAGAACAGGGAGGGGGGAAGGTATGAGAGAGGCTACTGGGGCTGGTGATGTTCCGTTTCTTGATCTGGGTGCTGATTACATGGGTGTATTTACTTTGAAAATTCATGGAATGTTTACTTAATAATTTGAGCAATTTTCTGTAAGTATATTGTACTTCAATAAAAATGTACATACTTATCACAAAAATGACTGAGTTTTTTAAATGAAGCCATGGGATTGCATGGTCTGTAGTGTCCCCTTTACCTCTGTGGTCTCCTTCTCCAACTCCCATGTTTAACTTATGAGCTGTTCTGATCATCTAACTCTTCAGTAAGATGAAACTGATGACCAGTGGCCCACATCACTCAAAAATCCACTCAAACTAGGACAGTTCTGTCCCCAGACCTTGCCTTAGAGGACCCTTTTTCTAGCTCAGCACGTGCAGCCCTCAGCCACCCAGCATTGTTCCCATTCTAGTCCCCTCAGCAACTTCAACGTGTAGGGCTTTGTGATTTACAAGGTAGGACCGTGTCATGGTGAAGGTCTGGGGTTCAAATCGCCATTCAGCAGCCTAATATCTGTATAATTTAACCCCTCTGTGCCTCAGTTTTCTCATCAAAATGAGTTCTCTCCTCATGGGCTTATTGGGACGATCAGGAGAGTTAGTATAAATAAACTACTCAGCTCAGTGCCCAGCAGATAACAAGTCTTAGTTCAATAAATATTCATTATTAGTATCTCTTTTGAGACTCATATGATATTATCGTTATCTCCATTACATAGATGAATAACTTGAAATTTGGAGAGTTTAAACTTACTTCAGATCACATAGCAAATAACCGAGAGAATAATACTATAGCCTTTAGCATCTGTTCTGCCAAAGATTCATAGAATCTACAGTTTTCAGCTAGGATTATAGTCCTTCAGAATAAAGACTATATTTCCCTGCTAGGTGTGAGTACATGACTAAATTTCAACCAATGAGATGTAAGCAAAAGTGTTATATGACAGCTTCTAGGAGTCCTCCCAACAGTAGATGGGAATTGGATGTTCAGCTTCTCAGACCATCATACTATGCGATACAAGCCAAGCCTCCCACTGAGAACAGCTGGAAAAGCTGGACAAAATGTAAACTAAATCTGTTTGAGAGCACTGGAAAGCTGACGGAACTTACAGGGCCAAGATCTAGGAGAAGGAGGAAACCCACAGAGGTGAGCCGGTCACTTGGGACTACTTTCCCGCTAGCGGCACCTGCCAATTTCAGAGGTAGCAGCTGAAGAGGTTGAGCAGGGCAGTTGTCAACCTCACAAGGGTAGACAGACAAAAGTTCAGGTGGCACCAAACTGGGGGCCTCTAATAAGGCCCGCTCGCTTTGGTTTGGGACTCCAAAAGATTTCACTCTAGTAGACAAAGAGAAAAGAAAGGCATTTTCAGTTAAAAAAAAAACCACACAACTGAGAAAAATTATTAATAAATAGCAGATCCAAACAAAAGGAAATACTGAAGTGGATGGCAGAAGGAAAATTGTTCCAGATGGAAGAAGAAAGAACAAATAAAAGGATAAATATATGGGTGCAGCTAAAAGAATGTTAACTACATAAAATGACAATAATAATGTCTTACAGGGCTTAAAAATACATAAATCAAATTAAAATGCACAAAAGCAAAAGCATCTAAATTGGGAAGTGAGTAAATGAAGTTAAGTTCTAAGATCCAGGCATTATCTGTGAAGAAGTAAAAGTAACAATTTATACTGGACTTTGATAAATCGAGGAATCATGTTGCAACCTCTAGGGTAACCATTAAAAGAATAGTAAAAGAGTAACTACTAAGATAATGGAGAGATAATTGGAGTGTGTGTGTTCCATTCAGACAGATTTCGTAAATTGTGTTTATATCTGTCATATTTAAGGCAACTTGTCTTTTGCATTCTATTTTGCTGTGTTCCTTTTTTGCTGTGTAAGTTAAAAACCCAGGATAGAGGTAAACTAAGCATCTCAAATCAAATTAAGGTAAAATTCAAACTGGAAGAGGCTTTCACTGGGGAAAGCTTCACATTCCCCAACTGTGAATACCATATGTTATGGGTTGAATTGTGTCCCCTAAAAAAGACGGGTTGAAGTCCTAACCCCTAGAACCTTAGAATATGACGTTATTTGGAAGTGGAGTCACTGCAGATGTAACTAGTTATGTTAAAATAGCATGTTAGGGGGCTTCCCTGGTGGCGCAGTGGCTGAGAGTCCGCCTGCCGATGCAGGGGACACGGGTTCGTGCCCCAGTCTGGGAAGATCCCATATGCCACGGAGCGGCTGGGCCCGTGAGCCATGGCCGCTGAGCCTGCACATCCAGAGCCTGTGCTCCGCAACGGGAGAGGCCACAACAGTGAGAGGCCCGTGTACCGCCAAAAAAAAAAAAAAAAAAGCATGTTAGGTCATACTAGGTGGACATCTAATATAGTAAGACCAGTTAGGAGAGGATGGAATTTAGTCCCTGACATGCACAGAGGAAAGATGATGTGAAAACACATGGGAGGAAGAGGCCCACCGGAATTGTGCTGTCACAGCCAAGGAATGCCTGGGGCCACCAAAAGCTGGAAGAGACCAGAAAATACCCTCCCCTAGGGGCTTGAGAGGAAGCATTGCCTGGAAGTCACCTTCATTTTGGACTTCTGGCCTCCAGAACTGTGACAGAGTAAATTTCTGTTGTTTTAAGCCACCCAGTTTGTGGTGCTTTGTTACAGCAGCCCTAGGAAACTGATATACCATCTAAGGGACAATATGGGAGGCACCTGCAGATCACGAAGAGGGTTTTACAAAGGGTCTGGATCCCAATCAGTCATTGGAGGTCGTTTGACCACATCAAAGCAGCGGGATCAGGGGATGTGGAGAGAAGCTAGACAGAGCCTCTTGGAGACCTCTTTAGTCACTGAAAGCAAGGTATGCTCACGGGATGAAAAGAATGTGTGAAATGAAATGGTTCTGGACTCAGAGCCTTAAGTGAGAATTCCTATTGCACATTCCCCTCAGGAACTCTGGGATATTAGCAGTGGCCTTCGAAGACCAGGCTGCCAGTGGGCATGTCCTTCAGGGGTCCTACTTGCTGAGGGCAGGGGTGGGCAAGGGCTTCTCTAGGTGAGCAGGGAAGGCATTGGGCCAGGGGGAACGTCGGCAGACCTCAGCCTTGGTTTGTGACATGGTGGACTGAGGGTGGGGATGGTTTTGAGGATCCCACAGACGATGCTATTCAAATGGCCTCTGATCCAGCCATGGCGGAATGTGTCCCAAGTTCTCAGAGACAGGTGACCTGCTTACCTATTCTTCAGGTGCCTAGGAATGAACTGTAAACATTAGTAGGGGGATTTCCTCACCTGAGCATGATAGCTGAGCGTCACCTACATGTAGAGTTGAAGCCACTAAAATCAGAGGCTCTTACTTGAGTTATTTAGCAGAGGACTGGAGAACACTCCAGAGAATCAGCAGCAGGGGTGAAGATTTTAAGGATAGAAAGGGGCAGCTGTCAGCCACTTCAGACTCAGCCACGCAAGAGTGCCTGGGGTTCCAGTGATTCTGTTGGTGTGGTCTGCGTCACAGGCCACCGAGACTATTCCCAAGGTCTCCCCTAACCCCTTCCCAGGGCAGGTAATCAGGGGAGCAAGGTCTTCTTTGTCACGGATGTAATCCGTTGTAATCCACCTTCTTCCCACACCCACCTCCAGGCTCGTGTGGTCTGGAGGAGCGAGAGTCTCTGCTTTCATCTTTGCTGGGGAAGATATTATGGATTTTCATACTTAAATGTGTCCTTTTAGGGAGGAAGGTTAGAAGTACTACCTCTGATGGGGAGATGCAACCGAATCACCAGGGCCAGAGAGTGTCTTCAAGGTGTACTTGAAGAACCATTGGCCAAAAAGATCTGTAAGAGGCTGGGTATTTTGTCAGCAGAGGCCAACTCAAAGAGTCCCAAAAGGTAGGTGACGATGCTCTGAGAAGTGCATTTCTTGGTCTTGTTTACTGCTTACATCTCCTCTTGTGGAAACTGCCCATTCTTTTCCGTTCTGCTGAGATCTGAGGTGTTGTTTTCTGTCTCTGCTGTCGGGATTTGAACAGTTTGAGATTCATCATGGCCATCCCGACTATAAAGTTATAGGCTAGCCATTTCCATTTTAAAATTGGAGCCTATGTAGGGCAGACTCACTCTCGCAAGGAACCTGCAAGGTAGGGAGGAGGGGAGGGAGGCAGGGAGAGAGAAGGGAGGGAGAGAGGATCAGCCCCACTTCACAGATGAAGACGCTGAGGCACAGCTGAGTTGTTCAATGTCATCCAGTGAGCAGTGGCAGAGCTGGAATCTGAGCCCTGAGTTAGTGACTCATGCTCAGCTTACCATGTTTAGAATAATTGTACTTGTTGATTTTTTCTTGAGACACACACACACACACATTTTCCCCAAATTCTTAGGGAACCATTTTCTGCTATTCTGGCGATAGGCAGGGGACTGAATTCTTGTGCCTCTGGTGTACGGGGAACTGATGCCCTGCATCCGGTTATTTCAGTCTCACACAGGCCCCCGAGTGCTGTTTCCCAGTGAGCCCTGTATTGCTCCCCTCTCCACCTCTGCGCACTCTTTATAAGCACCTGCAGAAGCCAGCTCGCTCTCAGCTAGTTCCCAACACACTCCCTGGTCCTTCCTCTCCCATCCCCTTGGCCCTGTGCTCTCAGCCCCCTACCCTTGGGACTGGGGGTTGGATTGTGTAGTGCAATTTCGGGCAAAAAGTCCCCTTGGGGGGTGGGTCCACGGCAGTGCGTCAGCGGTACCTGATCCCCCAGGATAAAACAAGATGCCTGTTCCTAGAGTATCATGGTTACTGTAAGATTTTTGTGAGCAGTGGTGGAGGTTAGGTAATTTAACTGTTCAAACGATTGTTTTTGTGTTTGAGTATATATAGATGTAGAATAGAAGGAAAAATAAAAACACTTCAAAGTGGCAGCTTGGGTTTTTAATGCCAGATTTCCCTGAGCAGGGCTGGGCACTGGTGTGTTGGGTGAGGGTGGCAATGAGAACAGATCTAGGAAAGGAAGGGAAGGAACAGGTAAGCACAAGGCACAAGTGTGGGTGGGGACACAGAGAGAGGTCATACGACCTGGCGTCAAGGGCCTGGGCTCCAGAGGCCAGCATCTGGGTCCAGCCCCAGTTTCACCACTTTTTACCTGGACTACCAGGTGAGCTCCTGGGCCTCTTGTGTCTCCGTCTCATCATCTCAAAATGGGGCAATGTTTATCTTAAGGATTCTGTTTTCAGGATTAAATGGAATAATGCATCTACAGAGCTTATTACAGCACCTGGCAGGTGAAGTGAGCTGCATTCACAGGATCTATTACCATTATCAGGGTCAGAGGGCTCCTCAGGGGAGCTGTGACAGCATAGGTCTTGCTTTTTTTGTTTCTAGAAAGGAGCTGGGAGAGGGAGTGAGTGTCAAATTACCAATCCTGCCCTGAAGGCTGAGGGGTGGTGAGAGTAGCTCTGTGGGCAAATGAGCCCCAGCATGGGCACAAGGAAAACTTGCAGAATGCCATGGAAGGTGGCTGGTCTTTCCCTTGGCATGTTAGCGCTTGTGAAACAGGAGCTCTCATCTGCATTTATGTTTACTTTCTGTTGACAGTCAATGTAAAAAATGAATCATTTCAAATATTCCACCAGCAGGCAACAGCTTCCGGACAATGCGGGAACTCAGTGTGAAATGATGGGGAACAGACACTGGACTCACCTGAGGCGGCAATTCTGGTGAATCATGTGCTCACATTTCATGAATCTGCAATGCCGGGATTAAGAACAGAAACAAACAAATAAACCAAAAACTTCAGTCCTGAAAGGGTGTGAGTTGAAGGAAGGGGCCAGCTCTGTGCAGAGGGGAGTATTCCTGTTGCATGAATGAAATACAAAACCGGGTTGTACCGGGTAAGAGAAATGGGAGCTGGGACAGGAGTGGCCCCCTCTCTCCCCCTCCCCAGCTCTGAGAACAGCTTTCTTTGTTGAGAGAACACACCTGAGGCAAGCCTTCTTCACTTCTCCTCCCACTCACGTCCAGGTAAGTCCTGCCAGGTGCCCCGGTGGGAATAAAGCATCCAATGATAATTCACAGACTCCTACATGAAATCAAAGCTTTGCTCACGTCCTTTCACTGGAATAAAGAAATGAAATGGACGCTGCCCTCAGAGGTGCCAGACCAAACCCGCATGTTTGGATTCTTTCTACAGAAAACCATTTGTTTTTGATTCATTTCAGTATTTATAGCAGTGCACATGTAACACATTTCAATCCACGTGAATAGTTCCCAATTGTTGAAGCAAATCAATCTTTCACAAGCCACTCAGCAGTGAGGTTAGAAGATAAACAGTAGGTGAAATAGTACACGCTCCCCTGTACGTGGACCTTCTTATTACAATAAACTCCTACATTTGAGCTCGCTACATCCAATGACTGCCACTCTCTCCGTTCATGTGGCAGCCCCAGCTGCCCCCTGCCACCTCTGCCCTGCTGAGGGAGTTCTCTCATCAACTGCCTGGGTGAGACATGCTGCCGTTTTCAGTTTGGAAGGAAAAGCCTGTAAATCTGCTTCCTGGGAACGCAGACACTGCTGAATCGTCATCTGCCTCCACAATGCAGGAAACATCAATTTCACTGCAGCTCATCAGAGCTGCAAACACCTGCCACTTCCTTTCTCAGTTGCAATTAATATGCTGCATCTCAACATCCCTTGATTCCAAGCAGCCTAACACTGCCGAAGTCCAGGTTTAAATGCAACAGTATAAGCTGATGTTATTTTTCACAGTTTTAGAAACATGAACTTGTGCTCTTATTGCCAAAGAAGCACTACAAATAGTTGGGGAGATAAGTCTTTGTGCTTGAGATAAATGTGAGAAGAATAGGTTGATGATTATAATAAAAATGGCTCTTTATTTTATTTTTTAAATTTATTTGGGAGAGGGCTTCCCTGGTGGCGCAGTGGTTAAGAATCCACCTGCCGATGCAGGGGACACGGGTTCGAGCCCTGGTCCGGGAAGATCCCACATGCCGCGGAGCAACTAAGCCCACGCATCACAACTACTAAGCCTGTACACCTAGAGCCCGTGCTCCACGACAAGAGAAGCCACGGCAATGAGAAGCCCGCACACTGCAATGAAGAGTAGCCCCCACTTGCCTCAACTCGAGAAAGCTCACGCGCAGCAGCAAAGACCCAACACAAAAATAAATAAATAAAA
This sequence comes from Phocoena phocoena, assembly GCF_963924675.1. Classification (NCBI taxonomy): domain Eukaryota; kingdom Metazoa; phylum Chordata; class Mammalia; order Artiodactyla; family Phocoenidae; genus Phocoena; species Phocoena phocoena. The sequence goes on along the minus strand of NC_089226.1, from coordinate 66,784,085 downwards.
TTAAAAAAAAAAATTTATTTGGGAGTGGTAGTTGTTTATCTTTGTATTTACTTGCGGGTGGAGGAATAATGTTCTTTCTGTATCCTTACATCTAGCACAGGGTTTCTGAATCCCACAGGTATTTGGAAGATGTTTATTAAACACATAAATAAATGAATGGTTTGGGAGAGCAAGTTTAAGAACGGTCCTCTTGGTCCAGCTTACGTAAAATTCTAAAGTTTTAATTGTGAGCCTTTTGGTTTAACTTAGAAGCTGTGTGAGACTATGAAATGTGTGTGACCTGAGGCTGGGGCTTTCTGTCTCATTCAGAGTCCTAAATGGCTCAGCCTTGATCACAAGTGTTATTTTATGGGAAAGTGAAGGCTCCGTCTGTTTTCATCATAATCCTACCCATACTGTATACACAGAAACTGTCTTCAAATGGTACAATGTTTTACCTTTCGAGGGTCTTAGAACTTTCTCTATTGCAATCATTTAACATAGTTCAACAGCCACAATATTTGTATCCTTTTGGAAATGATCATTAAAATGGTTTTTAAGTACTAGGAAAACTGAAAGCCAGTGTAAGTAGAAGGCTGTTAAATATGAGGTCTATGTTTTAACTTGGCCAGATAAGACTCAGCCTTAAACCGCAGAACAATCTTTGGAAGAGAAAGTGAGCAAACTGCTTCTCTCATCTATCAACAGAATACTGGGGCCAAGAACCACCTTCTTTCTTGGCCCTCTTGGGAGAATCTTTCTTTTAAACCAAAATAGAACAAATTAAAATAAGTGGCAATTAATCCTTTTGCACAAGAACAACCCAGACCCTACACATTTGAGCATCATCTATTAAACGTACGCAAGCAGCAAATGGTAACCGGGCTTGAATAATTCTACCCATTCTAGAAGGAAAACTGAAGTTGTGTATCTTTCTTAAAATGAATTAACATTCCTACGCGTCTGTAGTCTTACCTCTGAATGCCTGATGGCAGAAAATATTATCTTGACTACCTCCATAAATCTTTAATACTGTACAACTTATTGCCCCAAACTTCTGGGTTATTTGCATATTAAATAGCTTATATACCAATAGCTTAGTGCTAATAGGTCTTCTCCAAAGTATAACACAGGAAAACCAGAATAATGAGGAAATCATATTAGCCATTTCCACCAAATATACAAACAAATAAAAAGAGATAAATAGCCCTAAGTGGCACAGTTTTCAGAGAGAGAGAGAGAGAGAGAGAGAGAGAGAGAGAGAGAAATAGATGCTTGTATATATTTCCTAATAATAGAATTCAGGCACTAGAAGACCTGATTATTAAAAGAAAAAAGAAAAGGAAAAGGAAGGAGAGAAGAAAGAAAAAGAACTACAACCTTTGGAACTTGGTATATGCATGGAAAGGTTGTGTTTTAATACCACCCAAAATGTTGGCTGACTCAGGAAATCAAGCGCACTTCTAATTTCCGGCTTCTCAGCTAACCAGGTTGGTGTGCACGGACAGCATCTCAGACAAAAGTGGTTTATGGGTTAACTTATACTGAGGTAAGTTAGCTCTCCAGGCAGTTGCAAAGCACCATTTGTCCACCAATACATTTAAAAACTTGCAGAAATGACAGGCCAAACATACAACAAAGAGTTCTTCAGTCTGTCTCATGTCAATGATGGACTGACTCCTCAAAGAATCCCACTGAGGGAAAACAATCAAATACTTTATGACAACAAATCACCATTTAAAATCTTTTCTTTGGTTCCCCTATGAACAGTCAAAATGTCCCAGGAATCCCATGTCAGTGCACAAACTCCATCTCCCAGCTTTCTTTTCACATTGAAAATGTCATCAAAGAATCCATTACCCAGTTTGGGATTTGGTAAATGGGACCACTGCTCCCCACTCCACCTTGAAGGCAGAGGTGGCCTTGTCTTGTCGTGGATTTCCTGGGCAATCCCTGGAGACAGTGTCAGAGATGTTTAGACCTAAGACCACCACCGAGGAGCATCCCTCACCTGGATCACCAGAATGTTCGTTTTTAGTAGCAGCATCAACCTCACCAATATTTTATCAACAAATGAAAGAGTTTTATAATACTTTTTGCCATTACCAATAGTTACAAAAAAGTGCTTCAAAATTATTCATTTTCTAGAAACGTTTTTCAGTATGTTGCAGCGGCAATAAGGAGAGTGCTCTGGGGGGAAAAAAAAAAGCTTTTCTAAGCCAACAGCATTTGGTGTTAACTAACAGTCCTGCTGGTATGAAGTCAAAGTTTTATTTCCTTTTTTCCTTCTTTTTTTTTTTAAATAAAATTAAGGCTCAAATGTTCTATTAAACTCTCATTGCTTATGTATATTATATTAAGGCTTATAACTACACCTGGTAAATTAAATTCATCCTGGATTGAATTAACACCTGCTATATGAATTATTTGCTTTATGTAATCAGTAATCTCAAGGTTTCTTCTCTTTCTCTGGAAACACAATTTAAATATTAACCTAATCTTTCAACTGCGGCTGCTTCTTTCTGACATTTGGAAACCGGTCATCCATGCAAAAAAAGGCAAATATGGATATATTAATGAAAAGGCAGCTTCTTAAAAATCTTTAGATGTGTAACTCAATGAATTTGGGAAAAGAAAATGATGAAAGCAGCAGGAAAATCGATCTCTGTGTCACTTTCTACGGAAAACAATGCTGATCATCTGCCACGGTCACCTCCAATTTAAGAGACCCACTGAAGTTGACTGCCAATTTCAAAAGAGTCTTTGTATTTTCTTCATTATAATCTCTGGAAGGATCTTGGGCAGCTGGAGTACATATGAGAGGATCTTAAATTCTTTTAAAAATATTGCAGGGGGGCTTCCCTGGTGGCGCAGTGGTTGGGAGTCCGCCTGCCGATGCAGGGGACACGGGTTCGTGCCCCGGTCCAGGAAGATCCCACATGCCGCGGAGTGGCTGGGCCCGTGAGCCATGGCCGCTGAGCCTGCGCGTCCAGAGCCTGTGCTCCGCAACAGGAGAGGACACAACAGTGAGAGGCCCGCGTACTGCCAAATAATATATATATATATTGCAGCATGGTATAAGTTACGTTCCAGGTCTGACATATCCTGTGAAAGGAAGAAGGAGAGAGTGAAGGGTGCTTGGCCTGATCTGGTCCTCGGCTTGCTCCCTGTGGGGCTTCCTCATGTCCTGCTCAGCTGACAGCCCCTGGAGAATATGAAGCTTTCAAAGCGCTGGTCTTCAGCCTTTTCTTGTACGCGTTGTTCCTCTAAGGAGTCCACCAGTTTGTCCCTTTGCTCAATTACTTGCATCATCTCGGTGAGTATTTCTTGCTCCTCGTTCAGATCATTCTCATCTTTCTGGCTCTCTACAGAAACAAACCAACAAACAAAAATAAGTAAAAAATAAAAACAAACAAGAACACCCACATTGGACTTCAGGTAAGATTTGACCCCAGGAGAACTTTTGGCATGGGCATTCTTGATTGTTCTGGACTTGTTCTGCCCTTTAATTTCCATGGAGAAAACAAGGAAGTGAATTTAACACCAGGGACCTGCCCTCCAAGTCACAGATTAGAAAGGTGGGTGCTTTGTGCTGCTGTCAGCTCAGTTTTCATCTTGAGACTCTATATAAAGTGACAGGGAAAACCCCTTTGTGGGAAAAAGAAGTTAATACCAGCCAAGTCCTGCCAAGCCCTCCAACCTGCCCTCCCCTCACAAAAAAGAAACCAACAAGGCAACACAAAGGCAGTTTCCCCTAAACACGTCTGAGCAAAGCGATCTGTGAGAAAAGTTTCTAAGTAAACCATCCGCATCAGTGGAAGCTATTTCAATGATGAGAATCCTTTTTTCATTTGTAGTTAATGACAAATTGCAGCCCTTTGAATAGAGACCAGGCGGCAGCCAAGTGAGGCTATGGCTGGCCGCTAGGAGGATGTTTCCACACTGTGACTATGCTTCTCCCTGAGTGCATGACCTTCTTCCTAATTGGCCCGAGACATTCGATTGCCTCAGGGAGACGAGATTTTTATAAAAGGAAGGAAAAGAGTAAGAAACAGGTAGTAATGACTTTCTGACACTCAAAATAGGATTTTAAAGGCAGATTTTAAATCTTGTCAACCAGATTATTGCCTTGGGAGAAGACTCTATAAATTCTGTTAGCTCTTCCTATTTAACACACTGGGACTAGGTGGTGGGCCGGATACCAGAGCAGAGATAGTACCACTGTCTCTTGCATCAGGCTGAGTTCTGAGAACAGTGTCAGGAATAAGGTACATATGGCAAAAGGGAAATAAAGAGGCACCATTCTCTTTGCAGCTCATGTTTGATGGGAGGGAGGAGAGAGAGGTCGGAGAAGATAAAGGTGAGGGCCCTGGGCTCCAGTCTCTCTGTTCTGGGCCTTGGAAGGCCCCAAAGAGGCAGGGAACGTCACATCATTTGATGGGAGCACTGGGGGGCTGAGGGACTCTTGCCCTGCCCCTTGCTTGGAACTCTGGGAAGAGGCCAGCTGGAAAGGCGCCCTGTGTGTAAACGTGGGACAGGTAGAACTTCATGGCTGAGCAGAGAAGAGGGGTCTGGGTGTGGCTCCCCAGATCTTGATCTGCTGTGTGTGGCACACATTGGTAGAGCCTAGAAATGTCCACTTGCCCCAGAGGTGCAAAGGTAGATGGCCACTGGGCCTGCCATGGGGCTCCCCGTGATGAGGGATGGAGTGGCCTCACAGTGGAGACTGTCTGGCCAGGCTGAGCGGAGCATGTGCTGAGGTGAGGCTGAGCAAGGCCAGGAGTGAGGCTCCAGGCACGCTGAGAGAATGGCCAGGCTATGGGTCAGGCCAGCCACGCACCTTGGCTGCAAATGCCAGCAGAGACAGTGGCGGCCTGATGACGGGAGACAGCTATGTGGGAGTCAATGAGTCAGAGAAACCCACACAGACTTCCAGTGCTGAGAAGTCACACAAACCCGCCTCTCGCCATTACCTGGAGGTCACCTTAAGAATCAAGCAGATGCAAGGGGTGGCAATCTGCAAGACTGAACATTTTCATCCCCCAAAGACTGAGCATTTCCTAGAGGGACGGCATCAGCCTAAATTATTGCAGCAGACTGAGTTTACCAGAGAGGGATAAAAAAAGTTCCCTTTCCTCCCTCCCTCCCTCCCTCCCCGCTCCCCCTCCCCTCCCTCCCCCCTCCCTCCCCCTCCCCCTCCCCTCCCTCCCCCTTCCCTCCCTCTCTCCCTCCCTTCCTTCCTTCCTTCCTTCCTCCCTCCCTTCCTGCCTTCCTTTTCTTCTTGATATCTAGTGGTATGAAGGTTTCGCGCAAGATGACAAGGCAAAATGAAGAAGCTATATTTTTTTGTACACCCCAGAAGAGTGAGAAGATGTATGACCATCATTCTTTAGTAAGAATTAAAAAAAAAAAAAGATTCAAAAGTGACTAATGGAGTCTTTGGTGGTATGTATTTTACCACCCTGATATGGAGCAAATTAAAATTTTTATGAGATGTGTAAGTGAGATATTAGTTATATAGTATGGCTTGTTAATTTAGGTACACTTCAGTATTCATGCTCCTTATTTGATTATCAACACAAAAAAATTAAAATTCCTCTCTCAGTTTTGGTTTGTCAATGATGGAACCATCTGAGCCCCTTCGGACGAATAAAAGATGATGTATGCCACTTTTATCCATTCTATACAGAGCAGTTCTCTAAGGATTTTGTTAGAAATAGTTTTCTACTGCTATAAAGAAACAATCTACAAACACTACTATGTGAAAAAGAACAGGAGACCCCAAGTCTGTGATGATCTGTTCCCAAGTCTTAGACCCATCATTTACGTTGAACATGCTTTTTAAGTTCTCAGAGACTCGGTTTTCTAATCTGTAAAATGGGGATAAAATACCTAACTAAGAATGATCATGATGATAATGTCTCATATTTACTAAGGGCTTGCTCTGAAGCAGGTAACCCATAGGTAGGTGCAATGTTCGGTCCATGAGGTATACAGAAATGATTTAACTTGCTCTTTCAGACTTAGGTCTAAATGTAGGAAAGCCATGCACGGATCTGGCCCCCCAAACATACAGGCACAGAACAAAGTGAATATGCCTCGCAGGCTGGAGCCTATGAATGCATAAATCAGTATATGGTGTCAATTAAGTTTATTTCAACTCTCCCTCCTTCATGGTGGAAATAATTTTCTCATGTGTGATGCCCTGGCCCAGCCCATGGTGGGAAGGATGCTTCCTTTCCATTCCCCAGTGCCTGGCAGAACCAGGCCTGCCTTCCTCTGTGCTCCCAAAGCACGTAAGTCATGACCCTCATCTCACTGTGTCATAACTACTGGTCTGGGTGTCAGTCTCCCGAGTGAGGCCACAGGGCAGGGCTGCTCTTCTCCATCTGCCAGGCCCACTCTAGATTCTCAACAAATATTTGTTAAATGAATGGATGGATAAGTGAATGAATGCGCGACTAAATGACTTTGTTCCTATTAGCACGTGGGATGGAGCTAAATGCTGCTATCACGGCCCCAGTGAATGAAGCTAAGAAGGACTTGCTGTGCTCTGGTGGGGGCAGAGGAAGGCTGGCTTTGTGCCCCCTCTGACTTCCAGGCTGGTGACACAAGGCAGGAAGAGCGCTCCACTCTGCAATGTGCAGCATGTTCTGGTCACGCGTCTTCATGGGGGAAAACGTCTTTAACAAAGGCCCCAAACATATCACCATACTCACCCTCCTTGAGCAATTTTTCTCTTAATTTCTGCTCCAGTCTGCTTTGATGATCTTCTAATTCTAGTTCTCGGGCCCTGGGGATGAGAGAATGTTCAAACTTTGTAAATACTGGAGATCTGTGTAGAAATATTGACTAACAAACCCATTGACTGTAGCGACTGCATTCTTTTTTCCTTATTAAAACTGGGGTCTTGGGGGCTTCCCTGGTGGCGCAGTGGTTGAGGGTCCGCCTGCCGATGCAGGGGACATGGGTTTGTGCCCCGGTCCGGGAAGATCCCACATGCCGCTGAGCGGCTGGGCCTGTGAGCCATGGCCGCTGGGCCTGCGCGTCCGGAGCCTGTGCTCCGCAAGGGGGAGGCCACAACAGTGAGAGGCCCACGTAACGCAAAAAAAAACAAAAAACAAAAAAAAACACTGGGGTCTTGGAATATCTCAAAACTGAAAGTTTTGCTGCTGCTACTGCTGCTGAGATATGCTGAACTCAAGAGATGATGGGGAGTTGTAATGTGCTCTCAGCAAGCTTTTGGAAGGCCACCCAGGACTGGATCGTGAAGAAATGACTAGAACAGTAGAAGCAATGACAATCTGAAACTCTCCTCTCTTTTAGGGGCAACGTGACTTCAAGTGTCACCTCTAACAACTCCCAGATCTCTGACTGTGGTAAACAAGAAAACAAGGAGGAAAGAGGAGTGAGACATTCTGTCCGGGTGGAGGCAGAATACTCAGACAACTACCCATCTGGTTGTAAGTGATGTGGGAAGAAGAATCAGCGATGTTTTGGAGGAGTCAAGCTGGAGTGCTGGGGACTCAGTGTGTCCACCGACAGAACAGCAAAGTCAAGAAGTTGAAGTTAGCTTTCGGTGAACTTCATGACCTTTCCATGGCTGGGGATAGCCCATGTACGTCAGAGTATGTGTGTAAGCTTCCCACAAGCTGGGCCATGTGGTAATGTGGAGGTTCTGCAAACCTTTGGGAGTGCAGATCTGGCGTTCTCAGGAGAAATGAGGACCACAAATGGATGAGGCAGGGGTCAGAGGTGATAGGTGAAGCCACGTAATCTCTAAAAGGGAGGCTACAGAGCAGCGGTTCCCAAACTTTTGGGCACCAGGGACCAGTTTCGTGGAAGACAAGTTTTCCACGGACGGGAGTGGGGGCTGGGGGAGGGGGGGAAGGTTCAGGCTGTAATGCGAGCGATGGGGAGCGGTGGGGAGTGATGGGGAGTGATGGGGAGCGGTGGGGAGCGATGGGGAGCAGTGGGGAGCGATGGGGAGTGATGGGGAATGATGGCAGATGAAGCTTCGCTCGCTCGCCCACTGTTCACCTCTGCTGTGCAGTGCAGCCCGGTTCCTAACAGGCCATGGACCAGTACTGATCCACAGCCCGGGGGTTGGGGACCCCTGCTATAGAGGAAAAAAAGGTTTGAAGACAGGACCTTGGGAACTCCTACATTTAGAAGCCAAACAAAAGAGGAAGAGCCAGGGAAGAAGCGAGCAAAAGGTTGGAAGGGTAAACAAGAAATGCAGCATCACAGAAGCCAAGAGAGGAAAGTTTCAGGAGAGAAGAGAGAGATCAAGGGTGTCCAATGCTACTGAGACACTGAAGAGGGTGAGCGCTGAGTCTAGGTCCCTGGGTTTGACGTGGGGCGGGGGGGGGGGGCTTCCCTTGCAGCCCCACCTGCAGGCTGCATGTGTATCTGCTATAGCTTTGGGTCACTTACTATACCCTGTTGTCGCTGTCATTTCTACTACTTCTACTATTACGTGGGCCAAGGTCCATGCTTTGTTCAATACTCTCCCTTTTGTTATTGACACTCAACTTCCCTTGGCCCACTCTGGTAGCCAGTGGAAACGCACCACTCAGATCTTCCTTTAAGAGAGAACTCTGGAAGGAGTGTAGTGTGTAGTGAGCTGACTGCTGTAGCAGAATCCACTTCACTGTTGTGCTGAGGCCACACTGTCCCTGAGCAGCTCCAGCCAGTGAGCGAGCACAGTGGCGGTGCTAGAGCTGGGCCATTTCTGCCCCACTTCGGACTCCTCGGATGGTCAGTCTTTGCTCTGGGGCTCCCTTCGCCTGGCTCAGGGCTGCACTGCGGTCTGAGGTTCCTCCTGCCAATTCTCATTCCCTCCCCTCTCCTTTTACAGATGTCAGGACTGCATGGGGTCTGAAGACTTCCCTCTCACTCCCACTCCCTTTCTCCTTTCTCCCAATACATCTCTTGTACTTCTAATTCTGTTTTGGCACCTGCTTTCCCAAGGGACCCAAAATGACACACCAGTGTAAGACGTTTCTCCTAGTTCAGCCAGGTCTTTCTCCAAACTAAAACCTATCCTTTACCAGAGCTCCCACCTGCCTTTGTCTAGCTCACACGTCCGAGTTCTCCTCCTTGGCCTCTGTTGGAGGAGAAAGTTCCCTCTGACAGTGTACTAAGGAGGGAAGCCACAGTCACTGAGCAGTCACCACCCACCTGACCTTTGCCGGCAGGGCCTGTGCCCTGACTGCTCCTCCTACAAACCTCCATGGAGCGCTTGCTATGTTTTCTCATTCCTCTCATGCTGTGTGCTTGCGTGTCTGTCTCCCCTGAAACCATGAGACCCTCGAAGATAGGGACTGTGGCCTGATTCATCTCTACTTCCACAGTACCCAGCACATTTCCTAGCACATGGAATGTGCTTGATACTTTTTTGTCAATGAACTTTATAATTCACACCTGGACCAAAGGCAGACGATACAGTTGTATAAAAAGGGCTTTGTAGTCAGGCGGAGATGGACAAATTACTTAGTTGTTTTGAGTCTCGGCATGTACATCAATTTAAAAAAATAATAATAATAAAAGTAATTGCTACAGATGAGCCCTTCTTCCCCATTCCTGGCATTTCCTTCATGTCAGTGGAGCTCATGGAGTATAATTCCTGGCTTCTTCTCTCCACTTTCACGCTTATGCTCACTCTCACCCCAGGGGAGGTGAATTTGGGAAGAACAGACTAGGGGAACTCAGCTCACATCCTTTCTCCCTGGGGATCAGCCTGCCTGCAGCAAACATGTGTTCTCTGTTACTCTGAGCCTTGCTATGGGTCTAGGGCAAGATTTCTCAATCTTGACACTATTGACATTTTGGGCTGGGTAATTCTTTGTTGGTGAGGGAAGCGGGGTGCCCTGTGCCTTGTAGAATGTTCAGTAGCACCCTTGGCCTCTCCACACTAGATATCACTAGCACCTCCCAGTTGCGATAGACAAAAATGTCTTCAGACATTGCCAAATATCCCTGGAAGGAGGAAGTGAAATGGAAATTGCCCCCAGGTGAGACCCACTGGTCTAGGGTAAAAGCCTTACCCCTAAGAAGCAAGTGATTCACTACCTTTTGTGACTAGGTAGATGAGTGTGTCTAATTCTGCGGTTGGGTAGTATAGTAAGTTGCATGGTGAACTCCCAAAAGATATGTCCACATCCTAACCCCTGGAACCTTAGAAAGTGACCTTATTTGAAAAAGGGTCTTTGTGGATGTAATTAAGTTAAGAACCTTGAGATAAGAATATTCTGGATTATGCCAGTGGGCTCAAGTGTCCTTACAAGAGACAGAAGAGAAGACATGGACACACAGAGAAAGAAGGCTGCATGAAGACAGAGGGAGAGATTGGAATGATGCAGTCACAAGCCAAGGGTTGCCTGGAGGCACCTGAAGCTGGAAGAGGCAAGGAAGAATTCTCCCCCAGAGGCCGCGAAGGGGGCATGGCCTTCCTAACACCTCGATTTCAGACTGTCTTCCAGAACTGAGAGAGAATACATTTCTCTTATTGTAAGCCACCCCGTTTGTGATAATATATTAGTCCAGCCCTAGGAAATGAATAGAGTTAGCAAGCCCACTTGGGCTCTCATATTTAGTCGAGCTAGCCGTAATCAGTAATAAACACTTTATTTTGATATTCTGGGTCAACTATTGACCCAATTGTCTTATTTCTCACCCGGCTCAGAACCCAGGCAGAGAAGAGGAAAATAATTTTATTAGACCCCTTCAAAGACTCCCAAAATTAACTCTCAGGGTTGGGGTGGAAATGAAATAAGACAGCGTAAGTGAAAGCACCCAGTACAACTTGTGGTGATTAGTCGGTTTATATTAAATGTTACTTCCTTTCCCTCCAGAATGGTGACAGGTAGAATGACCTTCAACATTTTCAGAGTACGGTAAGATCCATCTCTACTTTCTGATCTCCCAGCCAGACTGCAACCTCTCATTCAGAGGACAGCCAGACCGATCCCACCTTCAATCCATTAGAGCCACAAGGAAGTGGTCAGGCGATTTCAGCAAGCCCTTCCTATGATTCACACACAGAAGCCAGACACGTGCTTCCCCACTGCAGGTGTGTGACTGCAAGTGGGTCCCCCCTGGTGCGGGGGGACAGGGATGGATTGAAAGTGTCTTATCCAAATGCCCTCCAGCTCCAGACCCATTACCTGAAATCATTTTAGCCATAGGACTCCACAGCAGAGAACAGACAATTGAAGATTCTCTGCACTAATGCCAGCATGATATGCAAGACATCAAATGTCAATTTGTCTCAATCACAATTCTGTATGCACAAGAAGAAAAAATCCTGAGACTTCAACCTAGGAGGGTGGGCCACCCCACTCCCGCCCCCTTTGCTTTTAGGCCTCACTGTTATCTGTGTTGCCTTACTTACATGATCAGTAACTCCGACTCATATCGCATTAATTTATTCTTCTCCAGAACCAGCTTAAACCACTCCTGCAAAAGCTGTGCTTCATCCTGTGTGCCTGAATCTGCTTAAGAAATCAACGGCAAATGGGTTAGATTGGCATTTCTCTTCCCATGATCAAACTGCTTTGGAGCTACTTTAGGGGGCCATGTTTGTAGCAAAAAGGGCTCTGCAGTCGCATCCCCCCGACGGCTTGTTGATGCCTCGAGATCATGGACATGACAAATAAAACCCACCTGTGCATGCTCTGGGGGAGGTCCTCCTGGACATTTAGGGCATGAATACTTCAGCTCCATGAGCCATATACCCTTGACAAGGGGCTGCCACTAATGATCCCTCTCCTACCTATCTGTATGTCCTCCATAAAACTTCTATACAGGGCTTCCCTGGTGGCGCAGTGGTTGAGAATCTGCCTGCCAGTGCAGGGGACACGGGTTCGATCCCTGGCCCAGGAAGATCCCACATGCCACGGAGTAGCTAAGCCCGTGAGCCACAACTACTGAGCCTGTGCTCTAGAGCCACGAGCCACAACTACTGAGCACACACCTCAGCTCTGCCCAAACTACAGAGCCCACGCACCCTGGAGCCCTGCACACCACAACTAGAGAGAGACAACCTGCATGTCACTAGAGAGAAGTCTGCACTCCACAATGAAGAGCCCTGTGCCCCAATGAAAGACCCCGCATGCCTCAAAGAAAATCCCACATGCTGCAACTAAGACCCGATGCAGCCAAAAATAAATAAATTAAAGTAAATAATAAATAAAACTTAAAAAAAAAAAAACAGCCTAGGGAATTCCCTGGCGGTCCAGTGGTTAAGACTTGGTGCTCTCATTGCAGGGGGCCCAGGTTTCGATCCCTGGTCAGGGAACTAAGATCCCGCAGCCTAACCTACAACGTCATTTAGTCACAGAGGAGCAGTAATTGGCATTTTGAATTTTTGCACAAAGCCAAATGATGGGGGAGAAAAAGGTATTAGCTTTGAATCTCATAGGGAAAAAGTTATATCCGTTCACTCTTATAACTTAGATTATGACCTTTCTTCCTTTATTAAACAGAAGAATAACCATGAGAAAACTGACCCTGCTTTTAGATATTCAGTGTTAGATGCTAAATGTTTAGATAATAAAATGCTAAAATCTGGGCATGTTTGAGAAGCAGCAACATGGGGTGGCTTTCTAGTATTTCACCCTGAAATGGGAACACAGGCTGTGTTGCAAAGCTCATGGCCATTCTCGAAGGATTTATCCTGAAGGGTCCCATATGTGGAGAGGGAAACAGGGCAGACAGAAGATGTGACCTTGGGCCAGTAGTTTAACCTCTCAGAACCTCTGCTTCTTCATGGGGTAAACTGAACAAGAAGACACACAAGTAATAGAATAATAATAATGAGTTGCTGTTTATAATTCAGGGTTACGTGCCAGTCGATGGGCTAAGTACCTTATATGCAACTCCTCACAACAAACTCACCAGTAGGTTCTCTTATTATCAAGTGGTTTCTTCAACCACTTGATGGCTGAAGAAACAGAGGTTTAAAAGATTAGAATAACTTGCCCAAGCTCACATTTAGTAAGTAGCAGGGCTAGGGCTTGAGTTCAAGGAAGCCTTATCCTAAGCCCATACTCTTCACTGCTTGTATACCCCTCCCCTGTCCTCATCCCTCCCTCCCTCCCTTAGGCCTGTAAGGTAAATAACGCCCCTAGCACATTGCCTTGCACACAGCAAAGTCATCTATAAAAGTGAGTACCCTTTCTCCCTGTCTCCTTGAACACCCTTTTATTGATATGGAAACTGGGGTCCAGAGCACTTGATATGAAATGTCACAAATTATATATTTAGTTAATGTGCAAACTGATGCTACAATGCAGAACTTCTGATGAATTCATTCATCCATTCATCCATCCATTCAATAACGCCTATTTATGGAACAGGTGTCAGGTATTGCTTTGGTACTGGGGATACAGTGATAGATAATGCCACCTATCACAAGAATTTTGGAGATAGTAAGGCATAGTTCCTGCTGAAAAGGTTACTGTTAGATAATCTTTTGGATCAGATGGACCGAAAAGCTAAAATAAAGTAGAATATTAGAAAACTGTCACAACAACAAAGCAGCAAAAATGACTGGGAATACAGAGAAGGGAGGCTTTTCCTGGTCAGGGTGTGAGGGTGGGCTTTCCCGGAGGAGGTGATGTTTCAACTGGGACGTTGAAGAATGGATAACACTTTGAGAGGAAATAATGAGGGTGGGGGAGGATATTCCAAGAAGAGGGAACAATATGATCAAAGACTAGGGGATAGGATAGAAGATGGTGGAGACAGAGATCAGGAAGGGCTAAGGGGACATGGAGGGGAGGATGATGAGACCTTGGAGGGTATGAAAATCTGCATATAATAGAGGCCCCTTAGCCATGCTAAGGCTCTTGTACTTAATGCTGTAGATACAAAGGGACACTGAAGGTGGTTGAGTAGGAGAATGATACCTGGAGTTTCATGCAGGAAGGATTAAAAGGGGGAGAGAAATAAATAAGATGTTACAGAGCACCAAGTTGAGCTTCCTGTGCTTTCTACTTTGTCCCCACTAGCTATCTATTTTACGAATGGTAGTGTATGTATGTCCATCCTAATTTCCCAGTTTGTCCCACCCTCCCCTTCCCCCCGTGTCCACATGTCCATTCTCTACCGTCTACGCCTCTATTCCTGCCCTGAAAATAGGTTCATCTGTACCATTTTTCTAAATTCCGCATATGTGTGTTAATATACAATATTTGTTTTTCTCTTTCTGGCTTACTTCACTCTGTATGACAGACTCTAGGTCCATCCACATCTCTACAAATGACCCAGTTTCATTCCTTTTTATGGCTGAGTAACATTCCATTGTATATATTTACTACATCTTCTTCATCCATTCATCTGTTGTTGGACATTTAGGTTGTTTCCATGTCCTGGCTATTGTAAATAGTGCTGCAATGAATATTGGGGTATGTGTATCCTTTTGAATTATGGTTTTCTCAGTGTATATGCCCAGTAGTGGTATTGCTGGGTCATATGTTAGTTCTATTTTTAATTTTTTAAGGAACCTCCATACTGTTCTCCATGGTGGCTGTATCAATTTACATTCCCACCAACAGTGCGAAAAGGTTCCCTTTTCTCCATACCCTCTCCAGCATTTATTGTGTGTAGATTTTTTTGATGATGGCCATTCTGACTGGTGTGAGCTGATACCTCATTGTAGGTTTGATTTGCATTTCTCTAATGATTAGTGATGTTGAGCAGCTTTTCATATGCCTCTTGGCCATCTGTACATCTTCTTTGGAGAAATGTCTATTTAGGTCTTCTGCCCATTTTTAAATTGGGTTGTTTGTTTTTTTAATATTGAACTCCATGAGCCATTTGTATATTTTGGAGACTAGTTCTTTGTCTGTTGTTTCGTTTGCAAATATTTTCTCCCATTCTGAAGGTTGTCTTTTCATCTTGTTTATGGTTTCCTTTGCTGTGCAAAGTTTTTTTCATTAGGTCCCATTTGTTCATTTTTGTTTTTATTTTCATTTTTCTAGGAGGTGGGTCAAAAAAGATCCTGCTGTGGTTTATGTCAAAGAATGTTTTTCCTTGTTTTCCTCTAAGAGTTTTATAGTGTCTGGTCTTACATTTAGGTCTTTAATCCATTTTGAGTCTATTTTTGTGTATGGTGTTAGGGAGTGTTCTAATTTCATTCTTTTACATGTAGCTGTCCAGTTTTCCCAGCACCACTTATTGAAGAGGCTGCCTTTTCTCCATTGTAAATTCTTGCCTCCTTATAGATAGCCAGCGGGAATAAGCTATAAAGCACAGGAAGCTCAGCTCGGTGCTCTGTGATGATCTAGATGGGTAGGATGGGGGGGGTGGGGTGGGAGGGAGGTCCAAGAGGGAGGGGATATATGTATACATATAGCTGATTCACTTCATTGTACAGCAGAAACTAACACAACATTGTAAAGCAATTCTACTCCAATAAAAAAAAGAAAGAAAGAAGATGTTATTCTTTCTTAGGTTTCTTGAATGAACGACTGGATGGATGAATGGACTAACTTATAAACCTGTTGAGTACCACCATCTTCTGAGCATTGTTTGTGGTGCTGAGGGACAGGGATGAATAAGCACTGGTTCCAGCTGTTCAGGAAACTGGGAGCTTGCAGTCCAGTAGGAAAACCAACACTGCACAGGAAAATAGGACACAATGTGCCCCCTGCCATGCAACACAGGAGGGAACCAATTCATTTTGTGTGGAGGAAGTGGGGAAACCTCAGAGAGGAGACAGTAGGTGAGCTCAGCTTAAGTGGATGAGTGAGAGGCAGGAGGAGGTGAAGAACAAGGCATTCCAGGGCATAGCTGCTGAATGAAAGAATGAAGTATATAGACTGGAGATCATATATAACATAGAAATTAAGAGCCTATACTTTAAACTCAGGCTTGGGATCAAAATTCCATTCTCTGACCTATCACTGTGTGGGCTTAAGCTCTTAATAGCCTCCCTGAGCCTCAGTCTCCTCATTTGTTATAAAGATGCAGTGGAGGGCTTCCCTGGTGGCGCAGTGGTTGAGAGTCTGCCTGCCGATGCAGGGGACACGGGTTCATACCCTGGTCTGGGAGGATCCCACATGCTGCGGAGCGGCTGGGCCTGTGAGCCATGGCCGCTGAGCCTGCGTGTCCGGAGCCTGTGCTCCGCAACGGGAGAGGCCACAACAGTGAGAGGCCCGCGTACCGCAAAAAAAAAAAAAGACAAAAAAAAATGATGCAGTGGGATCGAGCACACAAAGACCTTAGCCCAGCCCTGCCACTTAGTATAAGCTCAATAAATGGTAACAGTCATTATTCAGATCATATACATGATGGGAGAACACTTAGGGGTCATCTCTCCCAGCCATGGAGGCACATAGGAATTCCCTCTACCTCCCTCCCACCCCAAATTCTACTATAATTCTCCAAGGATGGTAGAATTCCCTGCTGTCCAAGAAGCCCACTGCAGGGCTGTATACTCTTAAGTATTGAAAACTTCTTTCTTTTGATCTTTGATGGGTTGGCTGCAAGCCAGTGAGTCCAGTTGTGCCCTCTCGAGGAAAATAGAGAACAGTAACTCTATATTTTCATGAAAGACATTCAGATATTTGAAGGCAGGTCTCATGATACACCGAAGTGTTCTTATTTCGTCAGTACCTCCAGGTCATTTATCATTTTGTCATAAAAGAGCTACCCACTCTGTTTGCCCTCTAATTTCCCAGGACACATCTTAAGGAGAGTCCAGAATCAAACAACCCAGGGCGGAGAGACACCCTTGCACCTTCACCCTGTGCCCTGGGATTGCAGAAGTCCTTTTAGCAGCAGTGTCTTCACCTGGCTCTTCCTAACTTGCAGTCGAATCTGGTCTTTCCACAGCAGGGGTGGTGAAGTCTGATGACTTTATGGTCTACTTGTGCAACTGATCTTTTGCTAGACCTAATTCAAGACTTTATGTGTGTCTTGTTAATGATCATCTTGTTTATTTTGTTCCATCAAGGGGAAATCTTTGGGATATTTTCTCCATCTGACACATTTCTCCTAGATTTGGGATTTCTGTGGAATCGATAAAAAAAGGGCATCCTATACCTTTACGCTATATTGAAAAACAAAACATCAGATAGGACTAGACCAAGAACACAGTCATCTAGCCCATTAGAGACCTTTGGGTGAGACTGTTCTATAAACTGTAAATGCATGGCACCCAACTGGTACCATCCAGTCCACATTTCTGTATTTTGTCCACTAGGCTCTTAGAAGAAACTTTAATAACAAAATAATTTCCTGAAACCAAGCTTCACAAAGCCTGCTTTGTCCATTGGCATGACAAACCTCACACCACCACCCAGAAAAGGAAATGACATTTGTTTTCCAAAGTTTCTAAGTAAACACCAGTGATTCCTTAGTAATCTCTAAATTTCTTTCTCAATATTCACAATTTCTTTAACAATCCTTTCTAGAATTTTGACAAGGATCAGGACTCATGTTTCTTTCCCACATGAAAGTAGAAAATGTGCTCATCACTAGTTTTTTGGTCCAGGAATTCTTCCTGAGTCTTCAAAGACTGAGGTATATCTGCAACTTATTTCAACACCAGGGGGTTAACTCAGTCAATCAACAAATTCTGGTTTAGTAAGGCCACATCAAAGACACTACTCTCTGTATGTACGTATCATCTTTCACCCGGGCTTAGAAACCTGAATTCGTTGCTCTCCCATTTTTCTCACCTATCCAGATTCAATTTCCTCATCTAGATAGTTGCTTAACATTTCTAGATTGAGGACCATTTTCCTTGATTAAGAAAACAAAAGCGGAGAGTAGAAAACCCTGCCTCTCCCCAATCATGTAACATTATACCATCTGCTTCAGTGCTGGGTCTATCCTTGCCTTGTTTTTAATCCAAAAGAAACAGCACTGTTTTGCTGTCTTTAGAGTATTTTTTGTTGTTGCCTTTCAGATTCAGCCTCTTTGCTACATCATACCTACAGGTTCAAGCCAGACTTTTATCCTGCCTTGCATGTCCCTTCTCCAATCTTTCTTGTGTGTCCTTCTAAAATCTGGTCCCTCAGAGAGTTCCCTGTGCAGCCTCATTGATTTGTATTGACGCTGTACTCCACAAACACAGGTTGAACTGAATCAATCAATTTAATTTACTTTTTTGAGTGGAATAATTTTCAACTTTATAGCCTACAGTTTATTTTTTAGACTCTTCCTTTCCTCAGTAGTCAAAATCACTTTTGGGGATCTCTGAACATGGAATCAAGTGTAGATTTCTAGGGAATCTGCTTTCCCAAAGCATTGGATGCAGGCAGCTTGTGCCTATCCCAGGCTTGCCTTGCTCTCAACCTCAGCAATGTACTGAGATTTCCATCACCTCACTGCTACCCACCAGAGCGCTTCCTTGCAGGTCCTAATGAAGTCTCAAGCAGCACTGCCCTTCACCATAGATGCAGTAGAGCGTAGTGGCAGAGGGCATGGGCTTTGAGAGCGATCAGACCTTCTCTCCCACTTACAAATGTGTGACCTTGATCAAGTAACCTCACATCTCTCTGCCTCAGTCTCCTCTCTTGAAAAATGGGAGTGATCATAGTCGCTGCCTCCTAAATCGGTTATGAAGATTAAATGAGATGATACATGCAAAATGCTGAGCATGGTGCCTGGTACATAGTAAACATTCAATAAACTGTACCATTGTCATTACCACGCTGTTGTTTCTTCCAGTGTCTAGTTCTATAGTTCCATGTGGAGTATTTGCTGTATATCTTTAAACCTCAACTAGAGTGTAATCCCCGACTTGATTACATATGGTTAAACTTTATCTGGTAACTTCACTTGAGATTAATAAAAGCTCTTAAATAATTATATATGTTTTTTGTCTCCATGTAAACGGAAGGGTCATATGGCTGGCTGGATCGTCAGCAGTTGCTTGGGAAGAAGACTAGAGACTCTGTGCCTATACAGACTGTGTACTCAACCATGTCTCCAGCTGGTCCCATGGCTGCTGGTGAGCTGCAAGCCCTTCCAGGGCAGGGATGTGACTGCTACATCTGGGAACCAGGATGCAGCTAGAATGGCACAGCCAGAAAGCGAGCAGCCTCTGGCTGTGAATAGAATAGCCCAGTTACCTAACCCTCGCTGCCACCCCTGCTTGTGACCACAGTCGACTGGTTCTTCCTTTGCTCCTGTGCCCTCACATCATGCTCTTTCTTAGGCAAAATACAAGGATTCCACTTGCTTAAGTGAAATAAAGTAGTCAAAACTCAACACAAAACAACTTGTTAGGGCTTCCCTGGTGGCGCAGTGGTTGGGAGTCTGCCTGCCGATGCAGCGGACACGGGTTCGTGCCGCGGTCCGCGAAGATCCCACATGCCGCGGAGCGGCTGGGCCCGTGAGCCATGGCCGCTGAGCCTGCACGTCCGGAGCCTGTGCTCCGCAACGGGAGAGGCCACAGCAGTGAGAGGCCCACGTACCGCAAAAAACAAACAAACAAACAAACAAAAAAACTTGTTATTAATGGAGTCATGTAAATCAACCCACTTGTCCCTAAGTGAGCTCTCAAAAAAGCAAAGCAAACGTTGTCACTCCCTACTGAAATTCTTCTATAACCCCCATAATCAAGTTCAAATCACCTAGTCTGACAGCACTTAGTCCCTGCTTACATTAGAGGGAATGGCACTTAATGGTCCATAACTTTGTTCTCAATGGCCAATAACAGACTAAATGAACAATCCGTTCTTTAAAGTCGTGGCTTTTTAACCATTTCCTTTTGTCGGTAACGCTGAATGCTTCTCTGATTGTGTATTGATGTGTTGTTTTTCCATGTTGGGTCTTGTGTTGCTCTCTGGTTCACAACTATCTAATTCTTTAGACATGATTTCCTGCCCCCTTAGAATCTATGAGAAGTCCTAAATTGGTTTTTGCTGCAATTCTCTCAATGCCCTCAACACCCTCAGTGATGTTCTGGAGCATGAACTGGCAGTAGAGTGATTACAGCCAGGATCCTCAGTAGCAGTGTGCAAGCATCTCCCTCAGACTGGCTGGGTTTCAGCCCCTGCCTCTTGTTCTCTGGCCTCTGGTCGGCTCTTAGATCCTGTGCTCATCCACGGGCCTATTTCATTTAAATCTCTAGCCAGGCCTTCTGTACCCAGTGCTCTGGGTACGTTGACTTCCCACAGGCTCCTTACACATGATGGGGATAATTTAGAAAGCTGCACTGGGGGTCTGGCCTGATTCAGTCTTGGCAAAGCCAGGATGCTGGAAGGTAGCTCATGACCCCATTCTGGGAGCCAGAGGCTGCAGCTGAAAAACAAAAATTCTAGTCCTTCCTTTATTAAACAGCTTTTTGTTTCGTTTTGCTTTTAGCTACATATCTATTCATCATAAAGTTTTTCTTGCTTTGAATTTTATTGAAATGACATCATAGTATATGTGGTCTCTGCAACTTGCTCGTTTTAAATTCTTTCTATATGTTTCTAAAATGCCTCTATGCTGCTCATTCATTTTCACTGCTGTATATGTAATATTCAGTTGTGTGTGCCACAGTTAACTGTTCTACAATTTATCCATTTTCCTGTTAATGGATATCTACGTTGTTCTTAGCGGTTTGCTACTATGAATGATGCTGCTATGAACATTCTTGTATATGTCTTCTGATCCACGTGGGCAAGCTTCTCTGGAATATATACTTAGGAATGAAATTCTTGAGTAGTAGGTATGCGAATGTTCGGCTTTACAGCATAAAGCCAAATTGTTTTCCGAAGAGTTGTGGCTGTTTACACTCCCACTAACATTGAATAAGAGCTCCCTTTGTTCCTCACCCTTGCCAAATACTTAGTATTAGATTTTATAAGTTTTGGTAATTTAATGGTTTAAAATAGTTTCTCACTGTAGTATTAATTTGCATTTTCCTAATTACTAATGAGTATTCTTCTGTGAAATGTATATTTATGCCATTTGTCTATTTTTGTATGGAGTTATTTGCCTGTCTCTTATTGATCTTTAAGAATTCTTTACATATTCTGGAATACTGAAAATTTATTATATTTGTTGCAAATATATTTTCCAAATTAGTGGCTTTTCTTTTTTGGTTATATTTGTTGCGAATGTATTTTCCAAGTCAGTGGCTTATCTTTTCCTTTCCTTTATGGGGTCTATAGACTACCAAATTGAGGTCAAGAAGATTCTTAACTTTTCAAGTGCCATTTTCATATTAAAGTCTTTAATTTTTATGACATTGATTACATTTGTTGCAAATATATTTTCCAAATTATATGGTTAAAGATAGGGTTCAATTTTATTTTTTTCCTATATGGAAAACGAGTTGTCCTAGAATCACTTACTTTCTATGAACTGCAGTGATACTGCTGGCTTATATCAAGTTTCCATATATGGAAGATTATGTTTGGGTTTTTGTTTGTTTGTTTTTTAACGTTTTGGCCACGCCATGCAGCATGCTGGACCTTAGTTCCCTGACCAGGGATCGAACCCGCGCCCCCTGCAGTGGAAGTGTGGAGTCCCAACCACTGGACCACAAGGGGAGTCTCATGTTTGGGTGTTTTGGTGGCTTTCAGTAAAGTATTAAAGTTGGCTCCATAAAGGTTGTGCACATTTTTTTGGTTAGATTTATTCCTAGGCACCTCCTGTTTTTATGCTAATGTAAGCAGTATCTTCTTTGTTATGTCATTTTTTAGAAACCAGTGCTGAGATATGGAAATGCAATTGATTTTTCTACTTTGATCTTATTTCCAATTACATGATATAGGCTCTTATTATTTTAAAAAATTATCTCTACATTCCTTTGGGTTTCCATGTGGTTAATTCTATCATCTGGAAATGACAAAAGTTTGTTTCTTCCTTTCCAAACCTTGTGCCATTTTATCCTTGTCTTACTGTACTGGGTAGGGTCTCCTGTGCAATATTGAATAGAAGAGGTGATGGCAGGCATCCTCTTTTTTCACAGATTTTAAAAGAAATGCTTCTAATATTTTACCATTAAACAATGGTATTTGCTACAGGGTTTTGGAAGATATCCTTCAAATTAAGAAAGTTCTGACCCAGCAATTTTACTTCTGGGTATTTATCCTAAGAACACAAAAACACCAATTTGAAAAGATATATGCAGCCTTATGTTCATTGCTGCATTATTTACAATAGACAAGATATGGAAACAACCTAAGTGTCCACTAATAGATGAATGCATAAAGAAAATGTGGTATATATACACAATGGAATATTACTTGGCCAAAAACAGAATGAAATCCTGCTGTTTGTGACAACATGGATAAACCTTGAAGGTATTATGCTAAGTGAAATAAGTCACACAGAGAAGGATAAATACCATATGATTTCACTCATATGTGGAATTAAAAAAAAAAAGAACACACAAAATAAAACAAAAACAAGGTCATAGATACAGAGATCAGAGTAGCGTTTTCTGAGAGGAAGGGGTTAGGGGGTGGGTGAAATGGGTGAAGGGGATCAACTGTATGGGGATGGGTGGTAACTAGACTTGTGGTGGTAACAACTCCATAGTGTATACAGATCAGATATAATGCTGTACACCAAAACTTATATAATAATTTAAAAAATTAAGCTTCAAGAAGGCAAAATAAAAAGTTCTTTTTTTGGTAAGAGTTTTTATCCTAAATGAGTGTTGAATTTTGTCAAATGATATTTTCGTCTTCTATTGAAAAGCCCATGTGGTTTTCCCTTTTAGTTTGTTAATATGATGATTGTTAAGTCACCCTTAGATTGCCAAATTTTTAAATTAATTGGATTAAATGTTCATTATATTCTTTTATCTTTTTGAATCTTTTTTATATCTGTGGTTGTGTCTGCCCTTTTCATTCCTAATTTATTTCTTCTCTCTTACTTTAAAAAACCAATTTAAGGGCTTCCCTGGTGGCGCAGTGGTTGAGAGTCCGCCTGCCGATGCAGGGGACACGGGTTCGTGCCCCGGTCCGGGAAGATCCCACATGCCGCGGAGCGGCTGGGCCCGTGAGCCATGGCCGCTGAGCCTGCGCGTCCGGAGCCTGTCCTCCGCAACGGGAGAGGCCACAACAGTGAGAGGCCCGCGTAACGCATAAAAAAAAAAAAAAAAAAAAAAAAACCAATTTAAGAGGATAGTCTTTAGTCTTTTATTAACTTTTCCAGTGAACCAACATTTGGCTTGCTTGATCCTCTCTGTTTTATCTTTATTCTCTATTTTATTTATATCTGCTCATATATTTATTATCTTCTTTCTTTAGGTTTATTTTGTTTTTCATTTTCTAAATGAAGTTGGACACTAAGCTCATCAATTTTAAGCCTTTCTTCTTTCCTAATAACAGTATTTAAGGTGATACCTCTAAGGACCATTTTCACTGCATCTCATGAGTTTTGATCTATGGTTTTCCTTTTCATATTTAGTACATTTTAAATTTCCAAGTATTTTTTAAAGTATCAATTTGATGTTTTTTTGATCCATGAGAAATGTACATTTTTACTTTCCAAATGCATGGTTTTAAAAAATACATTTTGGTTACTGATTTCTAAGTTAATTACATTGTAGTATAGAATGTGGCCTGTATAATATGGCTTCTCTGAGATTTACTTTATGAACTAATATGGTCAATTTTTGTAAATCATCATGTAAACTTGAAAAAAATATACATTCTCTAATTTGGGGGCGCAAGTCCATTAAATTAAAGTTATTAAGTGCAATGTTCAAATTTATAGTAATGTTTTGACTCTCATTAATTGAGATGTACTAAAACCTCCTGCCATGATAGTAGAAATTTCTCCCTGAAGTTTTATCATTTTTTGTTTTATGTATTTTGAGCCTATTACAGTTAATACATACAACATTTAAAACTGTCATATCCTCTTGGTGAGTTGATCATTTAAAAATTATGTAGTGACCCTGTTTATTGCTAATCATGATTTTGGTATTAAAGGTATCTGCTTTTAATTACCCTAGCTTTATTTTGCTAGTATATACTTGCCAATTTTTTTTTTTACTTTAAACCTTTTATTTATTTATGTTTTATATGTGCCTGCTAAATAGCATATAATTGGGTATTGTTGTTTGTTAACTTTCACTACTATTATTGAGATATTTAGATTTGTTTCTACCATCTTTCTTTGTGCTTTTTATCTTTTTAAAAATGCTTTTAAACTTCTATTTAGAATTGAGTGGGGGGTTTTGTTTGGTTGATTATTTTTTGTTATTTTTTCTCCCTTTGTTTTCCCTAGCTGATTTTTTTTTTTTTTTTTTTTTTTGTGGTACGCGGGCCTCTCACTGTTGTGGCCTCTCCCATTGTGGAGCACCGGCTCCAGATGCACAGGCTCAGCGGCCATGGCTCATGGGCCCGGCTGCTCTGCGGCATGTGGGATCCTCCCGGACCGGGGCACGAACCCGTGTCCCCTGCATTGGCAGGCAGACTCTCAACCACTGTGCCACCAGGGAAGCCCTCCCTAGCTGATTTGAAGTTATACATTTTTTTTTCTATTCTTTTCATAATTACACTTAAATTTTAAATAGGTAATTTTTAATACCCTAACAAAGTCAACTTAATCAGTATTTTAGACTCCTTTTAGACAACATAAGGGCCCTGGAACACTTCACTTCTAATCATTCAACTCCCAACTTATGTCCATTTTAGTCTGGTATTTTAGTTCTATCTTTGAAAAAAAAAATCCATATTATTTTATACTGACAATGTTTATTTGTTTTACTTACATGTCTATTATTTTTTGCATTCACCATTCCTTCTTGACTATTTCAGACTGTCTTCCTAGGTTTATCTATTTTTTTTCCCTTTAAGCATATTTGCTAGAATTTTGTTTGTAGATAGTTAAATCTTTTTTTTAAACTGAATGTTTCTTTATTGTGCACTTGCTCTTGAAATGTAGTTTTTTTGGGTGTACTGTTCTAGCTTGAAGGGTTTTTTTCTTTCTTCAGTCTTTTGAAATTATTAGTCCACTGTCTTCTAACATCCATTATTGCTGTTAAGAGAGCTGTTAGTAAAAATTTTGTTCCTTTTTAAAGTGAATTATTTTTTCTCTTTATCCATTTTAATATCTGTCTTTGGTATCCCTACATTTTCACATCATTGTGCCTAGGTAAGTGTGGATTATTTTAAATTTATCCTGATTTCTCTATCTTGGGCTCCATGTATCTGTAGATTTATGCCTTTCATCCACTTTGGAAAAAATAAAGCTAGCACTTATAAACCATGGATTTGGTGCCAGACCCTGTTCTAAATGCTTTGCTCAGTACCTCAACCATTATCTCAACCATTATCTCTTCAAATAATACTCAACCTTAATTTTCTCTATTCTCTCCTTCTGAGACTTCAATTAAACATATACCAGACCTTCTCATTCTATCCTCTATGTCTATAAGCTACTCTTTCCTTCTTTCCATCTCCTTCTATTCATGTGCTGCTTTACGGTTGATTTCTTGAGATACATTGTCCAATTCACTAATTCTCTCTTCTGCTGTGTCTAAGCTACTGTTTAGTGTATTCGCTGAAGTTTTAGCTTCAATGAATATAGTTTTCAGTTCTAAACTCTCTATTTGATTATTTTTTTTAAAAAAATCTCCGATCATCAGTTTTTATTTGAAAAAATTTAAATCTAAAGGATTAAGCATTATATTTAGTTGTTTCTTTAGTCTCTTTTCATCTAGAACAGTTCCCTAGATTCCTCCTTCCCTTTTTTTAAATGACATTGACTTTTCTCACTTATTTTGCAGATTGCCTCTCAATTTGAATTTGCCTGATTGTTAAATTCAAGGTAAGCATTTCTGGCTGAGGTGCTGCATAAGTGAACATGTATCTTTCTTAGGACATCACAGCAGGAAGCTCATGATGTTAGTTTGATTATGGTTATGATTGGTTAAGGTTAAGGTGGTGTTGCCTGTTCACTTTTGTTTTTCTGCTTGCTAATTTTTGTATGTAATCTTCTATTTCTTTAAATGTTTCCCACAGAGACATAGTATATTCTGTATTTGATAACTATAGTTGAAGTTCTTGGCCATTTAAATTTGTTGATTTTGCTTGAACCTCATTCTTAGTGGCTCACTTCCTTGTGTTTTGGGTGATTTTTAAAATTATTATTATAAGCTCATGGTTTACTGAACTTAATCTGTCTGAATCCTGAGAGCCTAAACTGAGGCATGGTTTCTTCCATATAGGATCTATAATTGGTTTTGGAGTGCTGGAGACCTGGCTTAATATGGGAATCTCAAGGTTAGCTCCCCTACTTTTTGTTAGACCCAAGGCAACACTGGATTTCTGTTTTTGTGTTTGCTTCCCTCCTGGAACATGTAGGCTTCAGCATACCTTCTTTTCTCTCTCTTTTTTGGCCCTGAGAGATTTTTCTCACTTACTTAAGAGCCTAGCAATGTTTTCAAAAGTATCTTGTTGCTATGAATGGGCTTTTATAGTATTTAGTCCACCATTCCACTGCTCCACACTTCTTAGGAATCACATTCTGTATCCTTGGATGAGGTGGCCAGTTGGGTTGGGTATTTAGTTTAAAATATTTTTTTCAGGTAAAATTATTACAACAGTGTTTTTTAAAACCGAGGGTTGCAAAATTAATCTTATGGGTCACAACAAGCGCTAAAATTGAGACAGAATAGAAAGTAGTAGTCTTTTATATGCAGCAAAATTCAATATTATCTCTTGAAACATTTTATTCAATTATATATTCATATGTACTAACTTATGATATAAAACATATTTCTTGCTGCTGTCATGGGAATTTTTTTGTGTAAAGCAATTGTCTAGGGCACACAGCTTTGAAGCCTCAATGACCCTAGAATCCATGCAATGGAGAGAGGACCCAAGCCTCCTTCAGGAAGAGAATCTTAGTCTTGCCCTCACTGGGCCCATCTCTGTTACAAGGCCACTGCTCGACCAGGTGGCTACTGAGGCTAAAAACAGAGGTAAATACATAATAAATGGATTATTGACATTTGTTGAGTGAGGTAATCTGTCATAAACCTTGAGCATCCCTGCATGTCTTTGCTGAGTGTGCCAAATAGTGAGGCCTAACCATCCTGTGTCCCTGAGCCACTCCTGCAGCCAGCCAAGTAGACTACTTGCTTCCTGGGAAAGGGGGCTGGCTTATTTACTGCTTGCCATAAAAGCTGCTGAGTTCCTCTACTCTGGCACAATCGACTGTGCGCACAGCTGTCATCAGGGCCTACCAGGCTACACCCTGGCACTTAGATACAGGGTAACTTGTACCACACTGCTGCTCCTGCTGTTTGCTGTGTTGTGAGTAAAAACTCCCTTGCTCTGATGCACTGAATATCACTGTTTACTTTCAGCACATAGAGTGTAGCAAATCCATCCAAATTCCTTGGTTGCTTAGCTACCAACTTCAGAGTCTTTGTCTACGAATGGCATCAGGATTCAAACTCAGGAGTGTCTGATTCTAATATCTGTGCTATTTTCAGGGCACCTTGTTGCTTTATTATCCAGGAAATTATTATTTCTTCTGTTCCTCAGCAGCAGTCAAGATAAAAACCACAGAGTGTAAGCCAAACTACTTCCCTCTTCCTGCCTAGTTCATTGCAATTTCTCTTGTCATAATGTGTGCTCCTGCTGCCACCTGCTGGCAGCCTCAGACACCCTGCTATTTCTTTGTAAACCCCTTATCTGTGTGAAGGAAAAGCCATCCGGCTCTAAAACAAAAAAGCAAGAAGCTCAATGCAGGGATGCAGGCAGTCAGCTGGTAAACCATCCTCAAAGTTGGTAAAGCTGTAAGGGAGGAATATTCCGTTACATTCCCCTGGGGACTAATCTTTTCTCCCTCAAAGCTGATCTCAGTTTTCCCCAGATTTTACCTGTCTCCAGGTATTGAAAGCAAGCACAGATTCCGTTATCTACTAAATTTGAATGGTGGTCTCTTGCTAAACTGTGGTGTTCCATCGCACATAACACTGACCACTACACTGACAACCAACAAAACCAAAAGGTAACCAAGAAGAGTCTAAGTGGCTGCAAAGCTCGACTTGACCTCTTCATAGACGGCGAGGCTCAGAGCAATCAGGCCGCTGCATATCATGGTCCTTTACTCTGGGCAGCTAGGACCATCAGGAGAATCCATTTCCTTTGTCAAGGACGTCCATCTCTCTCTCTCTCTCTCTCACACACACACACACACACACACACACACACACACACACACACCCTACAGAACATAATGACTTGTCATCTGGGGTGGGTTGTTGGACTTTTGTTTTCCTTTGTTTCCCTTGCCTTGACAAAACGGGGAGAAACCCTTCCTGGGGGTGGGAGAGCTTATTTCTGACTGTTGGAAAAAGAGAAAGCAGGAATTGTTGTCACGACAATTGGGAGCTCATCAAAGCCTCATTTTGCTCGTCAGCCATCACTGCCCTCCGTCCTGCACCCCCGCGTATTCCTCTAATTCAATGCTTGCCTAATGAATAACTCCTAGGAACAAAAGACCCTTTCAGGCTGGCGCACATCATTATCAGAGGAGACTTGTATAACTGTCGCAAACGACTCACGTTTTCAGGCCTGTCTCTAAATCTGGTTATTCACAACCTTTATAGTTCAATATTATTGCCTAACTGTGATCATTTTCTAATTATCCTAATAATACTTATTAAATAATTCCCATTAAATCACTTGAACCAGAGCAGCCCAGGCCAGCTCAAATACAACTTAACCTAATAAGCATCGGTCATTCATTAAGCACCAGGGCAAGCTCTTAAAGGGGCTGAGTAGAATATTAAACTGCAAAGGAATATTATTATTGCACAAATGTTATTACAAGTTCGAGTGTATTAATTTCAATGCCTGGTTTGCAAATCTTCTGTTTGGTTTCCTTTAGGGCCGCCTTCTGTGACTTGACTCCTTCAGTCTCCTGCCCCTTGTTAATCTGCATCTGTCACCCACATAAGGACAATCAAGGAGAAAAAGGCCCATAAACTTAACAGGGGAATTACATTACCAAGGATATAGAGGGAATGAACAGAATCCATCTTCTGGCCAGGCAAATACACCTTTGAAAACACCATAAGCTGGCTGAGTTTCTTTAGCTGATAACTGCAAATAGCCTTTTTTTATACTGAGGGTGAGGGAGATTTTCAGAAGCTTTAAAAATTTGGTTTCCAGACTTTAAATTTCAAGCAATAAACATCAGAGAGTCAATTCTTTAAAAAGTGTGAATGGATATTTAACATTTTGTAAGATAGTATCAGTAGCCATTTATTAAATGCCTACAATGTGGTAGGCACTCTTGGGAGACTCTTGGTCCACCAATACACTTAATTCTCAAAATGACCTGGTAATGTGAGGATTATGAGCTCCATTTTTCACATAAGGAATCTGGGAGCAGAGAGGTTAAGGGATTCTCCCAAAACCACACTGCCTAAATGCAGTGGAACAGAATTTGAACACAGGGCTCCTTGACGCTTACAATTTTACTAACCCTACCATGCCATACTGCCTCCCCAGCAAAATGAAACATGTCCTAGCTTTGCTGGTTTATCCTTTTCACTTCTAAGGCTCTCCCTGAAGTCAGCGGACTCCTAAAGACAAGTGCCAAGCCTTCTTGATTGGGAATATGACCAAACATTTCATTGTGTTGAAAGCCCTGACAATGGCTGTATACAGGTAGGCAGAGACTCCAAGCAGTGAGAAACAGTTACCACTTTTGTTAAGAACCCTACTTCTAATGGGTGGATTTGGGTTCTCTTTGCAAGGAAATGCACCGAGTATTGTAAGAAAAGGAACAAATATTTATTAACATTCTCTCCCATGCCAGGCACTGTGCTAGGGCTCCCACATACATTGTTTTAGCCAATCCTCACCACAAATCCAAGGAACAAGTATAATTATCACTCCCACTTCAGAAACACAGAAGTTGAGGCACAGAGGGGTAAAGTCAGACTCTGACGTTTCCAGAGAGACAATAACTACACAGCTACAGAAGCTGAAACCACAGGGCCTCTCACGTGGACCGGCCCTTGCAGGGCTCTGGGAGCTGCCCCACAGGTTTGCCTGCATGACTTTGTATGAGCTTCGGGCCTCACAAAATCTGGGTCTGCCCCTGCTGGTACCATTATTCTAGAATAACTGAACTTTTAAGAGAACTGAAGCCCTAACCTTTCCCTATGTTGTTTATGTGACCACACACAGAGATATGTGTTTTCAGGGTCTGCTTTCTCACATTTTATATCCCAAATACAAAAGGCTAAAGACATCACATCAGAAATTAAAGAGACAATATCCCCAATATACACACATATATATATCACTGAATCTCTTTGCTGTATACCTGAAACCAACACAATATTGTAAATCAACTGGGCTTCAATTTTATAAAAGAGACAATACCCCCCATTGACCCCAATTCACTAGCAACATCACTGCTGGATGGTTTCCACAAACACATAGATTTCTTTCAGTTTCATTCCTCACTCAAAACTCTCTGCTGGTTCCTTATTCGTTATGGCATTTCACGTCTTTTTACTTTTGGTCTTTGCAGGTGCTCTTCCCTCTGCCAGAATGGTCTCCTCACCTCCCTGGTAACCTCCTGTTCCTTCTCCAGTTCTTGTCTTAACAGATCACCCCCTCCAGGTGATTAGCCTGACCACCCCCCTTCCCCATCGAGATCAGTTAGGAACCTCGTGATTCCGTCCCCATTCCACCCTAATGCTTGTTCCCATCACAGCCCCCGTCCCCCTGTGTTGTGGTTTATTCACATGTCTGTGTCCCTCAATGGACCATAAACTTCTCAAAGGCACGAAATGTCATACTTATCGTTAGAGACCTACAGTCTTAATGTCCAATACAAAGCAGACTTTCACCAGATGAATTCTGTTTGCATCTAAGAATCTGAAGCTACCAGTAGAACAGTTACTATTTATTGCTTTGCCTTGTGCCAGGTAATGTGCTAATTTAATTTCATCATATATATATTTCATCATGTATATATGTATCTCCTTTAACCGTTATTTCAGCTCTACAATATAGGAAACCACTATTATCCACATTTTAGAGGAGAAAACGAAAGTTCATAAAGGTTTAGAACGTGACTGGCCCAAGGCCCTACAGCTGATAAAGGGAACTACAGGTGGTAAAGGGAGAAACTAAGACTTTGACTCCAAGTCCAGGCTTTGAATCACTACCAACATTGCTTGAACACCCAACTGTTTCTCCTAATTTATCTTAATCCCTGAATTGCAAAGAACATTCACACTAGCAGAAGAGAGACTGGACAGACCAGAAATCCAAGGCCCACAGGCTGACTGATGCCCTGGGAATTTCAAACTGGACAACCAGTTTGATTTTGAAAGTGGGAAGCAGTTGTGGATTGAGCACCGCAGGTCCGTGTTGACAGTTCCACAGCGGGTGACAAGGTCTCACTGTTTTGCCCAGATGGTTAGACCGGCACTGTTTTCAGACCAGAGACACGGGCCCGAGCCCGCTTCTCCAGATCCGCCCGCAGGGATGCCTACCTGCTTCTCCTCTCAGCGCCTTCTCTAGCCTCACGCCCTGGATCTCGGAAGCCCTCTGCCACTCCTCCACCTCTTCCAGCTGCCTCTGGATGGCCTGCAATGCCAGGATCATATGTCACGCAGGTACTTTCAACGTGCAGAGTCATGCAAGGGCGCCAATTCTGCCACCTACTTTCCAAGAGGAAGAAGCCCTTTCCCTCGTGATGCCACCTCCTCGACTAACTGGGTAAGAACCCATGAATTCCCAAAATAACTAGAACTTGATATTTCTTTTCTTTAAGTATGAAAACATACAGCAAGGAGTCTGTGTGTAAAGCTCAATTTTCCCCCAAGGAGACAGTAAAACACTCCCCTTTGACCAGGCCAGTCACACAGACATGCTCTCAGGCAGAGGCTGCCGCACTGGGTGGGTGGTCCTCGTAGTTCCTGGACTCCTCGGCCTCTGACCATGGCGATGGCATAGCCATCAGAGCTACAGTCCCTACCCGGAGTAGGACAGGTCTCCAGGGGCAAACACAGGGCACGTTTCTTCTCCCAAGAAGAAGCAGCAGACACCTCCCAAGAAGCTGTTCTGGAGCAGCAGACGCGGGCCAGCTCCTGGGGCTCTGGGTGTCCCTCTCCTGGTTTGTCCTGCTCTTGTCCTCAGCTACAAATCGGCAACCTATTCTTTCACTGCACCACGGGGGCTCTTTATTGTCTGTGGAAGTGCACTGTGGCTTATTACTAGCAGTTTATTAAGACGAGACAGAAATGCTTATCCCATTAAGGCACCCCCTCCATAACCTTAACCTAACCATCAAGGCACCTAGCAAGGCTTGGGATCATGACTGCGTTTGCCTTTACATGTTTATTTTCCCTACCAGCTATTTCTCGCTTGTATATTAGGAAGGAAAATGAAGGGAAAGACTTTCTTCTGTACATTCTGTTCATCCCTGTCCATTTTCTCTGCTTTCAAACACACACTGCCAAAAGGCACATCTCTTGACAGAACAAACTTTGCACCTGGCAGACCAGGTGTGTTCAAGGAAGTGGCAGCTGTCTGGGCAGGTAGAATGTGTGTGTTCTTCCTTTCCTACCTTCCTCTAGCTCTGTCTCACACCTCTTCCTCCTTAACTCCACATCCTTCTAAGTCTCCCCTGGATTCAAAGTACAATCGCTGAGGCATCTGCAACCCGTGAAGAGGCCCAAGCGAGGGTAGCAGTGGGGAGGGGTGGGGACGGAGCAGCCACCTGGCTTCTTGTCTCAGCTGAGAGGGTTTAAGCCCCGAACATAAAATCTGAAATAGATGGGAATTCTATCTAAAACTACTTGTAATTTTATGCCCTCTTCCTCTCTGTCTCTCTTTTAAAGACAATTATATCTTTATAGATCTGTCTCTTGCTGGCACTGTGTAGAATTGCTAAAGGAAGGGAAACATTTAAATGACTTTATTACTGATTACTTTGCAATTATGGCTCTATAATTGTTATGGACTGAGTAGTGCCCCCCCACCCTGCCAAATTCACATGTTGATGTCCTAATCCCTAAAGAGACTGTGTTTGGAGATAGGGCCCTTAAGGAGGTAAATAAGGTTAAGTGAGGTCATACCAGTGGGCCCTAATCCAACAGGACTAGTGTCCTTATAAGAAAAGGAAAAGATGCCAAAATTCTCTCTCTTTCTCTCTCTTTCTCTGAATGCACACAGAAAAAAAGGTCATGTGAAGACACAGCAAGAAGGCAGCTGTCTACAAGCCAGGAGGAGAGTCCTCACCAGAAACCAATCCTGCAGGCACCTTGATCTTGGACTTCCAGCCTCCAGGACTGTGAAAGAATAAATTTCTGTGGTTTAAGCCACCCAGTCTGTGGTATGTCATTATGGCAGCTCAAGCTGATTGATATGGTGGTCATTCTTTAGAAACTAAGGATGAAAATCTCAAAGATTATACAGGACTGGTATGGGTGCTAGCAGATTAGGCCTCAAAAGGCCATCGTAATTCTTCTGCTATCACTGCCTACTGTCTGGAGTAAAAATAGAAGGAGGGGAAATTGCTGAGTTTGCCAATCCATTTCATAAAGACTTCTCATGTTCTCAGAAGGAAAAGTTGAAATGTTTCAAGAAAGCCTATTTCAGAAGTTGAGAATGGACAGAGGGAATTTATGGGAAGTTTTCCCATCCACTAGGTGAAGGGGGTGGCTCCCAAGTCAGTCACTGAGAAGAGTAAAGGAGGCTGGAGTAAGTGACTTCCTGCTTTTGTCAGAAACAAATTACAGGACTACCCAGCCTGATAAAGCGAACAACTGGAAGAAGGGATGTAGGGTACGCTGCATTAACATGAGTGGTCATTTTAAGTCCTTCTGTCCTAAAACCCAACTGTCCCTCAAGGCTAGGTTTGGGGTCCTCAGGGAGAGGGGGTGTGCCTTGACTTTCTGTTTCATTTTGCAGGTGGGCAGATCAACTTGGACAGAAATGTTTGGAGTAAACAATCAGGCCAGGGAATCTGTAGCAGAATGCTAGATGCTTGTGTGTTCAACTAACCTTGGAATAGAGACAGCCCCAGTAGTTGTCAGCTCAGCGAAGACACTGTCAGAAAGTCAGGGGAAGGTTGTGTCCTCACAGAGGACAAAACTAAGGCCACTCGTGTGTGGCACTAAGGACCTGGGATTGTTCCCAAGGCCGTGTGTTGGCTGCTGTTCCAGCTCACTTTGCAGGACACGTGTCTGCAGATGGAAAGGCAGCTGGGAGTGGGCCAACTCAACACCTGGGCCCTCCAGGCCCCAGAGTCCCACCAGGGATTGAGTCAGAGCCTTTAGAATAGCCACAAGCCCGGTTTCTCAGAGAAGAGAGACCTATCTTTCCCCAGTGCAATACAGATTTCCAAAGGCTTCCACATCCAGATCCCCAGGATCCCAGACCCACTCACTCAGCTCAAGTTTGTTTTCTGACCTGAGCTTTGTGAAGTCTTTTCAATTCTTCTTGCTTAACCAATTGTTTTGTTGCTTTTTCTAGCCTCCTTCTTCTTCTTAGTGTCTCCCTCTCCTACAAAAACAAAGAAGAAAAAAATATGTCTTGAAAAATGAAATTGAAATGTACAAAATACCGTCACAGACTCTGCCCTCTCCAACCAAACCACTGCTTAGCTTCTAGAACAACAATGTCAACAGAACTTTCTGCAGTGATGGAAATGTTCTGTATCTAGGCATAAGATTGCCTTCCCTACTTCACTTTGCTTGTACAAATACGTCATTAATACCACTGGGTTCTCTGTGTGCCTGGGCTAGTAGAATACAGAACATTCAAAATTGAGGCATTTAAAATAGCGGTCCAGATCTTGACGGTGCCTCTTCCAGGTTTTAGACAGCAGAGAAAGGAGCAGTAGTGGTGTGGCCAGCTCCACATATTGCAAGTTTCAGGAAACTCTTCTGATTGGAGAAGCAGCAGAGAATAACGTTTGAGCACTGGGCCCAGGAGCCATGCAAAGCTGGCATTCAAACCCCAGCTGAGCCGTGTGAGCTTCGCTATGTCATACAACTTCCTGAACTTCAGCGTCCTCTTCAGAGTGATGAGAATGATTTAATGCCTACCTTGTAGGGATGTGATAAGGATTAAATGGGATAAGGTGGGTCAAGTCCTTTGCAGAATACTTTAAAAAGATATGGGATAGATATTCAGTAAATACTATGATTTTTACCATTACCAGTATGATCATTATATTATTATTATACAAATTAGCATGATTATAATTTCTTACTAAAATCCACTATTTTTCATATGTGTGTGTATGTACATAGTTTGTATAATGTATGTATGTATACATCTTACATATACAAAATAAATGTCCAACTTGGGCCGGTTTTATTATGTTTGCCTTCTCAGACCATACACATCAATTTTCTATATTAGGATGAGAACGAGAACATGCGAGAGACTTCTTTCTAATGCTGGCAGAAATAAATATGGAATTAAAAACTTGTTACATCTAGCCTGGTGCCTGGGCATTCAGTAGCTGCGGTTGAGTTGAATGTTTGCCCATTAAAAGGACTATAAATCCACAAGTGGGGAATAGACCTAACAGGCCTGACTCCAGGTCCATAATAGAGGTCAGAGATTTTACCTTAAAAGCAAGTGCCTTTCCAGGGCTTTATGGATCCTTGGCATTCTGCCACCCATTCCATCACTCTCCTTAGGAAAGCACCTAGCTTTCAGGGTTCAGAATGTTTACAGACCATCGGTGAAAACATTTAGCTCAATGACGAAACTTGGTTTTTCTAAAATTCTCTGTAGGATGTAGAATCCTAAAGATCTTCATCCTTTCTTTCATCCTTGGAAGGAAATTTTGGCTCTCAGCACTCAAACTTATTCTATATCACATCTCTATTGCTGGAGGACAACTTCCAGATTGACTGTCAACCACTGCAGAGGTTCCAGGCCATTTGGGTGAGGGAACCCCTCCTTTAAGCAGCCAGGACCTTTCTGGGAAGACTGGGTGGGGAGGGGTGTGGTGGTATTTAACAAATATCTCTTGAGCTTCCGCTATACTAATCTACATAATAACTGTCAGCAGTTTTTGAGTGCTATGTGCCAGACACTGCACTGATTACTTCACACGCAGCATCTTATTTATTCCACAAATTACACTTATTTCACAGATAAGGAAATCAAAGCTCAGAGAAGTTAAATAACTTGCCCAAGATGACACAATCAGGAATTGGTAGAGCCAGGAGCTAAGCCCAGGTAACCTGAATCCAGTGTCCACATTTCTATCTAGCTTATTCTGCCTTTCCTGTACCAGATTCGCTGCAGATGCATCAAGGACCTCTGCTTCAAAGAAATAGCAAACTTCCCCCCTAAATTAAGACCCTTCAAACAGTTTCAGCGAGGGATGCCTTGACAGCAATGCGCTGTCTTAGCACTTCCCAGCAGCAAAGCTGCCAAACCCCAACTGCTTTATCAAGAGTCAGCAAAGCAGAACCTAGACAGGGAAAGAAAGTCCTTTAACTGCCTTTTATTAAAAGATGTGGACATAGGAAAAAAGAAGGATGATTTATTAACAAACGCTCATATAGCCTTACACTGCACCAGGCACGGTTCTCACATCCTCAGTAATGGTGATGACGATGCAGAGAAGAAAGGAAAACGTCTAAGGGCTAAGGAAGAAAAAGATGAAGGACAGAGAAAGGGAGAAATCTGGCAGGACTGAAGACAAGCTGCCTGTCTCCCTCTCTCAGATCCCGGCATTAACTTGAGGGGAGGGGGCAAAGCAAAGAGGCGAGGCTGCATATCCTGTCTCCAGTTTCCTTTGCAAAGGTTCACTTGAGCTGAGTAGGCTCTGTGCCATGTGGCTGGGGACACACCTGTATGGGGCAGAAGAGATAAAGAAACTAGAAGGGAAAACACTTCCCTCGTTCCTTCAGTGTGAGCCCTTGGGAAGTCATAAAGAAGGAACCTTTTTGCCAGCTTCCCTGCCTGAAGAGTGGGCCGTGTTGGAAGCCAGGTGAAGCGGGCAAGGTTTACCACACTGCAGGTTTATGTGATGACTGGCTCTGTTCTGGTCCAGCAGGAGACAAGGAGCTATTTGCAAGGCTTGCCCTAGGTATCATGGTCTTGCCATTTCGATGGCTTTCAGCCACTCCATTCTTTTGGTCCCCATGAGTGGCAGAATGGCTGATGCTGGGGCTTCTGCCTCATTTGAATACAGAATTAACTCAGGGTCACTCAAGGGGGTGAGAGGGTCTGTAAGGAAATCCCAGAAATCAACACGACACATAGAATTCATTGGTACTGAGTGTCTAACTAATCATGGCACCCACGGTTAGAAATCAGAAATCCCTATGTATTCTCTTGTTCTCATTCTCTCTCTCCCCAGCATGTCCCAGCTCCCTCCTGACTTACTTGCTCCAAGGTGAGCCGTGGGGAGCTGGAACCCCTGAATGACTTGAGATGATGCCAAAGCTCCTAGTGCTAGATATGGAAAAGTTGAGTTTAAGTAAATAAATTTGGTTCTCTCTCTTTCTCCGCAGATCCTTACTGCTCCAAAAAATAAACACTGCCAGAGCAGTGAACTGCTTCTGTCCGCCCAGGAAGCATATGATGTCCAGTCATTCAGCTCTTCCAGCCCCAGAGGATAAAGAAAACAATGGTGGGATTTGGTCATGGGATGCGTGTCTCCGTGTATGTAACATACAGACACATTTAAAGACATACAATGACGTTTGTGTTTTTTAATCCATGGGTATGGGAGTTATTTAAAGGGTTCTCCAGAAATGAATGTTCATTAAGCAGAGAGAAGAACTGCCATTCCCCCGCCAGCACACGGCTAGTCAGTGGGGATCCTCAGAGCCTAGATGCAACTGCATGGTTCATTTCGTATTTCTGATTAGAATAAACATAACGTTTTCCATGCAATCTGCCTCTAGTGCTTCTTAAATGAAGCTGTGTTACCCCTAGGGAAATACACATCTGCTTGTTTTAATTTTTTCGATGGTTTGCTTGTTGGATCACCACTTTAAGACTGCAGTCACCAAATGGTTTCAAGTAAATACGTCTGTTTTATCCCCCTTCCCACTTTGACATCTCTGAGAAAGGCAAGTTCCTAAAAGTTAAAAAATATATATAAAAAGGTAATTCTTAGGGTGTTCCAGGTAAAAAGAGCGGTTGCTGTCAGATGCAATGAAACGTGATCCTCCTAACGAAACTGCTGCAGCTGGAGCCCACACTGGGTCTGAAATCTGGATGGTAAACGGCCCCCGCAAGCCAAGGCCCCCTTTGGTTTGCCAAGTGTTACCTTTGACCGCAAGGAAGGCTGAGGATCGAATTCTTCATCTGCAGAGGAGGTGGCGGTGGAAGAGGTGGAAGAGACAGTCCCTGTCACCTGTGCTCTGATGGGGACGTGCTTGGGACCTGAAATGGGAACAGAAGAATTCACTGAACTCCTAGCTTCTTCTCCTGCGTCATGACCCAAAGCCACCTCTCCTTCCTCCCTGCTACCCCATTCTCTCCCTCCCTGCCCTCCCCTCACTGCACCTGCCATGAGCGTGAGGCGGCAGCACCTAAGGGCAACTGATAATTTGGCCCTCTACGTTAATTACATTTCTGGATCCCTGCCAAGAGCTTTGCAGCTCTCTTTTCATGTGAAAAAAAAGGTATTATGCAGAAATCAATTAATTCCTTAAACACCATTTGTATGGTGTGTTGCTAGGAATGCATTCAGAGATGAAATCTATTAGTAAAATTCATGTCTGAAGTTAGCTGAGTTACCTAAATGCTTGTGTAAGGTTCGTTCTGCAGAGTAATTGAATGCAAAAAAGTCGGAGCCAGCTCTTAAACAAATCGCCCTTCTGCGGCTCACAGCATCTGGCACCCATTTTTACTACATGACATCTGCTCAGTGTAAAAGGGCTGGCGTCAGAATGTCTGGTCATAGAAAAAAAAAAAAATCCCAAATGTAATCAGAAGCAAAAGGACTCTAAGCCTAAGGTTTTATCACATAGTCTCATGCAACGTAAATATTTCATTAATTATGGCTAAACAAATGCCAATTTTATTTTCCCAACTTGCAGATATTATCACATCATCGAAGTGATGATTCAAATGCCAGGAAAGGCGGTTTAAGATAGGGAGGGCTCAACAATTCAGGGCCCACGGGAGAGCTGAAGTCGAGGGGAGATGCCAACCCCTGAACAAGAGGTAGATGGTTAGAGGCAGCAAAGTGCCTGTGTTCGCTCAGATCTCTTTGTGATCTGACTGGGGACCACGTGTGATAAAGTGTTCCAGGTGCCACGGGAGACTTTTGTTCTTCTCAGCAAGAACATCTGCCCCTACACATCAACCTGATGCAGAGTTAATGATTAATATCTGGA
This sequence comes from Phocoena phocoena, assembly GCF_963924675.1. Taxonomy (NCBI): domain Eukaryota; kingdom Metazoa; phylum Chordata; class Mammalia; order Artiodactyla; family Phocoenidae; genus Phocoena; species Phocoena phocoena. Next base: position 66,744,823 of record NC_089226.1, on the reverse strand, counting down.
TTAACGCACCCTGAACACTGGCTATCAGAACCAGCTAGGACTCCATGATAGGAGATTTACTAATCTTTACTCTGCCGCATCAGCTTCTATCTAAAGAGAAATATGTGTTGGGTGGGGAGGGAGGAGGAAAGGCAATTCCAAGCTGACTAGCATTCTCTCCAGCCTGCCTTTTCTTCCCCGTAATTTTCAACTATTCACCCCAGTGGGAGAGGCCAAGTTTTAAAAATTAAGGGTAATTTTAACCTCCAGGAACACATTTACATATGCTGTTATTCAAAGCAAAATAACGCAAAACATCTATATAATAACACAGCCGCTCTGGGGAGAGAGTTAACTGTTTTCCACTTTAATTTGCCAGATGCGAACGCTCAGGTGAAGAGAAAATCAGGAGCTGCCTAATAACGGTGGAGGCATTGTTAGTGGGAAGCTGAGACTGTTTCCCAGCCCCAGCCACTAAATCACCACTGAGCCCTTTAGTCACTGAGTATTCCCTTCTTAGTGTGTGAGCTTGAGGAACTAACTTCACCTCCTCAGTTTCTGGGGATCATGATGTCTAACTTGCAGAACTGTTGTAGAAGAGTAAACGTAATCAATATAAAGAGCCTAACACAGTGCCTGGTTCATTGCAGGTGCTTAAATAAATGTCGTCGTCATCATCAGCTGCCTCTCCCAGACGATGAAGCAGCAGCCATTGCTTCATCACCATCATTGATCCCAACGAACAATACTGCAATATTAGTAAACTGCCTAATCAACCGTCATTTTATGGAGGAAGTATAATAACCTAAATTTGAAACTTTTTCTATCAAAAATAAATTTAATATTTCCACTGAATTTTATTTTGAAATTGAGGAGAAAATGTTCCCAGATATAATGCATTTCTTAAACTTCTGGCAAAGTTACATAAAGTTAAATAGTTACCCCTGAATCTCTTCCCCTTTACTCTCTTCCATCATAGAACCATTCATTCTACTTTACTTTTCATTTGCAAGCTTAAAAAATTTGCAGCATTGTTCTACTCTGGCTACAATGGAGTGACTGATTCTGGGATTGATCTCCCACCACAAAGCACTAGAGGTCAGGATGAAATATATGAAGCAGCTGTTTCCAGACACTGGACAAGAGGCAGAACAGAACTGTGATAAAGGTGGGAACAGAGCTTACACGAGGTAAGCCCTACAATCACAGTAGCTTTCTGCCTACAGGCACTTTCCAGAACACAGTGCAGGTAGGAGGAACCTAAACAGAGCATAGCAGATTCATTGAGTTGAGAAGACAAAGGTCACCATTTGAGTGGGCTGAGGCAGTTGGAATATGTGGGGAAGAGTACTTGAGAGGAAGGAGCTATGTAGAAAACAGACTTCAGAAATAAGCATAAAAGTCAACTTGAGGGGCTTCCCTGGTGGCGCAGTGGTTGAGAGTCCACCTGCCGATGCAGGGGACACGGGTTCGTGCCCCGGTCCGGGAAGATCCCAGCGGCTGGGCCCGTGAGCCATGGCCGCTGAGCCTGCGCGTCTGGAGCCTGTGCTCCGCAGCGGGAGAGGCCACAGCAGTGAGAGGTCCGCGTACCGCAAAAAAAAAAAAGTCAACTTGAGTCTATTGCTTAATGATAAATTATAGATGCATAGAGAGAAATTGCACAAGGTTGGGCCGACAACTGCTGGAAAGTTATAGGGTAAATAATCTCTAAAGCTTTCACAAGACTAGAAAATGTTCAAGTTTTACCCAAATAGGGTAGAGCAAATGTTGGGGGCATTAGACTGGAGAGGACAGAAGGATCGCACTTGAGTAACAGGGATAAATTAGCTCTAGAGTAAAGGTCATTATAGACGTAACTGAATAAGCTTAAAAACCAGCCTTGTAAGAAACAAATTGATCTGCAAGTTACTCTACTGCCTGCCAAACATTCTTTAATGCCTATATAACACTCTTGAAATGAGCAAACAAAATCTAGACACTCTAAAATGTAATATTCACAAAATCTAGCAGCCAGTAAACAGTTACTAGATACACAGAAAAGCAGGACAATGAGTCTGATAATCAAGAGAAAAAGCAATCAATAAAAGCAGACTCAGAAATGATGAAATTAGCAGACAAAGATTTAAAAAGAGTTATTCTAAATGTGCTCAAGAATTGAAAAAGAAAACACGGACAGAATAAGGACAGAAACAAAAAATGTTTTTAAAAGAACCAAATGGAACCTATAAAGATGAAAACTACAAAATCTGAAATGAAAATTTCACTGGATCAGTTTAACAACAGACTAAATACTGCAGAGGAAAATATTCAGTGAAATTAAATAATAGCAATAAAATAAAAACTATCTAAAATGAAGCACAGAGAAAAAGAGACTGAAAAAAATGAATAGACCCTCAATGACCCGTGGGACAATATCAAGTGGTCTAAAATACATGTGACTGGAGTGCCAGGAGACAGAGGGAGAATGACAGGAACAGAAAACGTAGTTGACATAAGATTGCTGAAAATCATGCAAATTTAATGAAAATTGTAAATCCACAGCTTCAAGAAGCTCAAAAACCCACAAGCAGGGTAAACGCAAAGAAAATCATAGCAAGCCTCACAATAATGAAATTGCCAAAAACCAGAGATACAGATAAAATCTTAAAAGCAGACAGAGAAAAATGATTCATTTCATACAGAGAAACAAAGACAAGAATGTCCATGGACGTCTTGTTAGAACTTAAATATGCCAATAGACAATAGAACATCATTAAAATGCTGAAAGAACAAAAAAATCTGTCAACTTATGATTCTATGTCCAGTGAAACAACCCATTCAAAATGAAGCAAAAGGGGCTTCCCTGGTGGTCCAGTGGGTAAGACTCCACACTCCCAATGCAGGGGACCCAGGTTTGATCCCTGGTTGGGGAACTAGATCCCGCATGCACACCGCAACTAAGAGTTCGAAGGCCACAACTAAGAAATCTGCATGCCTCAATGAAGATCCCGTGTGCAGCAACTAAGACTCGGCACAGACAAAATAAATAAATAAAATAATAAATATTTTTAAAAAATTCTCCTTACCTGCCTTGTTTTTAAAAAAAAAAATGAAGCAAAAATAAAGGTTTTTGGTTTTTTTGTTTTATTGGTTTTTTTAGGAGAAAGAAGTTAGGATAATTTGTTGTTAGCTGACATGGATACAAAAAAGTCTTTAAAAGTTCTGTAGCAGAAGGAATACACCAGATGGAATGAAGAGGTTCAGAAATGATAAATATAAAATAATTTTTCTTTGTGGTTCTTAATTTCTTTAAAAGACAATTGACTGTTAAATGTAAGATAGTGTGAAATAATAAGAAATATACCTACAGATCTTCCTCAGCTTACAATGGGGTTACATCCCGATAAACCCATCCTAAGTTGAAAATATTGTAAGTTGAAAACTCATTTAATACACCTAACTTACTAAATGTTGTAACTTAGCCTAGCATGCCTGAATGTGCTCAGAACACTTACATTGCCTACAGTTGGAAAAAATCATCTAAAACAAAGCCTAATTATAACAAAGGGTAGACTAGCTTATGTATTGATAGATTATTGAATACTACACTGAAAGTGAAAAACAGAATGGTTGTTTGAGTACAGAATACAGGCTGTAAGTGTATCGGTTATTTACCAGCCAGGTCTCCTGGCTGACTGCGAGCTGTGGCTCTCTGGAGAGTATGTACCACATATTGCTTGCCTGGGAAAAGATCAAAATTCAAAATGTGAAGTATTGTTTCTAATGAATGCATATTGCTTTCGCATTACCATAAAGTCAAAAAATTTCAAATTGAACCAGTGTAAATCAGGGACTTTCTGTATTGGTCTCTGCCCCTGGCTTCTGCTAATATTTGATCTTTGACCCCAATTCCTGACAAAAAGGTCTTAAAACCCTTGGAATTTCCCAGGTGATAGGAGTTTCTTTTGTTCTAATGAGGTGGCTCTTGGTGGGCTTGTGGATGGGGACTGGTCACTAGAAAGACCAAGCCATGATTAGAAGCTTGGAACTATCATCCCTACCCCTCCATCCTCTGAAGAGGGGAGAGGGGCTGGAAAATGAGTTAATAATCGATCATACCTATGTGATGAAGCCTCCATAAAAATCCCTGAAGTACAGGGTTTAGAGAGCTCCCAGATTGGTGAACACATTCATGTGCTGGGAGGGTGCTGCACCCCAGCTCCATGTGCTTGGGACCCTTCCAGACTTCACCCTATGTATTTCTTCATCAGGCTATTCATCTGTATCCTTTATCATATCCGTTATAATAAACTAATAATTGTAAGTAAGTGTTTCCCTGAGTTCTACACCAATTATTGAACCCAAGGAAGGAACTGGGGGAACCTCTACTTATAACCAGTTGGTCAGAAGTACAGGTGACAACCTGTAAGGATACAGAAGATTTGAGCAAACACTACTAATATATTTGACCTAATCGACGGATATAAAACAACATCCTCAATAACTAGAGAATATAATTTTTTTTCAGAGCACATGGAACATTCACTAAATTGGTGATATGCCAAGCCATAAAGCAAGTATCAACAAATTTCAAAGAACTGAAGTCATACATAGTATGTCTTCTGACAACAGTGAGGTTAAGCTAGAAATCAATTAATAAAAAATATAAGTAGAACACTTCAAAATGATTAGAACTTAAGCAATACTTTCTAACAACCTACAGATCAAAGAAGAAATAAAAATAAATTTAAATTAACTGATGATAAAAAAATATGGTATAACAAAATGAATAGAATGCAGCTAAAGTGATGATTAGAGGGGAATTTAGAGCTTTAAATGTATACATTATGCAAAAGAGAAAAGTTGAGAATTGATGCTCTAAGATCTACTTCAAGAAACTAGAAAAAGAACCACCAAATGAACCTAAGGAAACCAAAAAGGAAGACAATACTCAAGATAAGAACAGATTATGAAAGACAATGAAGACAAAGCAGAAATAAAATAGAAAATTAACAGAGCAAAAATTTTCTTCTTTAAAAAGATGAATAAAATTGATAACCTCCACGAAGAATGAGAAAAAAGAGACAGAAAACACACCTACCAATACTGGGCATAAAAAGTCCTACAGTACTAAAGGAAGCTAGTAACCATAAACCATTTTATGACAATAAATTTGAAAATTTAGATTCAATGGACAAATTTATGGAAAAACATGACTTACAAAACTGACATAAGAAGAAATAGAAAATCCGAGTAGTTACATATCTAACAAAAGGAACCTTCATATACTGCTGGTGGGAATATAAATTGGTGCAGCCACAGTAGAAAACAGTGTGAAGGTTCCTCAAAAAATTAAGAATAGATCTACCATACGATCCAGTTATTCCACTTCTGGGTATTTATCCAAAGAGCACAAAACACTAATTTCAAAAGATATACACACTATGCTATGTTCATCATTATACTATGTTCATCACAGATATACACACTATGCTACGTTCATCACTATGCTACGTTCATAGAGATGTGGTATAGGAGAGAATACTACTCAGCCATAAAAAAAGATGACATTTTGCCATTTGTGACAACATGGATGGACCTTGAGGATTTTATGCTAAGTGAAATAAGATGGAGAAAGACAAATACATATGAGTTCACTTATATGTGGAATACAAAAATAAATTAATTAATGAACAAATCAAATCAAACCAAATAAAAACAAACATGGGGATACAGAGAACAGAGTAATGGTTATCAGAGGGAAGAGGGTACCAGAGGGAAAAACGGGTAAAGAGGGTCAACTGTATGGTGATGGATGGGAACTAAAACTCTGGCTGTGAGCACACAGTAGTGTATATAGGAGTCAAAATATAATGCTGCACATGTTAAGCACATAATGTTATAACCAATAAAAAGAGTACCTATAAAAATAATCTACAGCAAATAGAAAGATAAGCCTTCTGATATTGGGTTAAAAAGATAATGATCTATTTATTATCACTTCTATTTAGCACTGTATAGGCGGTCCCAGGCAGTACAAGAAAGTTAAATAAAACGTATACAAACTGTAAAGGAGGATGTCAAACCGTCTTTATTTTCAGACAACATGATTATCTGCGTAGAAAATCTCACAAAAAAGCTACTAGAATAATAAGTGATTTTAGCAAGGACAATAGAAAAAGTCAATTGCGTTTCTACGTATTAACAATGAACAACTGAAAATCAAAATTAAGAAAGCCACTTCATTTACAGTAGTAACACAACAAACTGTGAAATTCTTAAGGGATACATTTAACAAAATATGCGCAGGAACTACACACTGAAAACTAAGAAAACCTAAATAAATTAAGAGATATTCCATCTCCATGGACTGAAAGACTCAGTAGGTATCAATTGTTCCCAAATTATTTAGAGACTAAAAACAGTCCCAATCAAAATTCCAGCAGGCTTATTTGGTAGGAATTGACTAGCTAAATTTAAAATTTTTATGGAAACACAGAAGACCTAGAATAGCCAAAATAACTTTTAAGAACAAAATTTGAGGACTCCCACTACCTGTTTGCAAGACTTACTCTAAATCTCTAGTAATCAAGAGAGTATAAGGATAAACATACAGATCAATGGAACAGAGTAGAGAGCACAGAGGTAAACCCACACGTATATAGTCAACTGATTATCTGTAAAGATGACATTGTAACACAGTGGGGGAAGAAGAGACTTTTTAACAAGTGGTGCTTTAAAAATTGGATATCTATGGGCAAAAACTTTGACTTTTATTTACTATAAGAAATTAATTAGAATTGGATTATAGACTTAAGCCCAAAAGCTAAAAACTGTAAAACTTCGGAGAGAAAACATAGGAGAAAGCCTTAGTAACTTTGGGTTTAGAAAGATTTCTTAAATCTAATTCAAATTATTAAAAAAATTAATTAATTTGACTTCATCAAATTAAAAACTGCTGTTCTTTGGATGATGAAAATGAAAAGACAATCCACTAGCTGGGAGAAAATATTTGTAAACACATATCTGATAAAGGACTTATAACCAGTATTTTTATGAACTCTGACTAAATAGAGGGTTATAGTGTGTTCTCAGATCAGAAGACACAATATTCTAAAGCTATCAAATGTCTCTAAATTAATCAATTTTAAACTGTATCATTTATAACTGCACACACAAAAATTGAATACCAGGGAATATATGTAATGAAAATTGTGCAAGATCACTACAACTACAAAACACCGACAGAAATTGCAGAAGTCTTTAGGAATGTATCATGTCCAGGGATTTGAAGACTTACTATTATAAAGATGTTAATTTTCTCCAAATTTATCTCTGGAGTCAATGCAATACTAGTCATATGCCCAGAAAATATTTTTGTGGAAATTGATAAGTTGATTCTGTAAGTCATGTGGAAATGCAAAAGGCCAAGAATATCAAACAATCTTGAAGAACAAAGTGGAGACTTTACTTCAGACTATGAAGATTTATTATAAAACCACATAATGAAAACAGCGTGATTCAGGTGCGAGGACAGACAAACCAGTGGAAATGAATAGAAGGTTCAAAAATGAACCTGCCTCATTAATGACAAAAGTGTCACTGCAATGAAGTGGGGGAAAGAGATGGCTTTTTAAATAAATGCTGCTGAATCAACTGGATAACAACATGGAAAAAAAATAAACACTCAGCCTACCTCACAGAATATACAAAAATCTATCCTACGTTGGTCATAGACTTAATTATGAAAGATAAAATAATAAAGCTTCTATAACAGTGTTGTACAATAGAAATCCAACATGAGCCATGTATGTCATTTATAATTTTCTAGTAGCCACATTAAAAAATGTAAAAACAGACAGATGAAATTAGTCTTAATCATATGTTTAGCTCAAATTTCAAAAATATTATCATTTCAATGTGCAATCAAATATAAAAATATTAATGAGATCTTTTACATTATTTCATTCAAACTAAGTCTTCAGAATCTGGTGCATATTTTATACTTACAGCATATCTTGTTTCTTGGTTTTTTTTTTCATATATAGCTCCTTTATTTGTAGAAAAGATTTGTGGAAAACAAGGTAAATTTTATAAAAATTACATGCGCTCCCAAAATGAAACTCATCACTGGTGATAAATAAGTGACTGAAGTAATAACCAGTTTACCTGGGATGATTTGCTGGGATGCTAAAGGGGAGATATTACTTGGTACAGCCCACTATATGCACCAAAATAATAGTTACTGACCTTTGAAATTTATGGAAAGAACCATACAAATGGTTTTCAGATATAACTTTAATTTTTGGAAGTATTTGAATGGTTTTTTAAAATTTTTAAATATTTATTTATTTATTTTTGGCTGCGTTGGGTCTTTGTTGCTGTGCGCGGGCTTTCTCTAGTTGCAGTGAGCGGGGGCTACTCTTTGTTGCGGTGAGCAGGCTTCTCATTGCGGTGGCTTTTCTTGTTACGGACCACAGGCTGCAGAGCACAGGCTTAGTAGTTGTGGTGCATGGGCTTAGCTGCTTCGCAGCATGTGGGATCTTCCCAGACCAGGGCTCAACCCCGTGTCCCCTGCATTGGCAGGTGGATTCTTAACCACTGTGCCACCAGGGAAGCCCTTGAATGGTTTTAAACATGGGCTTGAATTTGTAAACATCTACAACTTTCCCCCACAAGGACTCCCAGCCCAAGAGTAAGCTGTGGCTTAACCAAACGGGAATGTCTGTGCTGTTGAAGGCCAGTGCTACTTTCCACGGAGGGGAACATCAACCCTTTTCTGGCTTGTTAGAACTTTCAAGGCCCTTATGTCTTTGATGCTGAGCATCTGGCCAGGGGCATTTTGTGAACCAGACAATGAGAGCTTCTTGGAATGAGTACATCTTGGTTTAGACAATACATTTTCAATAATTAAAGTGAAATGTAACCCTATCAAAAGAGAAAAGTTGAGTTGAATAGAAAAATATTTTATACAGCTTCAGTTTTAAAATTTAAATCCATTAACATAAATAAAACTAAAAATTCAATTCCTTACTCACACTAGCCCTATCTCAAGTGTGAAATAGTGGCTACCCTATTGGACAGTGCAATTCCAGAAGGTAACACACAACAGTATCTTTGTGACCTCAGGATAGGGAAGATCTCATAAACAGGATGCAAAAATCAACAACAATAAGGGAAAATATTGATAAATTTGGCTTTATTAAAATAAGTGCCTTTGTTTATCAGAAACACCTTTAGAGAGTGAAAAAGTTAGCAGAAGAGTGGGAGAAGATGTTTTATATATACATATATCTGACAAAGGACTTATATCCAGAATCTACACAGATTACAAACCAATAAGGAAAGGGCTGACTACATAATGAAAGTATGGACAAAAGACTTGAATAGAGATATCATACAAGAAAATATCTACATAAGCATGTGAACAGTAGTGCAACATCATTATCAGGTAAATGCCAATTAAAACCATAAGATACCACCACACGCCCATAAAAATGGTGACATCAACAAAACAAAACAAAACTGTAACTATGGAGTGTTCTCAAGGATGTAGGTCAAGGGGAGTTCTCAGTTCCTGCTGGAGGGTATATACATTGGCACAACCACTTTGGAAAACCATTTGACAGTACCTACTAAAGCAAACCAATCACGCCTAACCCCAGGACCTAGCAATTCACTCCCAGGTACGTACTGACAGAGATTCTCTCTTCGCCCATATCTAGCCAAGCTCACCTGAGCCCCCTCGACTAGACCTCAAACTTGGCCCGTAGCAACTAGGCTCTCAACACAAATAGTTTAGCCCACCCTCTTCTTCCTACACTGAAAGACTTAAACACTGGCAGTTTCTAACAGTTCAAGGCCACATCCCTAGGATGACCCCATCCCCCTTAAAGTACCTGCCTGAGAAAACTCAAGACTGACAAATGAATTTACTGCTTGTTTTAGCCAACACCTGTCTATAGGCTCCTGACCACACTTTCTTAGAGCCTTTACTAAAAAGGGCTTACAACTGTCAATGCTTCTTCTGTCCCTTTGAGATGTATATGTATCTCCTACCACTCAGGAGGACCAGAAAGCCAGTCCTTTCAAATGCAATCATCAGGAAGGAAAGGGCCTCAGTCTCCCAGTTTCTGGGGGAGGATAGAATCCTAACTTCAATCACTGCCAGCTAACAGACTCAGCTGACCTAACCAGCATTTACACTAACCGACCGTGTAGAACTTTTCACTTCCCTGACTCTACTGAGACCCCACTCACCCCTCTCCCTATTCCCTCATTCTCCCTGTCAAACACCCAGCCACCTCTGGCAAAATCGAAGCTGAGTTCAGTTCATACTGAACTCTCTTACTTACTGTAACAATAAATTACTAATTAAACTCTGTCCTACCACTTTAACTAGTATCTGGCTTTGTTTATCTTTGACAATACCCAACAGAAACACTGTATAAGGGTGCTGAAAGCAGCATTCTTCACAATAAAAACAACTGAAAACAACCTAAGTGCCCAGCATCAGAATGCACCAGTAAAGAGTGTCATATTCATACAAGCGAATAAAATGAGGTGGTGGAAAAGAGGAAACCACTGCTACGCATATGGACATGGATACATCCCCCTTAACGTTTAGTGAAAGAAGCCAGGCACAAAAGAGCACACACTTGTATTAGTTTTCTATTGTTGTGGGAGCAGTGAACACCATAGCAGCTTACAATAGCACCTACTGATTATCTCATAGTCATGTAGGTCAGAAGTGCAGGCCTGGCTCCACTGGGTCCTCTGCTCAGTGTCTCCCAAAGCTGCAGTCAAGGTGTCCACTGGGTTGGGGTCTCATTTGCAGCTAAGGGTTCTCTTCCAGCTCATTCAGATTGTTGGCAGAATTCAGTTCCTAGTGGTCGTAGGACACGGGGTCCGTTTTCTTGCTGGCTGTCAGCTGGTTGTAGCTCCTAGAGGCCTCCTGCTCATAAGTTCTCTCACTACATGACAGGTTACTCCTTCGAGGCCAGCAGGACCATGTTTTTCTCATGCTTTGAATTTCTGACTTCGGGAAGGGCCCAGTCCTTGTTAAGGGCTCACCCGATTACGTTAGGCCTACCCATTTCCCTTTTGATGAACTCAAACTCAATTGTCTTGGAACTTAATTACAATTGCAAAACCCCATACCCTAAGCACAGGAGTGAGATCCACCATATTCACATTCCACCATACTCAAGAGGATGAGTACGCAGGGGCAAGAACATGGGAGGCAGGCAGCATGGGGTCCTCTCAGAATTTTGCCTACCACAAGACTGAATGATTCAAATTTATAAAGTCAAAAAATTGCAAGAATAATCTAAGATGACAGAAGTCAGATGGTATGCACTTTTGTTGGGTGGCACATATATTTGGGAAGAAGCATGAGGGAGTCTTCTGAATGCTGGTAGTGTTCTATATCTTGATCTCCAAGGTGATTACACAAATGTGCACTTTGCAAAATTTCATCAGTTTTGTACTTAATATTTGTGCATGTATTTTATACTGCAATAAATATTTTACACAAAAATTTTAAAAGAGAGGTTCTCAGGGTGCTTTGTTTAATTACATAGAGGAGCAATAATCAGCATTAAAATTGTTGGTATAAAATTGGCACTGGTAAGTGCTTGAAGTCAGTTTATGCCCCCAAGTAAAAGACACTGAGAAGTTTATGTTTACCAGTAATTTACCTGGCAAGGTGTGTTGCAAAAATGAGAAAAATTAAATTTCAGCTGGCTCTTTATTCAAGTGATCGTAAATCTGAGGTATTTCCATTTGAATAAATTTTGAAAGTTTCTCACTCTCCGTTTCAATACTGTTTTCTCTCTCCATTGCATGGAAGTGTGCAGGAAGTTAAGTGTAAAGTGAGCTCTGTGTGTGTGTGTGTGTGTGTGTGTGTGTATTTGTGATTGGTAGGCTGGGCGAGGGCAGGGAAATACAAGGAAACTAATGGGCCTTATCTGATAGGGTAGGTAAAATTTTTACATTCTTAGGATACTGACTTAAGAACACCTCAGAAACACAAAGCTCTTCTATGTGATGGGTCCAGGCACTATTTTCAGAGCTGGTCAGCTTTAACCTAATTCCATTCTGCACTCCCATTCTGTTCCAAGCTAAGGAAGTCACACCACTTCCTAATGAATATAAATGAATGCAGCCCTCCGTGGAAAATAAATCAGGAAAACACATTTACCCCAACTTATTCTAATCAGCACATACAGAAGTCACATAAATAGGATGTAAGTAAATTAAGGCTAATCTCACTATGAATTTGATGCAAAAATCTTAAATAAAATATCAGCAAACAGAACAGAAAAGTATATTAAATAATAAGACACCATGACTGAGTGGTATTTATTTCAGCAATACAAGGATGGTTCAGTATCAGTGAATCCATTACATAATTCATACTATTAATTAAACTATGGAGCAAAAATCATGCAGTCATCTCAAATTGTGCTAACATTTAATAAAATTCAACATCCATTCAGGATTTAAAATACTTTTAATAAAACAGGACTAGATGGCTATTTTCTCAAAATATATCTGGGTCAACCCAGAAGCCAGCACCATGCTTAAATGGGAAAACATTTAATGAGATGCATTCTCATTAAAGTTCAGAATACAATATAGAAACCATTATCACTACCTTAATATTGTTCTAGAGATGGTGGAAACCAAAGAAACTAGGAAACAAAATAAGTTAGTGCTATACAACTTAAAAACAAGAGGTAAAATTATCATTATTTGTAGATGTTATGACTGTATATTTGGGGAGGACCTAGGAGAAGTCATTGAAAAACATTTACAAGCAAAGAGAATTTAGTAAAAATGGATGGGTCAAAAATTACTATACAGAAATCAATAAATTTCATATACACAATAGTAGGAGGATAAAATGGAAAACATCTTATTTATAACAGCAACAAAAACAAACATATCTAGTAATAAAATTAACAATAAATATGCAAGATCTGTATGATGTAAAGTTTAGAATATTCCAGAGGGTCACAAAAAAAGATATGGGCAAATGGAAAGGCAATTCATATCATAAGGTTGTAAATTCTCACGGAGTTAGTTTGTAAACTTAATCCCATAAAAGTACTCACAGGGTTTTGGGGGTACATAGGCAAGCTAATGCTCAGTCCATATAGAATATCAAAGAAGCAAGAAGAGCCAGGAAAGTTTTGAAAGAGAAGATCAATAATGAAATACTCTTCCTACCAGATGGGAAAATACAGAATTTTTTAAATATATAAAGGAAAATAATCAAAATAGTATGGAACTGATACATAACAGACAACTCAACAGAATATAATAGATGGTGTGGAAATCAGTCCAAGTACAGGAATCTGATATATGATAAAGATGTCATCTCACATAAGAGAAGAAAAGATGAATATTCACTAAATTATTTTAGGATGACCAAAGAGACATCTAAAAAAAGAAGGTTGGATCCATAGCTCACATTTTATACTAGGGTAATTTCTTGATATAAACATATAAATGTAAAAAAATAAGAAACTTTGTCCATAAACTTAGAAAAAGTTCTTTCTGAATTATATTGTACAAAGCCCAGAAGCCATAAAATGGAAAACTGCTACAACTATTACATAAAAGTAAACTTTTATGTGGCAAAAATCACCATAAACAAAGTTAAACACAAACAAGAAGCTGGAAAAAGTATTTGTAATTTATATCACAAGAGAAAAGCTAAGTTTCCCTTTTACAAGAGTCCCTACATATTATCAAGAAAAATACCAACAACCCAACAGAAAACTAGATAAAGACAGAAACAACAGTTCACAGAAAAGGAAATACAAATGACTCTTCAATGTATGAAGAGATGCTCAAGCTGTAATCAGGCTGGTAAAGATTTTTTTTTAAAGTTGGGTAGCGCACTGCAGTGTAGAAATAGCACTCTCATGCTTTGCTGCTGGGGAGGGTGAAGCAGCACCACTTTGATGGAGGACCGTTTGGCAATATCTATCAAAATTCTGAATTCACGTGTACTGTGCTCCAGCATTTCCACCTCTAGGAATTTATCTTAGAGGTAAATTCACACATATGCCAAATGGCCCAAGTTCTTCATTATTGTAGCACTGTTTGCAATAACAAAATTTTGAAATACTTAAGCTTTCCATCACAGGGGACTGACTGGCTACGTAAACTATGGTACATCTACACAATGGAATACCACGGAGCTATGAAATGAAGGAGAAAGTTCTTTATGTACTAACACAGAATGATCTCCAAAATAAAATTAGAAGTTCAAAAAAAGTATGTACAATATGCTAGCATGTTATTATTTGTTCAAAAAAGAAAGAATATGATATGTAAATTTTCTCATATATTCATAAATTTTGTCTGGAAGAATGCCCAAGAACCTGATAATAGTATCTGTCATCAGGGATAGGACCAGGACGGCTCAGGGACAGACAGGGACAGGGATGGGAGATAGGACTATTCATTTTGTGCCTTTTGTACCCTTTTATTTTGAGCCATGTGAATGTATTATCTATCAAAAAATGCACAGCATGATTAAACTTTATGATGTAATAAAAAGGGTGTAGTTATACACCAGCCTGTCCATGCTTATCCTGAATTGGCTAAAAATAAAGTCTCTTGTTAATCTGTATAGCTTTTTGAGTAAAGCACCAAAAGAGAGAAATAATTTTTTGCTTGAAAACTGAAATCCCAAAATAAAAGTTAAATTTTTTTAAAGTTTAAAGAAATAAAGAAAAAGTTCTCAACAATAGGGATGGTAGAATCAGTTTGTTTAAAGCAATCAAACAAAGAACAACAACAAAAAAGAAATTATGTAAGTGTTTACACTGGCTCTAAGGATGAGAGATTACGTTACTTTTTAAAAATATTTCCTTATTGTTGAATTATTCTGATCTGTTGATATATTAATTAATTTTATAATTTGAAAAATTATAATCAGATTTAAATATAAAAAAGCCTTAGGTCCCATTGGTAGTCAAATATACATAAATGTGTTTAAGCTAGTAATAAAAAAAATACAAGTTTAAAAGAGACACCATTTTCTTGACTAGTAAAATAGCAACACTGAAAAAATATGATACTGAATGCAGGTAACAGTATGGTGAAAAGGGTACTCTCATTAATGGTGAAATATAAACTGGTACCTTCCCCTCGTTTTAATTGAAATTTACAACACGCCGTTGTAAGAAATAACACAGAAAGAACCTATATAGTCTTTACCCGTACAATTCTCTTTTAAAAAACAATTTGTCAGTGTCAGTTAAGAATCTTAAAAAACTCACACTTTTCAACTAGTAATTCCATTTCTTAGAACCTATCCTAAAAAAATATAATTCAAAGGAGAGAAAAAGCTATATGCATAAAAATGTTCATTCAATACCATATATAAAATATAAATATATTCATATATATGTGTTAAACGATAAGAAAATAGTTCATTAAATAATAACATAAACACTAGACAGAATATTCTACAGCCACTATGTCACATTTATGTAGACTATGAGGTAACTGGCTTAATAGCTATGATATAATGTTGATTTAAAAGATAAAATTTTATGTATAATAGTGAAAAATATTCATATGGTCAATGAGTGGGAAAGTAGCGGAATTATGGTTGATTCTTTGCCTCTTCCAAAACCTTCTAGAACGTAATTTCAAATTTAATTTTTTCAGATTTTTTTCAAATTTTCTAAATTCAGGTTTTCCTACTTTTGTCAGAATTTAATTTGAGAAGCAAAAAGAGATGAAAGATGCCTGCTTGTTAACCCAATAACTAATTGCCTGGCATGAACGGTAGACTTTTGTTAGGAAAGAGCCACTTACTTGCATCTTTCTCTGGAGAAGGAGGAGGGACCCCCTGCCCCAGACAGGTGCCATTGACCAGCTTCTCTGGGGGCTGGGCATTGCCCATGGGCAGCACCTTCCCCTTGGGGCTGCTGAAGAGGTCTTGCAGGTCCTTTCTTGGTCTGGATTCTCGGAGGAAACTCTCAAAAGATTTGTCTTTGAGTCTGAGGGAGGAAAAAAGTGAGGTCTTTTTCTTGGGATCCCTGGAAGCATCTGGGACGGTCTCTTGCAAACTCACTTTCTCCAGGAGGGTGGGGACATCTTCGATCTTGCTGCAGTGTGGGGACACGAGTGTAGGAAATGTCTTGGATGACTGGTTGGGCAAACTGTGGGTGCGGAGGGCAGGGTCAGGAGGGCTCGGGGCTGAGGGCTGGGCAGCCCTGGCGGCTGGGGGGCCCAGGGAGAAGAAGGCTGAGGCCCTGCTCGCTATGTCTCTCTTGGGGGACCGTTGGTCCCAGTCTTTACTGGAGCTGCTTTTCCGAAGGCTGAATGAGCGAGTGCAAGCGTGGGGTGGGCTGGTGGGCAAAGTCTTTGACTCTGGCTTGGCCCAGGCCTTTCTCCCATTGTCGGAATTGGGGAGGAGCGGCTCCAGGGACCTCCGGATGGCGTTGGCTATGAGCCGCAGCGGGGACTTGGGCGGGGCCACGCTTTGCTCCCTGGGAGTCCGTTCAGCTGGGGTCCTCGTCTTCTCCTGAGCCTCTCTCTGGGCTGGTAAGATCTCTCTCACTGCCCGAGGGAGCAGCAAGGGGCGGACTGGTTTCAGCACACCTCCTCCTCGGCCATTCTCGGGGCTTTTCTGGGAAAGTCTCACCCTGGCTTCCAGGCGCAAGCTCTTAGGGTTGGAGTCATTCAAATCTAGCAACCTAGTCTTCTGCTCCCGAGTGAGAACCAGCTTCTTTAAGCCCGACTTTTTCTCCTCTGCCAGCTCTGACCTACCCTCCTCTCCCCTCCTGGGTCTGGTACTCCCTTCTCCAGGGTCCTCTCCAGCCCTGGGAGACAGCTGTTGGTCTGGCGAGCACCTGTCCTTCCCTCCAATGGGGTGTGGGCCTCTGTGGATGCTTCTGGTACCCACAGGAGGGGCCTCTGCTTCCTGACTCCCATCAGAAGCCATCTCTGCAGCGCCGGATGGCCTCAAGCTTTCGAGGCCGTCTCCACCAGGCCTCACCAGACAGTATTCTGTCTGCTCCAGCACCTGGCCATGAGGGATATGCAGGGGGATTTCCTTGGGTGGTCCTTGGGTTCTGGCTTGCCTCAGAAAGCTTGGGGTGGAAGGACTGAAATGACCTCTTGAGACCTGAGAAGGAGGGTTGCAAACTGTCACCTGGAAGGGATAGGCAAAAAGGAGCAGTGATTTTTAGAAGTTCCCAGCATTTATTTATATGAGGAATGCACATCTCAGTCTATAGCCCCCTCCCTTCCTCTCTCCAGATCTCGGATACCCAAAGTCAAAAAGAATTCTGCCTAGGATGATTTCAGAGGGCCACTCTTCCTTCTAAGTGGCTGCCTTGGCATGGGCTGGAATTGGCCCAGAGCCCCCATATCACTGACCAAAGTCTTTCCTGAGCCTTAGATTAGGTGGGTAGGAAGCCAGAAAGGAAAGCAAAGTCACTGACAAGCTCCTGGGCCAGTGAGGGGACGGCTGGCCTGGTCCCTGTGGGTGGCCAGGCACATAAGGAAGCTCAGCCATGGTCCCTACTAAAGGGCACATTCCACCCATAGGTATGTTCCTCCAACAACCAAGAAACCAAGGCTTCTTCTTTGGAGACCATTAAGGTAAGGATAGACAGCTACCCTTCTGGCTTGGAGCTGTGGTGGCAGGATAGCCTTTAGGATCTTCCAGTGACCCTTCAAAACCTGACTCATGCCTCTCACCACTGAGAAAGCAGCCATTTCTAGCACGCAGGAGCTTGGCCCTTGGCAAAGGGAGAATATAGAAGACTTGAGAAGGAGTGACTGTGCCCTGCCAAAAGCTCTGGTCATGGGAGTTTCACAAGAGTATGTACTTTTCTGTCTTGGATCTTCTACTTCCCAGAGCCTAGAACAAGGTCTGGCAGGTAATAGAGGCTTGATAAACCCATATTGAAGGAAAGAGTCCAACCATGACTGTCTCGGTGATGCCATTTTCTATTCAAGGGGGTGTTGCTTCCAAGGTCCTCAGCTGCTACCAAAGGTACCCTGCGTTCTGTGCCTGCCATCCTACAGCTGCCAGCTCCTCTACACCCTCTGTGAGGCCCTCAAGGGCAGAGCACAAGCCCTAGCATCTCTGCATCCCACAGTCCAGCTCAGATCCCATGCCCTATAAAGTCTGCTGAACGAGTGGGTGGCTGTGCCCTCCGTGGCTGAGAAGGAGCAGGGTGCACTTTCGTGGAAAGGACGAGTGAAGAGGTGTGGGGTGGACTCCTGACAGAGCATCCCTCTGGCCCTGGCTGTGCACTTGGGGTGACCCAAGGGTGCTGGGAATCCAGAGCTCAGTGTGGAAGTGGGAGGAGTACAGGCAGCTTGTCGTCCTCACACCTGTGCAGGGCCCTGAGGGCACTTACCTGAGGCGGGGAGAAACTATCCAGAGCATGCGGGACACCAGCTGAAGAAGAAGACGGCAGAGAAGGTGAAGGGGAAGGAGGAGCTTCCTTTGGAGGCGCCATAGGTCTTTTGTTGTTCATTGGTGTCATATCTACCAAGGACAGAACACGCTCTCCATTACAGACTTGTAGCTTCCTTATTTTATCAGGAAAAGAGGAGGTTTTCAGTGAAGCTCCTCTCTACAGAGTCAGAGGGAGGAAGATGCCAGGGACAGATTCAGAGGCCCCAGAGCCCACTGCTTGGGACTTGGAAGAACAGGAGTGTCAGGCTCCTGCGGGGGACGTAGGTCCCAGGACGAAAAGTCCAAGAACCACTGTGTCTCACACACACGTGAGAATGTCCCCGAGAGTTAGAACAGGGGTCTCCAGGGTGTTTCTGGGAAACGGACATCTACCTCTAAGGTTTGCCCTAGAGCCATCGTAGTGGGGAGCTGGGGCTGCATTAAATCACTTAGTCAATAAACCACCTGAGGCCTCTTCCCGTAAGATGCACGCTGGACCATTCGCCACGGGCACAGACAGGAAAGGCAGTCACTGCCAAGGAAACGGGCTCTTCCTCCCACATGTGTATCACGGGGCTCTCAGACGAGATGGTTAGTTTTGAGATTTTAAGAGAACACAAGGGAGGGAGGTTATAATGAGTATCAGATCATTTGAAGCATATGGAGTGGGGTTCGTGCCAAGCTCCTGTTGGTCAGGGAACAAATGAGAGCCAGTGCATGTGCTGTCCTTCTCGACGGGAGAAAGGGGTGTGGCCAGGGCCAAGGAGGAGCCTCATCGTGAACTGTGGGAGCTGAACCCAACTAGTCTAGTTACAGCAGAATTCCGACAGAGGTCGCCCATAAGATCCATCTCATTCCCTCTCTCATGAGTGCACACACACATGTGCGCACACAGACCACCCCCCCAGTAACCTTAATCTAAACTCTCGAGCATTTTGTTTCCCTCTTGGACCGTTTCAATAATAGGTCCTCGAAGGGATTCAGGAGACGCCATCCTCACTTCCGGATTTGCACACTCAATGTCTGACCCTTCAGCCCAGCCAGCTCTCCTGTTAGCCTTCCTGGCACATAAAGGCTGTTCCGCAGAGACTTCCAGGACCACTGTCTCTAACGACCCACTCCTGTCAGACTTCCTGCTTCGGGCTGCTCAGCTGACCCACTTCCCTTTCCCTCCAAGGTGTCCAGCCTTCAGATTTCAGCTTGTTTCTAAACACAATCCCCTGGCCTCAGTTTCCCCAAAGCTTTGGCTGAGAGGTTCCTCCTCTGGGACCCACCCAGGCCAGGCTAAACCCAGGCCTCACTCCAAGAGGAGTTCCTTCCAGACCCGTGTGCACAGCGGAGCCACACAGGGGGTTGTCAGTACTCCGTCCTGCTTTCCTCTTACAAATGCAAGCACGTTAGAGCTTGCGTCCCAGGCCCGGCCTCTGAAAAGCTGGCCACACACACCTTCGGCAAGCTCCCCAAGGGAAGCGCTCCAGGGGAAAAGGTAACTTGGGGGAACAGATCTGAGGGCGGCAAGAAGGAGCTGCTGGGGACAAAGGCCACTGGCTGCCAGGAGCTGACACTGGGTGGGGGGGTGGGGGCGGCTGGCCGGCCTGTCACCCGAACCCCCTTCTCAGCCCCCGATTAGATGGTTCGAGCCTAAAAAGGCAAAAGTTGTGAGCCAGTTGTTGCCTTGCTTCCTGTCCTCGGCTTGCCAAATTCCTGCTGAATTCCTTCTCCGCCTTTTCCTGGCCCCCTCATTCTCCTCTCTCTGCCACCTCCTGAATCAAACTCCTGAACTTGTCCCAAAGTCCCCTCAGCTCCACTGACTGCCTTTTCGTTCCCCCGAGGAGCGATCCGGGAACCCTGCGACACAGAGCCAGGACACCTTGGGAGCCAAGCTGATAGGAAAGCCTTGGGGTTCTCAAGGTCATGACCTGGGAGCTGCCCCCCTCTCCTGTGTCTAATCCCCAACCCCACCCAGCAAGTGGGATCTCTCTCCACACGTGAGCCTCAAGACTGTCTTCAGGATAGAAATTGGGGGCAGGGGGCTTGAGGAGGTGGGGGAAGCAAAACACCTGCCATTCAAGCCACTGCCTGGGAGGTGGGCAGTGCCTAGGAACGGAAGGGGAGGCCGGAGCCCAGCTGACAGGTGATGGGAAATCTCACCCACCTGAGGCCTTTGGCTTCCCTCAGAGGATGGTAAAGAGGAGCCTGGGACCCCACCCCTGTCACACCCACACCAGCCACCTGACACAGTGAGTTACATAACCCCTCAGTTTCATCTGAAAAATGGGAACCCTGGTGCTGTTTCATGGGGAAGCTAAAGAAATAAAATGGGATAAAAAGAGGGGCTCAGTGCAAAGCACAAAGTAAACGCTACATGCCAGCTAAGTATTAATTCCATCCCCTTCCCTTCCTCCCATGCACATGAGTGGTGTCCAATAAAGGCACTGCTAAGCGGCTGACCTGTTCCGGGGGGTAGGAGGTGCTGCACATCCATCCTGGCCAGGATTCCTCTAACTCACGGCCCACAGGCTTGGTTCTCATTGACCAACTCAGGTCCTTCTCGCCCTTTCTTGTTTTGCTTGAAAACTCAGCATGGTCCAGCCAGGTCTGCCCTGCCCTCTGCAGGAGCCTCAGTCCTGGGTGCCACTGGCCCTTCCAGTCCCATTGTGCAAAGGGGGTCGATGAACAGATCAGGGTCTGGATTACAGCTCCTCCCATATCCCTCCTGGGTCAGCTGCCTCTTCTCTGGGCCCTCTGGCAATGGAGGCCTTTCCCTTGATCCTAGAGGTCATTCTGGTGAGTATGGTCAGCTGGGTGAGGGCAATAAGGGCAGGCACGCAGCCCCCTCCATCCTCTTGCCTGGGGCTGGGGCCAGAGCCAGCCTTAACAGGGCAGTGAAGGAATAGAGGAGATGGTGTGCCCCAAGCTCTGCTCCCTCCCACAGGACCAGCCTTGCCCAATGGGTTTCCTTTTGGGCAAAATGAAGATGGCTCTGAGGGTTTTCACAAAGACTGGGATTCCAGGGTGCAGCTCCCCAGAACTTGGAGCTTAGGCAATACTCAAATCCTCCCAAAGTCTTGGAACACCCTCTAGGGGCTGCAGCCTGCTCAGGCCTAACCCACGTTCTCTATTTGTTCCTGCACTGAGTTCAACTCAGTTCAGCCAGCTTGGTCCCTGGTTCTTTAGTTTGTTCATTCGTTTGTTCGTTCATTCATCCACTTATTCATTCGTTCTGCAAGCAAGGACTGGGTGCCCCTTCTGCACCAGGCTTATGCCAGGCACTAAGCCCATAGAAATGATTTAAACTCAAGGCCTGCCCTCATACCAGCTTTTGCATGCACTTGAGAACCCACGCCTGATACTCCTGGGATAACTGAAGACACAGCTGAGAAACCACGCCGCTGGTTAGCAGTCCCCTCTCTCCTGTGCCTCCTCCAGCACCCACACCCTGCTGTGAGGGTCCCCCGCCAGACTCCCTGCTCTCACTCCAGATCAGGAACTTCTTGAGGGCGGGGCTGGGCCCCTTGCACTGGTGGCACTCAGTGAAGTCGGCTGGAAGCACTGGATGGAATCTGCACCCAAATGGACCCATCCATAGAAGCAGAATTCCCATGACTGGGGAGGGGCTGAGGTGCGGAGTAAATGAGACACGTGGGAAAGGCCTGCCCCAGGCCTTCAGTAAACGGTGATTCCCTCCTTCCCCTCGCCTTCGCTGCCTGGGATCACACAATGGTTCAAGAGTCATTTTACGTTGTCCCCAGGTGAAGTGGCCGACTCAGGTGTGCCCTGGTCCTGTTCCAGAAGTGCCCATTGTCCCAGCCTGGCCCGAGTGAAAAGGGCCGCAGGTCTACGGGTTGCAGAGAATGACTCACTGGCCAGGAGTCAGCGTTGACTCAGCAGGCAGGAGTCAACTAAATTAGCACGCTATTCCATCTCCAGTGTTTCTTTTAAGAAGCCTTCATCTAACCCCAGGTTTTCCTTGGGTCTACCCCTCCTACAGCAAGGTCCGGAGAGGGAGCATGGGGGCAGGAGGAGGTGGAAGGCAGCGATGGATTTGGGATCAGATGAAGAGACCCTGCCCCCTCTCAGGACTGGAGAGATGGAATCTCTGCTCTGTAACTGGGGCAGCGCCAGGAACACGCTGGCCCTGGGACGCTGCGCAACCGGGCACGCGGTCACTGCGCCCCCTAGTGGGAGTCCACTGCCTTGGCACCCGCCGCGGGCCCTGGTCCTCACCCACCTGCTCTTCCCTGGGATGCGGGACCATAACCTGCTCAGAAAAAGGAACAGCGCGGTGTGTATTTGTGCGTTTGTGTAGGTGCGTGTGTGCGGTGTGTGTGTGTCTTCGGATTCCTTCACCGCTTTGCCCACTGCTGCACGAAGTCAAGCTGATGCCCCCAGCCCAACTCCAGTGTACTGAATCAAAATGTATAGAGCACTCAGGTCTCAGTTTCCTCATCTGCGTTTCAAGAAGATTGGAGCTGATGGCTGCTAAGGTCCCTAGCAAGTGCAATTGTAGAGTTCTAAGGCCCTGTGACTCCAGAGTGGGGAGCTGGGGAGGCAGAAGAAAAAGTAGCAAATCCCTTGGAAGGTGCTTCCTCTAGTGAGCAGTGGAAATAGTCCAACAGTACATTTCTTTCCTTGCCCCTCACATCCAGGAGGCCAGTTCAGAGAGGACATGTGAGGATTGAGAACAGCTGCCCCTGGGAATTAATCAGACAGCTCCTGCCCCCTCCCACCCCCCAGGGAGCTCATGACTCACTCGACTGGAATTTTCTTCTCCCGCTCTGGTATTTGCTGGGAGTTGGAAACTGGAAGCTGTTGGCCCTCTGCAGAACTGTGGTGGGAAAAAGAAAGAGGGAGAGAAGATGGGGAGGGAGGAAGAGTCTGTTAAACGGGTAGGATAAACAGGGAGTTTTTTCTTATGGCCCAGTTACCAAAAGTTAGTAGACTAATGGTCATAGTTGACTGAGCCCCTTCCTTTCCTCAGACCGAACCTCCCTGTCCCTATGACACACACTTCCAACTTTTCATTCATTCACTCATCAAATTGTTTTGAGACCCTGCTATGGGCCAGGTACTGCCCTCTTTCAGAAAATATCTCAAATTATGAGCCATCATTCGAACTCACCCATTGTTAATAAGCATGTGTGCATACATGTTTATATGCATACATGTATATACATATGTCCGTATATACACAAGCATATATGACACGTTCGTTTTAAGCAGAGCAGCTCTTTGGAGCTGAAGTCTCACATCAATGCGCCAAATGTGTCATAGATGAACCAGAGCTGCTCTCATTGAAGCCTGGAAGCTGCAGAAAGCTCCACCCTCTCTCTACCTTACCCCCAGAGCCCCCAAAACCCTTTGGGAACAAGTTTTAACTGAACTCCTGGACACTCCATGGCCACAACCCCTCCTCTTGGCCTGCTTCCGATGGAAACACATTTGCAGGATGCCGTGGGCTGCGTTATGAAGACCCTTTGCCCAGCTGGGCCTTGAGAATCAGCTGAGCAAAATTAACATCACAGGCAGAAGAAATGGGTCTTAGCCATTTGGGACCTACGAGTGGGATGTTAAATGTACCCCGTTCCCACACTGGGCCCTCAGATTTGGCCTCAGGCTCCAGGTCTCCGTGGTGGTTCCATCACGGCCGGAGAGAAAGACGGGGTACACCTGAATGGCTCCCACACGTGGGACCAGGAGGTGTGGAAGGAAAGGAAGCCCGCAGGACTGATGTGGGCGTGGAGAGTGGGTGGGGAAGCTTTGAACACAGCTGGCCCTGCCCACCCTCTGTCTGCAGGAAGTCCTAGATTCCACTCCCTGCCAGGGCTCAGAGCTGCTGTCAGCTCTTACCAGCCAGGCTGTGGAGCACAGGCGTCCACCCGACCTGGGGGCTTCCTTTCCTCAGCAGGAGGTCTTTCAGCTCCTGAGCTCCTTGGCTCCCTTCCCTTATCAATTTGGAGAGCTTTGCTCCTTGTGTGTCTGGTCTGGCGGTTCCCCATCCCACAGGTCTGCTGTCATAATCAAGCTCACGGGTTTGACGGGGAGGAGCCTATGTAGATAGGTGAGGGCGCCATCTCCCTGCCTCCCCACTGCAGCATGAACAGTCTATGTACAATGTAGAGCCACTTCCCCCTGCCAAGTGCAAGTCATGGATGTTTTACATAAGGAACAAGCACAGCTGATTCCCGCAGACCAGAGTTAACCTCTTCATCACCTAATGGAGAAATTACTCAAGAAACACAGAAGAATGCCAGAAGCTCTTACTGCTTCTCCTTGGCTCTTAACTTTGTGGAATGGGATTTATTAGAAATGGTTAAAATTCATGAGAGGTTTTCCATCACTGGTGTTTATAGGGCGTCCATGCACACATTTTTACCACAATAGCAGTAGAGTGGGTAGTCATGATTTGATCTGGTAATTTTGAGCAGAGTAAAGCAGGGCTGTTCGCTTCTTTTTAGTTTATAGTATATTTATTTAATGCGTTTATATTTGTTTTAAGGGAGTACTTTTGGAGATCTTAGTGTATGACTCTCTGCAAAAGGAGTAAGAGGGTAAGTATTGTGACACAGGGTGCTGATGACATCATTTTATTAACAATAAATGTCCTCCATAGGCCATTGGACCATCCTGTTATCAAATTATTGCCAGAAAAAAAATGGATAAATACCGATTTTTCTAAATCAGAATAATTTGAGGGCAGATTCCCTCGTAACTGTAACTGGTTTATGTCCCAAGAACCCAGTGCACTAGATCAATTCGTTTAGCTGTCTAGGCGTGCATTTTATAACTAATGCATCCAAGCAGGCCTCTAGGAAGCCGCTCTTCTGTGATTCCCAAAGCGCAGGACGTGGCCCTCCTGCCTGGAGGCATCTGGGGTGCTTCCATAAACGCAGATACTGGTCCCCACTCTAGACCCAAGGCATCTGAATCTCTGAAGGAGGGAACCTAGGAATCTGCCTCTTAAGCAGGATTTTTACGAACCACTAAACTAGGTGTTTTAGGGGAGCATTACTGAGCATTTTCTATGGCCTCTATTACACAGGGCTCAGTTTCTGTTTTAAACCATCATGGTGGGCATGCTCTATGCTAAAGAACTTTGAGGAGGGGATACGTTCCTTGATGAGCTGTGGCAGTCCCAGAGTCTTTTCAAAGGTGGTAAAACATATATAATATAAAAATCACCATTGTAACCACCTTTAAGTATAGGGTTGAATGGCATTAAGTACATTCACGTTGTTGTGCAAACATTAATTCCATCCATCTCCGGAACTTCTTCATCCCACTGAAACTCTGTCCCCATTAAACAATAATCCCCAACCACCCTCTTCCCCCAGCCCCTGGTTATCACTTTTCTATACTTTCTGCCTCTGTGACTTTGACTATTCTGGGTGCCTCATAGAAGTGGGATCATACAATACTTGTCCTGGCTTAGTTCACTGAGCATAGTAACTTCAAGTTTCATCCATGTTGTAGCATGTGTCACAACTTCATTCCTTTTTAATGCTGAATAACATTCCATTGTGTGGATATAGCACAATTTGTTTATCCATTCGCCTGTTGATGGACATTTGGGTCATTTCTCCTTTCAGCAATTGTGAAAAATGCTGTTATGAGCACGGTGTACAAACCAGGAATCTTTTTTAAAGCAACATCCTGGTCTTTTTCAGCACGCCCTCGGCTAACCTCCGAGTCATTTATCCAGGTGAAAATAGTGATGAACAAAGCTCCATGACACCCACAACATGATGTCAACCCTACACTATCTGGTAAAGTGATGGACTCACCACAACCAGCAACACGAAACACAGAGCTTAGACTATGCCAGCGATTGTAGCCTTACAATGTGGTCTGCTTGGCAGTGATGGAAATCATGATGGATAAAGATAAAACCAACAGAAGATTGCTTGAAAGTCGTGAGGTCTATTCACTTCTCTGTCTACCATGTTTCTTATTCTGGAATTAAACTGGACTGTCAAACAAAATGCTTTGGCCACACTGCCTTGATCTCTCCACCTAACCCCATCCTCCTGGGAGAAGTTCTCTAGCTGAGTCATGTTTTGTTGTCATGCTCTCACCTGCCAGCAAAGGATGCTGCACGAAACAGCCTTGGGAAAACTATGGCTGCATTTTCTGCAGACCCCATTGTTCAAGACACGACCAAACACACCTCTCAATATCATCTATTTGACATGAGCTGGAAAATTGCCATAGGGTGAAGCATTAGGAAAAGCGGTACCGGCCCTGAGACCTGCTGCAAACCAATGTTTTTTTTCCTCGTCAACAGTCAGAAGTAATTGTCTGTTTCCGTTTGAACTCTGGCTGCCAGGAAACTCAGAATCAAATTTATGATTCCACTAGAGCAACTGTTTAGGATCATGGTCTGCCTCTCTGAGGTCTATACCTCCTAAACTGGTTTTCCCTTTCATGTATATATCTTTAGGCTTTTATCTTTCATATATATAGACACACAATTTTGTTTTATGTCTCTTTTGTAAGTTGCCTAAAATCCTCTGACAGTTGAGGAGAAAGGAGAAATGGAGGGAAGGGATGAAAGGTGGGCAGTCTTCGTATCTATAAATGAGGAGGCTGGAGCCCAGGGTGATGGAGAGGCCAGCAGTACCCAAGACTGTCCACTGCCTGTGCTAAGCCTCTCTGGACAGCACCACAAATGGTACTTAGCAAATGTGTTTTAATGGCAATCTGTCCTTTTTAAAAGCAGCTCATATGAGAGGGTAAATCCAGAGTTTACAGGATTCTGGCCCCAGCCCTGGTCTTCCTGTGAAACCATCACTCATAAGAACATTTCTAGGTTCATGTGGAAGTTCTGCTCTCGGCCACCAGAGGGAAGCACAGGACAAGTAGAGCTGCGGCTTTCCCCGGGCAGCTAAGGCCGTTGGTCCTGATGATGGCAAGCTGCTATTAGCCTGTTTCTTCCCACCCACAGGTCACTAGTTGCCCTTGACTAAATCAAAACATTCAATTCAAGGCCCTTTATTAAAACAAGCCGGGATGCTAAAGACAATGACTTCTTTGGGTGTGCAGCATCCAGCACTGGGCCACACCACTTACTAAGCTGTGTGAGTCCTTGGGAAAACAGTCCATTTGAACACCTGTAAAATGGGCTTCATGCTACTTACCTCACGTGGTCATCCTGAGGATT
This sequence comes from Phocoena phocoena, assembly GCF_963924675.1. Taxonomy (NCBI): domain Eukaryota; kingdom Metazoa; phylum Chordata; class Mammalia; order Artiodactyla; family Phocoenidae; genus Phocoena; species Phocoena phocoena. The sequence goes on along the minus strand of NC_089226.1, from coordinate 66,717,260 downwards.
AAATGGGGCCATGTACAGGGAAAGCCCTGGCCAATAGAGGTACTCAGTGATACGGCATTTGTTACAGCGCATTCCACAAGTCACCAAGCACTGGTAGTGGCCCTGTGCTGCCCCCTGGTGGCACCAGAGAAACTGTGCTGCTCAGAGATGTGTGTGGTCCAACAGCAGCTGAGCCCACCTCCTTTTCCCTCACGGGCTATGGAATGCCAGAGGGCCCCTCACAGATATTCACAGAGGACGCTGCTCCAGGAAAAAGGGTCCTGGGGCCCCCTTATGTCTGCCTGTGACACATAGCCAGCCAGCCCCCTCTGCCTCCTTCCCACTTGAGATTCCAAAGCTGCCCATGGAGAGGGAGGCTGGGCCTGGGTCCAGTCCCCTCACCCCGACTCGTACCCCGGCCCCCAAAGGTCCCAGCTCCACTGCCTCTGAGCCTGAGGGCCAGGCCTACTGTCACGTGGTCCTCCATGAGGAAAAACCGTCCATGGGGGTCCCTGTCCCCCCTCTCCCCTTCCACCCCCGTGTCCCAGGATCACGCAAGCCCGTCTGTCTGTCCCGCCCAGGCAGGTCCTCTGCTCACCATGCACAGCTTCAGGCTCCTCGAGGCCATGTGGAGAGATTGCCCTGGGCAGGGCATCCCTCAGGGAGCTGTGCTGGGCGAGGGGCTTCAGGAGGGGTGAGGGTCGGGGTCCCTGTCGCCGGGGTCTTTCGTCCCAGGGCACTGCACTGGAGGCCTCACTGCCACCACGGTCCGCTTCTTCGTCCGAGCTGGGAGGAGGAAGGAAAGAGCAGGTGAGCGAGGAGGCCTGCCATCCCGGCCGCACTGTGCCCTGCCCGTCGCTGCCCTCCAGCAGGCAAAGGGCTTCTAGGGCAAGGGCCATGGGTTAGTTACCTCTATGCCTGGCACCCAGTCTCTGGCTTTGTTATGGGCTGACCCGTGCCCCGCCCCCCAAATTCGCATGAAGTCCTAACGCCTAGTACCTCAGAATGCGACTGCTTTGAGAAACAGGTCTTTAAAGAGGTAATTAGATTAAAATGAGGTCATTAGGGTGGGCGCTAATCCGATCTGACTGGTGTCCTTACAATTTTCCTTACAAGGAAATTTAGACACAGGCATACGTACAAGGAAAATGCCACATAAACGAGAAGACCGCCATCTACAAGCTGAGGAGAGGGGCCTGGAACAGAATCTTCCCTCATGGTCCTCAGAAGGAACCAACCCTGCTGACACCTTGATCTTGAACTTCTAGAACCGTGAGAAAGTAAATCTCTGCTGTTTGAGCCACCCGTCTGTGGTCCTTCATGGCAGCCCTAGCACGCGAATGCAGGTAAGTTCAGATCAGAGCAGGTGAAAGAGGCCCAGAGATGTACAATGAAGTATTCACGTGAAGGCTGGTCCTCTCGTCTTCACCGTCCCCGAGCAGGACTCCTAAGCTCTCCGGGGTAAAATGAGCTCATCATTAGGACTTGGGCCTAAAACGTCAGGCATTTAAATGCTTGCTTCCCTTGGGAATAGATGAGGGACTGGAAAAGACTACAGAAAAGAATGTGTGGGGAGATATTTAACCTGGGTCTGAAATAGCCATCAGGAATTCAGGTGGTGTGGGAGTGGAAGCGGGGTGTCCTAGGTAGTGGGGACAGCACAGCACAGTCCTGGGGTGGGGAAGCACAGAACCTATTGGCTAGTGACATTTTCATGAATATATATATTTTTCTCTCTCTTTCTCTCTCTCTCTTCCTCTCTATGTCCAGCATGCTTCTTTGTGTGCGGGCACCACCCCTTGTCCATCTGTGAGCTTTGGTGGGCCATCTGTCCATCAGCCTGCCCAAGCCTGCCACTCACAACAGCACCCCAGGCCAGCCCATCGATTAGCCCTAATGTAATGTTAGTACCAGTTGGAGCCCAACCTTGAAATCTTGATATGTGGACATGAATCTATGGATGTAGGCTGAGGCCCCCAGCAGCCAAGAGTTCCACATACGGGCCTCTCCGTGGATGGTTGTAGATCCAACATATTTGCCTTTGTTACTTAAGCTTCTTTGGGTTGTTCTACACCCTTGACATGTTAATTCTTCGATCCTGACAACTCCCTACGGATTATCCCATCTTACAGATGGGGAAATGGAGGCACAGAGAAGTCACACTGCAAGTGAGTGGGGGTAAGACCAGTTCCCGAATGCTGTCCCCTTGCCCAACCCATCCTGCCCCCGTCCTGCAGCAGCAGGAACGTACCTGCTGTCGTCACTGGTGACCAGGACACGCACAGCCAGCACGTCCTGCCCAACCACTTCCTCCCCGGGGCTGATCCTCACTGACGTCCACTCAGAGGGCAGGAGGGAGGCGACTCCACCAGCCACATCCCTGTGCTCGAGCTCCGGGACACTCTTGGGCTTCTTGGGGGAGGTTGGTTCATCTGTTGAGAGGAGAAGAGGGTCTAGAGAGATGGTGGGAATGGACCGCCCCACAGGACACCTGCCCTTCCTCCAGAGGCTTGGGTGGACACTCTAAGATGGACCTCATCCACCGTGCCATCACTGGATCCCCACCACTTAGCCCACCGGACACCCCAGCATTTAGAGCACATGTCTTGTGTGCAGGGCACGAACATACACACTGTCCGACTTAAGAGTAAAGGAGGGTCTGAAATGTCCACAGGTCCCACCCCAGGTCCACCAGCCTCTGCATTGCTGTTACCAGCATCACAATGTCCAATGTGTCACTAAACCCAGTGGTAACTTCTCATTTCTCATCTTACTTGACACACCAGAAGCCTCTGACCCTGCTGATCACTCCTTCCTTCTAGAAACAGCCCTTCTCTCAGCTTCCAGGACAGCACAGCCTGGCTCCCTCCTCCCCACTGGCTACCTCCTTCTCCCTTTGTTTCTTTCACTGGTTGCCCCCGCCCCACCCTGTGACCTCTCAGCACTGGAAGGTCCCAGGACTGTCTTTGAACCTCTTCTCTTCTCATCTCCACTCATGTCCTTGATGATCTCATCTGGTTTCAGCCTTAAATAACCCTAGACAACAATGACTCACACATCTCTCTCTCCAGCCTGGACATTCCCCTGGATCTAGACGCGTATACGCCACGGCTTACTTGGCATCTCCAGGTGGATGTCCAGTAGACGCATCACGCTCATGCCCATGGAATTCTCCAGCTCTGCCTCTCCCCAAGCCTGCCTCCCGCATGGCCCTCCCATCTTGGTAAATGGCAACTTGGGCCTTCAGGTTGCTCCAGGCAACACTTCAGTGTTATCCTTGACTCCTTTAGTTCTTTCACTCTTCACTCAAGCTATCAGCAAATCCAGTTGGCTCTACCTTGAAAATACGTCAGGAATCCAGGCACCTGTCACCACCTCCTCTGCTACCACCCTGGCCCCAGCCACCATCACCTCTTGTCTGGGTTACAGAAACGGCCTCTACTGGTCTCCCTGCTTTCCCTCTGGCCATGCCCCACCCCTCAGTCTATTCTCAACACAGCTGCTGAGTGCCTGTTAACATGGAAGTCAGATCACGCCACCCACTGTCACAATCCTCCAGGGCCCCTGTGACCTCATCTCCCAGTGCTGTCCCCGGCTCTCTGCTCTGACCACGTGACCACTGTGCTGTCCCTCCGCACGCAGCACGTCCCCCATCTCAGCCCCTGCTCAGAGGCTCTTGCCTCTTCCTTGGAGACGCTGCCCCCAGAGGGCAGGGCTCGCTCACCCACCTCCTTCAAACCTTTGTTGCCTTCTCAAGGAGGTGACCCTGACCATCCTCCTGAAACTGCAACCCACACCCTCAGCGCTTTCCTTTCCTCTTTATTTTTATTCATAGCACGTCACACCTTCTAATAAACTATACACTCTTCCCATTTATTTTGTTTGTTATTTCTCTCCCGTGCCTAGAATAAAAGCAGTGATTTTCGCCTCTTTCATTTCTTGCTAGAATGGTGCCTGGTGAAGAGTAGATGCTCAATAATAAATACCTGTTAAATGAATCAATGAATCAATGAATGAATAAATGAGCAAGACAGGCAGCCCAAGTCCCAGATCCCTCTCAGCCACTAACTGGCTCCATGACCCCCTCTCTGGTCACAGCGGGGGTAGGAGCTCTTTCTCCTCTCTAAGGTTGACATTGCACTTGAACTTGGCTCCTCCTACACCGCCCCCCCCCACCCCCCTGCCCCAGTTAAGGACCATTATCTCCTCTTCCCTGTGTCATTAATTCTTTGTCTACTGGATCTTTTCCATCAGTATTAACATATGCTGAAACCTCTCCGGTTTTAAGAAGACCATTTTTAATCCCAGTTCCCCCTCCCCCAACTCCCCAGCCAACTCTTCTTCCTCCTTCCCAGCCAATCTTCTGGGAAGACTTTGCTGTACTCACTTTCTCCACTTCCTCACCTCCCGTCACTCACTCCTCAATCCTCTATAATCCTGCTTATGCCTCCACTACCCGAACTGCCCCCAACAAAGTCCCTAGTGCCCTCCTTGTTGTTGCTAAATCCAATTCACAAGGCTTTGGGGTCCTCCTGCAGCTCTTGTCCTGAGCCCTCCCTGCTCCCAGGGACGCTTCCTCTCCCTGCCTAGCTGACCGTTCCATCACAGCCATCCCGACTTCTAGCCAACGCTTAAGTCCTGGGTTCTGCATGCTTCTACCTGGGCCCTCTCATTTTTTTCACCTCACACACTCTTTCTGGGAGATGTTATCTACTCTTTATCATCTGCAAAGGTAACTCGAGAAATTTTGATTTTTATGTGCAATGCCTCACATTTAAAAATACTATACATACAGGTCCAACGCAACACGTCTACAGCCAGATGCAGCCAGTGGTTTGCCAGTTTGCAAGCCCTGGTACAGTGCATGCTTGCTGCGAGGACATGTATGCACCCTTTTGCACTGGGGCGGCTGTGGACAGAGGAGGAGCATTTGGGGAGCAGGTATTATAACTGGACGCTTGACTGTGTAGTTATAATAATGGCAGCAGCTTACTTTTATTGAGTACTTTTATCAAGGATTATTTAAGTGTTTAACATGTAATAAATCTATTAAATTCCACACACGCTTCTGAGAAAAGTAGTATTATCCCCATTTTGCTGCTGAGAAAACAGGTGAACAGAGAGGTTAAGACACCAGCACTCGGTCGGACATTTCATCAAAGGATGGGGACCAGTCTGTATGTCTATGAGCACAACCAAGCCACAAATGGACAGCAATGCACGTGGCCATGATTCTGGGAGTTTGGACTGGAAGACGTCCCCAGTTCTTCACTTCCTCCCCATAACAGAGTCGTGGTTTGTCCTGTGACCTTGCGGTCCCTCCCACTGGAGCAGATGGGGTGAGCTTCCCTGCTCAGTTGACATGAGGCTTGGCCGTGAGACTTGCTTTGACCAGTGGAAATCAGTGGGTGTGACAGCGGCTTTCGGTGGCCTTGCTGTTTGCCTAGTCCTCTCACACTCCTGCTCACTGGCCATGAGAAGAGCTCGTCCCAGATGGCTGCTGCCCCTTCAGCAGCCTAGGTCCCCGACTGTGGGCACATGGAACAGATCTAGAGCCAACCTATGGTCTAGCCGATCCCATGAGAGCCCAGGTCACCCTTACACCTGCAGCCTGAAGCAGAGCCACTCAGCCAACCCACAGACCCATGAGCAAGAAAAATGATGTTACAAGCTACTAAGATTTGGGAGGCTTGTTACACAGAATTGCTGTAGTAGAGACCTGGCTCTATACCTGGTTTATATCTGAGTATAGGTGTATGTGCCTGTGAGCTCTGTGCACAGATACTTATAGGGTCAACAGAAGCTACTGTGCCCTCCTCTGATCCAGGCTTGTGCTGGGGATTTGGAGATAAATCAGCCATGGGTCTCCTTCTGCCTTCAAGGGTCTCTTTCTGCCCCACAGGGGAAAGAAGGTCTGTTCACAAATATCTGCATTAGAAGGTAGACCACAAAGAGTGAGGCCAAGACGAGGTGGGAGGGGAGGGAGATCTGACTTCCATGCAATAAAGACTTTGGGTAGAAGGCACCGTTTTAATGGGGCTTGAGGATGAGTAGGATTTGAACAGGGAAGGGAGGTGGCAGACCCCTGGGAGCAAGAGAAAAGTGGGAAAGCACTGCCAACTGCATGGGAATGGAAAATAAGTCCATGTGACTGGAGGGCAAAAGGGTACAGAAAGGGGAAAACCAGTGGGAAACTGGTCAAACCAGTGGGAAATGATTGCTTTGACATCAAACCAGGAAGGGCCTTGAACGGTGAAATGGAGCCCCATTTCTGCTGGTGAACTTGTTCCTGTTGTCTCCCCAAGTCTGGAGGCCCTTCCACTCTCCCCCAGAACCCAGGGAGACAACAAAACATGTTCTCCTATATACAGTTATTAAGCCCATTTTACAGATGAGGAAACCAAAGCTCAGAGGTGTTATCTCACTTGTCCGGGGTCACACAGCTCCTAACTGCCAGAGCCACTTTTGCCTCTGGGCTTGGAAAAGCTCCCTCTGCTGTCTTGCCCACAGTTCTCTTGAAAGAAGAAAGTTTAACAAGAGCAATGGAACTAAGTTTATCAGTCAGGAAAATAGAACCCAAGCCAGGGAGTTCAACAGAGTAAAGTTAACATAGGAAGCTAATAACGATGGTGTTGGATGAGTTGAAAAGCCAAATGGGGAACGTGAGGCAACCCAGAGATGAGTAATGGCAGGAAGCCACTGGCTAGGGGGACACCGGAAGGGGCTGGTGCTATGGGTCCAGAGGCCAGGGCCATGCAGTAGGAGGCGGGTACCACAAAAAAGACACAGCACTGCCCAGGATGCAGAGGGACAGGAGGAATACCCTGGCTTCTCCCTCGATTCCACCCTGCACTCTCCCACTCGTGCGTCCTAATGGTCAAACTTAGTAGGAAACCAGCTCGCAAGAGAGCTTGGGAAATGTCTTTTGCAAGGGTTACACCTCTCTAATACAGAGCGGAGCAGGGGAAGGGCAGGGAGTGTATCTGAGAGCAAATAGGCAGATGTCCAGGGTACTAAGCACAGTGCAGTCTCCTTGCCCTCTTTCAAGGTGGATGAGTGAGGGGACACTGACAAGCCCTCAGCAGGAGGGAGGAGGGACCTGGGAAGGGGTCTGTGTCAGGTGTTCTCTCCACCTAATTGCTCTAGGAGGGACACGTGTCTATCCAGTACCAAGGTCCTTTGCAGTGCATGTCCCTTTAAAAGATAAAAGCACAGTTGCCATCCCGGGGCTTCTGAGAGTGTACTACTGGGAATGCCAGTTTCTAGGGGGTCTTCAGGCGATGAGCAAATTGATAGGTAGCCCTGGGCCCCAGGCCCGCCTGCCATACCGGGGCATGGCTGTCCTGCCCGGCTGCACTTGCCAGGTGTCCCCACTGTATGCCTTTGGCTTTCACGCTAAGTGAGCTGGGGAGCTGCCAGAGTTTGGAGCAGAGGAGAGATCACACTTAAGTTCTCACAAGATTCCTCTAGCTGTTGTGTTGAAAATAGGTTGAATGGAGTAAGGAGAACTCTCTAGAAGGAGAGCTTAGAGGAGGTCACCAGAATAACACAGGAAGAGATGACAGTGGCTGGGGCCAGGCGGTAGCATGGAGGTGGTGGGATGTGGACAGACTCTGGCTGTACTTAGAATTCACAGATGGACTGGACATGGGGCCAAGAAAAGAAGAGCCAAGAATGACTCCAGCCAAGGCTCTGAGGTGAGCAACAAGAATGGAACTGCCGTGTCCAGAGACTGCAGAGGCCAAGGGCAGTGTCTGTCTCAGGGAAAGACCAGGAGTTGGGGGTGGACGTGTAAGTTGGAGCCTCTCAGCAGACAGCTAAGTGGAGATGGTGAGCAGGCAGCCCGAGCCAGAGCTCGAGGAGGCTCCCTGTGCTGAGACTCAGGCACTCACTACAGCAAAACTGAAGTGCTGCTAGCAGGTGGCAGGAGAGAAGGGGCTCAAGCTGAGGCCAGCGTGTCTAAAGGGAGATAACCAGTCACCTTCAAGAGAGCTGGGGGACCAGAAAACTAGAAAACAATAGATGTTGCCACTCCATGTGAATCGAGACCCGTTTAGTCCCCAACCAGAAGATGTCCCGTCAGACTCTGAGCCCCGGCTGACCTAGAATGCCTCCCTCAGGGCGCTCGCTGCCGCTCGAAACCAGGAAGGTGCTCCCCAGACCTCAGCAAGAGCTCTTGCTGGGCACGCTCAGCTCACTGACTCCGCCTTCCCCAAACCCTCTGCCAGAGGCACGGCTAGCCCCGTTCACAGAAGGGACTCGCCCGGTGCCTCTGAGTCAATACGAAGTCCTGGGGCCAAAGCCGGTCTTCGGCCAAGTCCAGGGCCTTCCCCTGTGCCAAGGGTCTCCTGAGAGCAGCATCTGATTCCCGGCCTGGGCTCCTCAACAGTTGAAGATGCTGCTCTAGGTCACCTCTAGCATCAGTGAACTTTAATGTCAGTGCCAACTCAAGGTTGCCACCAGGAGGTGAAAAGCTAATGAGGGACCACACAGAAAGCCTTTGGCCCCGTGGAAACAGTGGCCTTGGGGCAGTGAAAAGTGGCAGTCGCTTCTTTTACTTATTTAAGGGATGAAAGAAAAAGCTCTGAAAGTGAATGAGTTCTCAGAAATAGAGGAGAACGGCTCACCCCCACCCGCTTTGCTTGACCCCCTTACTCTACTCAATATTCAGGTTGCAGGGATTTTCTTTCTTTGGCTGGACTGTTTCTTTAGGATCAGTTCCTGGGCTGTGATTACTGGGCCAAGAGGTCAGAATCCCTTTAATGGGTCGTAATACTCGTTGCCATGTTGCTTTCCAGAAAAGATGGTCCCCATTTAACTTTACACTTAATACTGGTGATTAAGTTCATATTTCTTCTTACAATCTACTTCACTATTCCTTTACGCATTCGGTGGGTGCGGCATAATCAATTTACAGCCCTTTGAAAAAGCCAAATTAGAACATTTTTGGAAATGCTTGTTAAGTGTTTCCTTTTAAAATTTGCTTGAGTGTGAACAGTCCATGCATAACCTTTGCCCATTTATTATGGGGTCTTTAATCAACAAATATCATGTGCAAGGCACCTGAGACCGTCGCTTTGCAGGAACTTTCTAAATGCCACAGCAATGAACATCTTCGTCATCACATCGAATTCAGATTTTTCCCCAGTCTGACTGCCCGTTGAATATTTTCATTTTTATTTTTATATGTTAAGTTTTAAAAAATGTTTGTAAGTCAGATTTGTGCTATGTTCTTCCTCTGTAATTTTTTTCCATCAGAGGTTTTAAGGTTTAGAAAGTTGCCACTCCATTATTTCACCAGTACTTAATTCTATTTAATACCTAATTCTATTATTTACATTTTTTATTTTAATTCTTCCATCCAGTGTTTTTGGATAAAGAATATTCTACCAAACACTTATGTAGAATGTAATATGCAAAACAAAAACTGCCCCCAAACAAACAAAAAACTCACTTCAAAGAGGTACGGGAAAGCCCACTTCAGCAAAGTTAATTAGGCTTCTTCACTGGAGGACTCCTCAGACTTCAATACGCTAATGAATCTTGTGGATCACCAAGATTTGGGAGGACTGGCATGATTAGTATAAAACGCTTCTCAGACTCTGTGACCATGGAACCCTTTTTTCACAAAGCACCTCTTGAAGCTAGTGTTCCATTGTCACACTTTGGAAAATGCTGTTTTAACCCAACTTCAGATCAAAAATCAAAACCAAACTATAAGCTCCACGAGAATGAGGATTTTTGCCTGTTTCACTCCCTGCTACATTCCCAACATACAGTAGATGCTCAGTACATATTAGGTGAGTAAACAAATGTGCACATGAACAAGTAAACAAATAAGTGCACGCACAACTAAACAAAGCACATCAAGTCTAGCACAACACCGAGATACGTGCAGTCTAAGACGCAGGGAGGGGCAGGAATTCTGTGTGGTTCACTGCTGCATCTCTAGGACCTAGAATACGCCTAGGGCATGGTAGGTATTCAACAAACACTTGAATAGATGAATGGATAAAGGAATGAGTCACTTGTCTAACCCAGCTCCTGACTTCAGTCCCTAACACCCTTCCTTTTAGGGAAGGGAAAGAGTATCTCACCTGGGTAGGAGTACAGACACTTGGTCATGACCATAGGCAGCTCTGGAGGCAGTTCCAGGCACCAGCAACTGTGCTCAGAGGCCCAGGGCCTCAGAAGTGCCCCTTTAGAGATACAACGGCCCTCACGAAGCTCACAGATGAGTTTTCATGCCAGCATCAGAAGCCCAGCCACACATCCAGCATGGCAAGGGGACGTATCCCACCCTAGGGAGGTTGAGGACCAGATTTCTTTGACACTGTCCAGACTAGTTGAGTGAAAACTTCAAATCCTTCCCTTAAAGACAAGTGGAATTGGGCCAGAGCCCGCCATGGTGCTGTCCTCAGACTGGCCCTGTGGGCAGAACCTTGCAGCCTAAGACACTGAGTGACCTGAGTCTTTGGGGGCAAGGCAGGTCTCTTAGCATCACAAATGGCTCTGCATCTGGAGGAGCACACCTGCCACGTTCACTGCCATCCTGAAACCAATGTCCAGTCCTTCCTCCTTACCTTTCACCCATCACTCAGCTAGACCAGCACAAAACTTTCAAGACCAACCTCTATCACATGGGAACCTAAGTTACAGCAAGGTTCCCAAGTAAAGCTCTGCTGCGGGTCCACTGCTTGGATGTGTGTGGGAAATGGCTGCAAGCAGCTGTTAATACAGCCTGTTCCTGACAGCTGAGGTGACTCTGACCTTCAGCCAGCTATGCCCAGCACCTACAGCGGAAGAGCACGATGAGTTTTCAAGGAACAGCTCCCAAAGCCTGGCCCTGGAGCATGGGTGATATTTTCCAAATATTACCCCTGGGTAATATTTCCTCTCAGAGTACCCAGCACAGCCCCAGAGAGTCCCATGTCACCACAAGTGAAGGCCCCCCACCCCCCAGTTCAGGGAAGGCTGACCCCTTCAACCAACCCCTGTGTTTGAGGTTTGAGCAGCTTCCGTGGCAAAGAAGAGAGGAAACAATGAGCTTTATAAAGAACCATATTTATTTTCATTTACAGCATCAAATACCATAAATAAAGCTAAACATTGTCCGCCGTGTGCAAAATACAGGGTTCCATGTGGCACTGTAATGACTACCGAAGGTCACAAACATGCGTGCTGATGATGTGGGGAGGCTAGCTAGGGAGGAGGCTGGAGGGAGGAGGGCACTCTTTGGTTGACATTCTAAAAAGGGGGGAGACTCTGCAAGAGAAGGTAAGACAAGAACGGTGACTTGGTCCTGGCTAGGATCTGCACCAACGAGGGGGCCATGCAGCATGCGGGGCTGTGCAGACAGGCAAGGGTCAGCATGGCTCTGGGCCGCATGCAGGACGCACACCACCTGTGGCCCGAGACTGCGAGGCCTGGCCTTCAGCAGCCCCACTGTACTTGGCGTGGCGTTTCTCTTTAAAAGCACTCTGAGTGTCCTGCTGCTCCAGCTAAAGGCTCGTGGGGGCACTGAAATGCGCTGCTCCAGACCTGGGGCCCCACTGAGTCATCTCTCAAAGGCATCCCTGGTCTGTGACAATGACTGCTCTAGTTGAAGCCTCTGTATCATCCAGGGCTTTACGAGCCCAGAGCGATCAGAAGAGCCACAGCAAAGCCCTTGGAGGTAAAGTATAGGCTGCAGTGGAGAAAGGATTTGCTAGGAAAATTGTGATTGTGTGTTCAAAATACAGAGTCTGGGTCAAGCTTGTGATGAAGCCTGGGAGTATTTTTTATTTTAAATCCTTCTGAAAAGAGTCACCTATGGTTTTCATCGATAACCTTTATACTAGAACCAACTGAAGAAGATGCTGGTATGCATGTGCTTTTTCAGAGGCTGAGAGGTGAAAGAGTTCTCTTCAATGGTGAAGCGCCCTCTCTATGGTACTGTCTCACATTCGGGGTTAACCCTCCCAGGAAGGTGAGGGGCTTTGTACGTGCAACCAGAAAAGCATGCACGCAGGCCGCAGGGCGCAGAGGGGAGGCGGGGCAGGCACTTGGGGTAGACCGGGCAGCTGGCTCAGAGGGATGGAATCAGAAACGGCTTTCGCTTTTGAGCTGAGCACCACCCCATGCTGTTCACCAACCATGCCACTGAATGAGCGCATTATTAGTATGCAAGACACTCGCAGTTAGCTCAACCAAGGCCACGGCGGGGGCATGGGGTACGGAAAGCGGGTCAGGGGTTAGTACCACTCTCTGAAAATTGGCAAGAAAACCAGTCACCTCAGAGCAGAATTGTGTCAGCCAAGAAGTGGGTGTAGCACCGGAAGGCTGAAATGAACTGACGGCCACAGTGTAAGGTCGGAAAGAGAGAGACAGAAAAGAGAATTTAGTTGCGGGGCACAAGGCAACACGAGAAGGCACGGGAATTGAAAACGAGGCAACCATTAAAAACAGAGAAACTTCCCCAAACAAGTTACGGTTTGCTTAGGACGGATGAACCTTTCTGGCAGTGAGCAGCCACTTATCTGCAAGAGTGAATCCGTGCAATTGGCCGTCCCTCCTCTGTCCTCCACAGCCCTCCACATCCTCTCTGCCCCGATTTTACTCTCGAGCCCCACGTTCATTCTTGAATATGTTGTGGAGGCTTAGAGACATCCGCCCCCCCCCCCCCCCGCTCCAGGACCCACCTTTGTGTTTTGGTGCTGCCCCACCAGGAAGGTTCAAAGTCTCAGAACATACAAACAACTCAGGCTTCTGACAGGCACGCCCTGTCTCGCCAGAGTAATTCAAACCAGTCTCCTTATGGCCAAAAGTGACATTCTCAGAGATCCTAACTGGCTTCACGGAGCATCCCACAAAGCATCTCACCCTGCCCTGAGCTGACGGGAATAACAATGACAGCTGTGCATGTGTTTATGTCGTGACTTTCAGAATCAAACATAAAATGAATCAAGGGCTCCTCCCACCATGCGGAACATCAAAATACCAGCAGAAATTTGGAAAAACACAATGCAAGTCATAGGACGAGAACAGTTCCAACAAGGACAGAGACGCCAGTTCCCACAAACTTGGCTGCAGCCATGTCCCTGATTTGCCCAAGGACTTAGGGAAGTGTTTATAGAAATGCCTCCCCACTTCTTCCCACCCTAGAGAACTTGGCATCTCAAAGGCCTCAAGAGCTCTGGCTCCTAACCTACCGGGCTCCATCCTTATTTAACCTAGAGGATCTTTCTAGTGTAACACGCAGAGAGCCGTCTCTGGCCCAGCCACTCTAGATACACTGAACACACTGCAGAAGGCCTTTCTCTATCAGCCATCTCCACTGTTCAGCCAGACTCAGCAGCCGTGCATGTCCAGGCAAGTGGAGTTGGGAGAGCTGAGGCCTCTTCCAGATGCCCAGAGGGAAGAATGCAGGTGGGCCCAAGTCCTGTTTTGCCCTTAATAGGGTGTATTTCTTTTGCGTGAGTCAGTAATAGCGTCCACTCCCAGCCTCCCCTGACAGTCAAGACACAGGGGAGCTTCCCCCTGGAGGTCAGACACATTCCTTTGCTAGGACAGCGTGAAAATAAATGGTTTCTGACTGTTTGACCAAATATGCATGGCAGCCGAGTGGCTAAGAAGCTGGGACATCTGCAAGCCATGCTCACGGGGCAGGCCGCACTTCCCAGAAATAATACCCTGAGCTGCTAACAAATGCCCTCGGTCTCAAAGGACGTTATGTGAAAGGGCAGTTCCTCCCCTCAGCCTCATGGCTGTGGACCCTGAGTGGCCTCGGCTCGGACTGCAGCCTGGGCTGGGGACCTCATAAGGAGGGCTTAAAATGCCACCAGCGGACATAACTCCTCTTCAACACTGCATCAGTTTGATGGAGCTCTACGTGGTCAGGGGCCAATGGGCCTTCGCTGCCGTGCTCATTAGTGGGAAGGGAAACGTATATTTGTAGCAATCTGCTTGAGACCCTGTGGTTCTACATCATTTGGCTGTGATGGGGTTCTGAGCGAGGAACCTTTACGCTACTCTTTTACATCCAAACAAGTGAGCAAAACAGTCCTCCGCCCTCTGGGAGGACAGATAACAGGCGACTACACACTTCCACGTGCTTCTGTAGGTTTAATTCTCTTCTGCCCTTTCTATTTTTTTCTTCTAAAGTATTATGCTTTCATGTTGCAAACAACTGTCCGTTGTTGAAAAGTGGTATCCGGGCACATAAATCAAAAGGCACTGGTTTTGGTTTACAGAGAAGCCCAAATCATTCATGTTGCAGGCAGCAGCGATTACAACTGACCACAACGTGGGAAGGGTTTGTAGTACCAGTTATAAACGTCAAACCCGTGTCTAGAAAAACTGACACTCATAGAAAAAGATGCTTTCTCTTGGCTTATTAAAAGTTAAAAATTGAAATGTAAACCTAGAAATATGGCTCGCTTTGGTATAAAAGTACAAAGGTATAAAAAAATATCCTTCATGTCGTGCTGGCCTGGGCACCGGGAGCAGATGTTCACCGCGACCAGGCCAGGTGCAGGTGGCCGACGGGAAACTCTTTGGCTTTGAACTAACTGGTTAAAGGGCGTGGGGCTCCCTGGCCAGCGCCTGGGCTGGCTGCACATGCTGCCATCTACACGGGAAATGCTACGGCACTTTGGGGCTGGGCTTCAGTGCAGCTTGGCCGGGAGGCATCTGAGCAGCCAGTCGCGGATGCCCTCGAGGGACTCCTCGGTCTCCCGGTACATGGAAGCCAGGACCTCGGAGAACACCCAGAGCAGCGGCAGCCCGAGGCTCAGGAGCTCGTACGTGTAGCAGTAGTTGTAAGCATTGTCCCTGACATGCAGACTGGCAGCACGCAGCAGTCCCTGAATCCAGTTAAGCAGCCTCTGGGGAAGGTGAAGCAGGCCCCACGGCAGCCTGAGGGGCCAGCTTAGCACCTTCCTAAAGAAGGAATTGGGGATACCTGGGGGGCTGCCTTCCGGCGTGCCGATGGCGGCGGCAGCGCAAGAACTTTCCGCAGGAGGGTCTCGCCTAGAGGCTTCTTGCTCTTTCCACATCCCCTCCTCCTGAGAAAGACATCAAGGTGAGGGCATTTAGTCCATGACGCTTAGAGACGACGCCTCCAATGAAGCAGAGGAAGGGAGCCAGTAAATAGAGAACGTGGCAGACCCTGCAATTTGCAGCCAGCCCCCCTCCCCCAAATCTCCACCCCCATGCATTGCTGAAGGGCAGGCTGAACGTGGGCATGACCTTCCTGGGGGTTGGCAAACTGATCACAGGGGTCAGTTTTGTTTGGAGCCTTCAAAACATACACGCTCTTTGACTCAGCAATCTCATTTCTCATGACTGATCCTAAGTAAACTATTTGAAATATGGAGAAAGATGTGGGTACAAAGACATTCACCGTAAAAATATTTATAAGGTAAAAATAGTCAACAACATAAATGTCCAACAATATAGGACGCAAATAAATTATCAACCATCTTTTACAGGCATCAAAAATTAGGCTCCAAAAGCATTTTTAATGTCATGGGTAACTGTTCTTAATATAGTGTTAGTGAGAAAAGATGACTATGAAACTGTAGACATGGGATTCCCACTGGGTTAGAACATGCAGTTGACCCTTGAACAATGCAGGTCTGAACTGCATGGGTCCACCTAAATGCAGAGTTTTTTCAATAGTAAATACTACAGTTCCACCCGATCCACGGTTGGTTGAATCTATGGACGTGGAGGAACCGCCAATACGGAGGGCTGACTATCAGTTATATGTGGATTTTCGACCCTGTGGAGAGTCAGAGCTCCTGACCTCCACATTGTTCAAGGATCAACTGTATTCATATAGAAAAAAGTCTGCAAGGAAATGTTCCAAAATGTTAATTATGATTTTCTCAGGATAGAGTGGGGATGGGTGATTTCACTTTCCTTCTTTATACACTTTTATTATATTTACCCGTTTTTCTATGTTGAGCCTATATTACTTGTATAATTAGAAAAAAGCTGAAGTTGTGGGTCTTGCTGGAGGTGGGTGATTAATCAAGCCATAGAGAAGGTACGAGGGGGCCCTATCATAAGCCATCCACAAATTCAGTGGGCCAGTCACTTTGCTGACATCCAAGAGCCTGGGGAAAGGACTTGGAAACCACAGAGGGTTGGCTCTATACCAGGCATCCCTGCTAACAGTGCCCCTCTGGTCATGGGGGCCCCAGGCACCGGGGACTACATGGCTTTGCATGGCTAAGCATATAGCCCCATCCTTGGCACATGGGAAAGCTCTTCTGGGCTTCTCATGAGAAGCAGCAGTCATTCCCCTGGGATAGGTCATAGCCCAGAGGCAAGCTGAACAGTCTGAGGCAGAGGGACCCTCCATGCCAGGGAGTAGAGCCCTCTTCACCTGAGTTTCAATCCCTCCAAAGCCAGAAACATTGGCTGAACTTGCAGGAACCCTTGAAAACCTTTTCCTATCAGGGGCCTTCCCTGTTTCACCACCACTTTAAAGACAAAACGTACTTCTCTTTGTTGCTTCAACTCTGCCCGTCTCTTCCGTTGCTGACTGTTGGTTTTACAGTGAATGAAATGAGGCTTGCAGAAAAACTTGCCTGTAAAGAGACACACACACACACACACACACACACACACACACACACACACACATACACAGAGAGAGAGAGAGAGAGAGAGAGAGAGAGAGAGAGAGAGAGGTTTTTCTCCTGTAAACCAGAACCACACAGCAGGACATGAGCCAAGTGCCTGCCACCATCTAGGTCAGAAAACGCCGCTACTGAAAACAAGGCCAGGAAGGCGCAAACTTGGGAAATGGTTTCCATCACCTGCCTTAAGGAAATGGCTCAGACGGGGGGCAGGCTGCAGCAACAGGCGGGGCTCCCAGGATGGGGCTGAAACCCTCAGATAATCCCCCAGGCCAAGTCCCTTCCCAAGGCAAGTTGCCAGGCCGCAAAATGGACCGCCCAGAATAGCAGCTCTGCTTCTAGTTCCTCTTGCCTCTGGGACCCCTGGGGGTGGGAAAGGAGCAGAGCAGGCTGTGGCAGTGTTGGAGAGGAAAACTCAGTGAGGCACACACTGGGCCACCGGCCACTGCCCGGGACTACTGGGTGCCTTCCAGAAAAGCCTTCTCTGCTCACTGTTACAATAGTGACAATAGTGATGGGAATAATGTTAACAGCAGAAAAATCTTGTGTAGGACTCAATATACCAGACACTATCATCCCGGGAATTAACCCAGCAACCCTCATAATGACCTTATGAGCTAAGTAGTATCATCCTCATTTTGTAAGTAAGGAAACTGAGGGACCAGGAGGTTATGTAACAGACCAAAGGTTATATGGCTAGAAGTGGCATAGCCTGGATTTGAACCCAGGCAGTTAGTTTGAGGGTATGGAATCACAAGCACTGTCATTATGTGACCGTGCAAACATCAAGTGCTGGAAATTAGAAAATAATCACTCATTCCAATGAGTGCAATTCTTTCATTGATGACGCCGGCAGGCCACTTATCAGAGGGCATGTTACGGTCACTGCCATTTTTACAATGCGTACTTTATACATAATAACACGAATATGCCATCATTTACTGAACCCCTATTATATGTCAGGTGTGGTGTCGAGCATGTGACACGGGTTATCAGGCTTGATTTTCTCAGCCACACAGGGGCAACTGAAGGTGGTGAGACTAAGAAAACATTCATAAGGCACTCGTCGCCTGGTAGGTGCCCCCCACGCTGATGCACCCCTGGTGCTGACAGCTCCCCTTCCCTCAGGACCCCTACTCACCACAGGCGGCCTCTCTCTTTAGCAGGGGATCCCTGTTCCCTGAAGAGCTTTCCTGATGACACCAAAACTCCCTGGGAAGTGCTGCCTGTCCCAGAGCCTCCAAAGGGACTGAAGCCCAGGCCAGAGATGAGTGCTGCCCTGGCCCCTGGGGGTTTACCTTCGTCACCGTCGAAGGCATAGGCGGCCAGGCGCAAGGTGGTGGCACAGACGCTGCAGCGGAAACACTCCCGGTGAAAGAAGTGGCCCTCCGCGCTCAGCCGCTCCATCACGTACACGCGCTTCTTGCAGAAATAACAGGTGTCACTGCCACCCAGGTTCAGGGGAAACGCCTTCCGTATGGACTCCTGGGAGACACAGGGCAGCGGGAGAGAAGAGCAGTGTGTTAGGGCGTACACCGCATCTTCAACTGTGAGGCTGGCCTTGTAGAGATGCCGGCCTGCATCGTGGGGCCTCACAGGCTATGTGTTGCTTTTGTCACTGCAGGCACTGACTGCAGGCACTTCAGCAAAGAATGAGGGTGGGAAGATACGCAGACCCTAGCCCTGCAGGGGCAGCTGTTAACGGTACTCCCCGGCAGGCTGGCCATTCTGGTTTCAGGGTGAGAGTGACATCTCCTGGTCTGACGGAGCGGGCGTCCCTCACAAACATGCTGCCCAGCGATGCTGTCTCCAGGAATCTCACCCAGGGGTTACATACTGCCTGCATCTAGAGTGAGGTCCCTGAAAGAATGTTTTACACATCCTTGTCTCCCTGCAGTGACACAGGTCAGGCAGGGAAAGCTCATGGTAATAAAACTGTTCAAGAGAACTGCAGAGAAGGGGCAGCCCTTTTCTGTGTGTTGAAGTTGGCTGCCAGTCAACTTCCTAAATGCAAGAGGGGAGAGGAGAGGGCAAGGGCCAGGGCAGAAGGGGCACACCTGGGTGATTCCAGGGGAGTGTACCAAAAGGAAACCAAAATGAGCAGAGTCACTGGAGAAGGGGAGAATTCAGAGGAAAGGGGTGTTTTCTCCATTACTTAATTCTCAATCCAATCCAGATTGGATGGTAAACATTGGCAGTTAAGTGTTGTCCACCTCTGCGGACGGCCCCTCCTGGCCTTTGCACTGAGTTCTCTAGAGCCCCAGCCAGCAGGGAAGATGCTCTGGTTTGTGAAATGAGCCACAAGGGGGCTGAGTGAGGTTTGTCTAAAAGGAAGAACAGCCTCCCGCTAACCTCTGCTCTGATCCAGCCCGGTCTCAGCCCCTCTCGTCCCATGAGAAGAGGGGCCAGGCAATCCTCTCTGCGTCCCGTGCACCCTCCCTGGGAGGCCAGAGCCAGTGTCTGTGGGTGAAGGCTGTGGGGTGTACATCCTTACCAGGTCTGGAGAGATGGCCTGAGTCTTAGGTCTGTGATCATTCATGTACAGATTGACCAGAACTTCAGCTGCAGCCCCTATTCCGCTGGACACTTTCCCTACTGTCAGCTACCCAAGAGCAGAGATAGAGTAGACAGAGACAAAGGTAGAGGCCAGTTAGCACCGAGAAGGAAGACACGAACAAGCTGGAGGTGGGAGAGGGCTCCACACCCACATGCAAACGGCACCCAACGTCCCAGGAGAGGCCTAACCAGCCCAGAGTAGGCAGTGGGCACTCTGCAGATGGAGAAAAGAGAGAAATGGAGGCCTGCAGGGTACATGGTCTTCAGGAGTTTGAGTTGCTTGGTTTACAGGTAGGGGGAATAAATACCAGAGGAAGGGATCTGTCCAAGCCCACTTAGAAATAAATGCAAGAAGAGCCAGGACTCTGCTAAGGTCTCTTGAGCCCAAGCCCGGGAGGCCTTCACAGTAAGAAAACAAGCCAGCTGCATTGCGGCCGCCCTCTCCAAGACCCCTCCTCTCTGGAGGGCCGGGAGCTACTGTTTAGTGAGAACTGCCCCAGACCCCCCACTCCCGGACCTGGAGGGTTAGGACCCTGCTCCACCACTAACCATTTCTGACATGGGGCACCAAGTCCTCAAATTCTGAGCTCAGCATCCTCATTTAGTGAAATGGGGATAAACGGTGCCTGCCTCGTGGAGCTGTGGCAGGAACTGAGTGAGAGAGCATGTGTGTGAGTGCCTGGCACTTGGCAGGGCTGGACCAAGATGAACTTGACTCCACCCTCCCTTCTCCCTCTGAATTCGGCAGCCTCATCCTGCCTTGCAGCTCCCGTGTCCCATAGGGAGCTATGGCCACGTCTAACCTGAGTCCTGTCAGGTCAGGATGCAGACCACCTTGCCGACAAAAACACGACCGGAATGGGAGTGAATGTTGGTCCCTACTGGGCAGGTACAGGGAGAAGGATGGGGAGCTCCAGGCGGCAGTGCCCAGGGCCCCAGAGATGGTGCTGGGCAAGTCAGCTCCATGCTGGCTCCGGGGATCACAGCCTGACAGGTTGTGGGTGTCTGTGCTCCCAAGGGCATGATGGTCCATGCCTACCCATGAATGCGTGGATCCCCACCGGCGTGTCATGGAGCTGGGGAAGGGGTGGGAGCTGACAGCCCAAGCAGACATAGCACAATCACACATACACCCCTGGGCAAACCCTGACTTGCTCCCTCTTTCCATACCAGCTCTGAAAGGCCAGCCTGGGAATACCGCAGTCTCCCCTGCAGGGAGACAAAAATGCACAATATGAGATTATATCTATAAACACTGTTCCTGATCCCAAGACCCTGGAGAGAGGGAGGCTCCAGACGCTCCCCCAGCCTCTGAATCCAGCTTCTGGGAGGTGTGGCCACGGAGAGCAACAATTTAGGCTGAAGGCCCTTGGACACAGGTTGATAGCCATCTTGATGGCGAGTAACAGTGACTCGTGCGGGGGCGAAGGAAGGCCCTCAATCGAAACCCAAGACCGCTCCTGGAAGGCCACATTGAATCTGCTGTGCAAGCCTCAAGTATCAAGCAGGAAGTTCAGGGGACAGCAAAGCAAATGGCAGCCGGCACCCACAGCCCCCGACTCCTGGGAGTAGGGCCCACCCTCAGAACCTGAGGCTAACACATCGGGTGCCCGCAAAAGCACAGGCACCAAGAGAGGATGAAGATAGAAGGGATGCCAAGTAGGCTGGGGAGAAAGACAGGACCCAGGACATATATACACTACCAAATGTAAGGTAGATAGCTAGTGGGAAGCAGCCGCATAGCACAGGGAGATCAGCTCGGTGCTTTGTGACCGCCTGCAGGGGTGGGATAGGGAGGGTGGGAGGGAGGGAGACGCAAGAGGGAAGAGATATGGGGATATATGTATATGTATAACTGATTCACTTTGTTATAAAGCAGAAACTAACACACCATTGTAAAGCAATTATACTCTAATAAAGATGTAAAAAAAGACCCAGGAGACACCTGCCCCCTTTCTCATTGAGGAAGTCCCAACACCAGCAGCTACTCTGGATCAGTCACGCCAGACCACATGCAGGGCTCTGGGGGACTATGGAAAATGTGGCCGGGGGCCTGCTGGGGTGTCTGATCCCAGGACTCAGACAGACAGGACATCCTCAGACCTGACAAAGCTCGCTCCTTCTCAGTGGCAGCAGCTGCCAGGCCAGTTACCCCCCCACACCCAACACTGGCCCCACCTGGGAGAGATGAGGATTCTGCTTCCAAGCATACATTCTGCCATTTTCAGGATTTTACAAATGCCAAGAAACTTGGCTCCTGCTTCTAAGAGAGGTTCAGGTGCGCTGGCTCAGGATAATATGCCATTACTTGCCTAATGTTCCATCCCCTGCTGGGGCCCCCGACACAGGCCCCTCGGATAGGAGCTGTAGAATACCAGGTCCTTCCTGGGTTTACAGCAAAATAAAGAGGGGAGGTCAGATTTACCTCCCTGCCCACACTCCCCTTGTGTGGCTGCCTCCCCGACCCAGTGTGTGAACTGGCTCCGAGGCGCTCTCCCAGGAAGGCACCATGTGATGTCACATACCCACGCGCAATTATTGCCTCTCCTGAGCGAGCAGAGATTAAGACCGTACTTTCTGGGGCTTTAAATACAGGTCCCTAATAAGACCTTAGTAACCACTTAGCTAATAAGCACTTTGTGCCACTGAGCTTCTGTGCAACCCTGACTTTGGGAGCAGTTACAGAAGAAGCAAGCAGAGGGCCCTGAGGTTGCTGGGGGTGCAGTCTCGGGCCGGCTCGGTTGTTCTGTCAGCACAGGTCCCGGCCAGGGGATCCAAGCCTGGTCCTTCCTCTCATTATGGGCCCTTATTTACATAAGGCTCCTTTCTCCCAGTTGCATCCACATTGCCACGTGTGACAGAGGCTTTCTTACAACCGAATGGAAACCATGCCCAGGATCATCACCAAGACCAAGAGGTAGACCAGGACTTGTGAATGGTCACAAGGAGACCAGGTGATGAAGAGCTTGTCTCAAGGGGTGAGAGGGGGCCTTTGAAGCTCATCCCAAAGACTGGTGTGAAGGCGGACGTTGCCCTGGGGTCTTGGGTTATCTCCTCTTTCCTGACAGCAGGATGTCTCATTGGCTCCAAGACGGTGAGGACATGACCAGATGGATTGCTAACTCAAACTATCGGTGGTGAATGACCAGGTTTTGCATTTTCCTTTTAAATCTCGAATCCACTGTGGCCTCATACTTCTGGATTCAATGAAAATGAATTACTAGAAGTACGATCACCCGCTTGGATGTGTGGCAATGTCAAACTGCTCTACAAGTGTCTAATGCTTACTCTCACTTGCTGTGCTCCTTGGGTCACAAACCAATGCCTGCCCGTGGACCACACCTCGGCATCCTGAGGAAGAAAGGAAACTCTGCTCATGGAGAAACCTCCAGAAAACTCATCCTGGTTTGACCTCAGAGTAAGAGCCAGAGGTTCTCAACAAGGAGATTATTGCACCGAAAGGCAAAAGCACGTATGCTCCTGGGGTGCTGGTCAAGAGGAGAGCTTACAATTTGCCTGGGAATCATTTGTCCAAATGCAAAGTTGGGCAATCTGATGATCTGGACAGAAATATACTGGTCGCAGTCACTAGTGTTTTGAGAATTGGTAGTTTTGGAGGGCCATGGGACTGCTTTTGCAACCCTTTATGTATCTTCAATGTTTATGTAATTTTTGAAGAACTGGGGTGTTTTTCACCACCTCTTTCCCCTTTGAATTCTAGTTATTTTCAGCTAGTTAATTAGAACAAGCTGGAACGGTTGGAGACTTCAGGTGGGCCAGCATCTAACGTTACATTAGATTAACCTCACATACTTCATTTCCCTTCTGTGAGCCTCAGCTTCCTCATCTGTAAAATGGGGAGACCACTGCCATCCTCACAGGGCTGTGAAAGAGTCATCAAAGAATCCGGGCTGCACCTCACATGGTGCTGGGCTCCCAAGAATCGCCTGGCAGACGGTTAATGAGTCCAAAGCACCGCAATTGGTGCAGCTTCAAATTTCCATGCTCTGGAACTTCTTTTTTTTCTCCTCTTCTCGGTGGCCTTCACTCGGGGGGAC
Source organism: Phocoena phocoena (assembly GCF_963924675.1). Taxonomy (NCBI): domain Eukaryota; kingdom Metazoa; phylum Chordata; class Mammalia; order Artiodactyla; family Phocoenidae; genus Phocoena; species Phocoena phocoena. Next base: position 66,694,039 of record NC_089226.1, on the reverse strand, counting down.
TTGCAGTTGCTTGGGGTCCCTCCTCTGTGTGAGTAAGGATAACGTGGCCCACACAGATGAAGGCACTGGCTTCTCTCCCCCGAGTCAACTGAGATTCACACATGGTGACATTAGCTGTCATTGCGAGCACCATCGCCAAGCATGGTCCCCATCTGGATGATGGAGCCTTTCTCACCCTGTTCCACGCTGGGAGATGGGTCATCTCCCCTCCGGTTTGCACAGTCATGTCATGACTGTGGCTTTCTCATGGCTACGCTCCCAGCGCAGGGCAGATGCTCCCCTGAATGAAGGAGGAAGCAGGCTCTTGGGCCTGCTTGTGTCCAAACAATGGTGACATCCCCCCTTGGGCCTGGAACTCAGCCAGGAACACCAGGTGTCTGGCCTGTGCTTCCTCACAGAACTGGGCCTCCTGTGGCCACCTGGCCTGCTGTGGGGATAAGGAAGCCCACACAGGTCAGGCAGGGCTGGGAGCAGAGCTTCCAGGGCCTCGGGGCTGGGGGCTGAGGGCTCGAGGGAAGGGCAAGTTTCGACGTGGGGCTAGAGGAAGTCATCTCCTGGGCCCACTTGAGCAAATATATTCCTCACTGAGGAGTCCCTGGATGAGAAACATCAGAGGACAGGCTGGTGGGCCTGAGTCCTCAGCCATATATGCTCAGGGCAAGGATTGAAACTGCCTTATTTGAGGGGCTCTGGAAATGATACCCTCAGGGCTGAGATGCAGGCAAGTCTTTGGGGCTATGACCTCCCAGTGGACGGCCATGTCTGCACCTACGTCCCCCGGTACCAGGCGCTGAGCTATGTTGAACCCTCACAGCCTTGCAAGGTGGGTCTGATAATCCCCCTTTGAGGCCGGGGCAGCTGAGGTTCAGGGAGGCTCTAACTCACCTGAGGCCACAGCGCTCCTAAGTGGCTGGGATGGAAATGGAAGCCTGAAGGTGACTTCTTTGCCTTTAGAAAGAGAGGAATCAACATGCCTTTTAGGTAAGTGAGCTTTCTTCTGGAATTCTCCTCCACTGGGGAGAAAGCACATTTACTGGATACTTGGGGCATTCGATATATGCTAGGTGTTTGCATTACTCCAGTCATCCTCAGGAGTAGCTGCTGTCACCGCCATTTTTTTTTTTTTTTTTTTTTTTTTTGTGGTACGCGGGCCTCTCACTGTTGTGGCCTCTCCCGTTGTGGAGCACAGTCTCCGGACGCGCAGGCTCAGCAGCCATGGCTCACGGGCCCAGCCGCTCCGCGGCATGTGGGATCTTCCCGGACTGGGTCAGGAACCCGTGTCCCCTGTATCGGCAGGCAGACTCTCAACCACTGCGCCACCAGGGAAGCCCTGCCACCTTCATTTTATAGGTTAGGATAATGAGGTGCTGAGAGGTCCACTAGCTCATCCAAGGACACACAGCAAGTAATCAAGTAATCGATGCTCTGAACCCAAGCGTGACTCCAAGCCTATACCCTTCTCACTACTGCACCCTGCTTCCCTGACACACCAGCATTCTGCCAGTTAAAATCCCACAGGCTGGGATACACACAGGTTACCTCCAAAGCACTGCCTAGCTCTATGCCCAGAACAGAGAGAACAATGAGTTTGGAGCAGCCTTGAGATCTACCCTTGTATCAGATGAAACACTGGCAGATTGCCCAGCCAAGACTCACCCAGCTTCTCTCTAATACGCAAATCTCTAGAGCAAACCCTGCAAATCCAGTTTTAAAACAAACACCTCCAGGGGTAGAGAGAGCTCCTTTTGCGATGCACATTGCTCTTCTGACCCAGGAGGACTTAACCACAGCACCCAGACCCGTGAGGCCCTCCCTCTGGCTCAGCTGTGCAAACACTCAGCTGCCATCTTGATCTTGCAAGAGCTCACCAGCCTTGGTAAATGGCTAGCAGCCATGCTAAAGGCTGAATTGGCAGTGGTCTCCTGCCTTGAAGAAAGAAGTTAGCTAAGGGTTGATGGGAGCTGATAGAGCTACCAGAGGGCTGGTTTGATGGGATGATCAGACTGGGCATGATCCCATAGCCCACGGTCTTAAAAGATAAGACTCCTGTAAGAATTTGGGCCCTAAACGAGAGGGCCTCAAGATTCCCTGTGACTATTCAGGCCAAAACCCCAGCTGCATCACTGAAATGTAAGGCGACATGCCAATCTGAGAGGGCAGGCAAGTGTAGTCTGAATGAAGGTAGAGCCCTGGCTACATCTCCTGGAATTGGTAACCCAAGTTTGCATCCCTGTCAGTAGCACGTGATCCTCATGACAAGTTTGACTATGTCTGTTCCTCTGAGGAGGTGATCAACCCTGGATCCTCAGAATTAAGGTGTAGGGCTCCAGGGCAGGAGGAGAAACAGGCTGCCTGCCAGGAGGTTGCTAAGAACTCAGCATCAGTTTCCAAGCGCATCCTCCTTCTTCTGGCTCCCCTGAATGAGGCAAACTTGAGTCACTGGACAATCAGAGCCGCCCATAATCTTCTGGGAAGAAGCATTAAGGCCCCAGGCTCTCTCCAGGGGAGAGGCTCTCAGAGCTCCACCAGGACTGAATGAAATTGTTTGTCACCAGGTTGTCACCTACTTTAAGGGGCAGCTAATTGTCTCCTCAGAGGAGGCCATCACTCTCTCAGATTCTGCATGTGCAAAGCCCAGTGTGGAATCAATGCTGGGGTGGGGTCCTGAAGAGGGAGGAAAGTTGCAGGTGGGGCAGGGGAGCAGGGCAGCTAGCAATATCCTTTGCAAAACTGCTTGAAGCTGGAAATTCACCACTCTGTGCTTAACTGCCTACAATGGCTTCATGGTGAGATCCAGAGGGGTCTGGGGGTGTCAGGTCCAAGCTGGGTCCTTTTTACAAATGGAGAAACAAAGGCACAGACAGAGTAAGTGTCCTAGGGTGGCCTTTTCTGAGAGCTCCCCAATCATTCCCAGCCACACAGTGAAAAGCTCATCAGCCTGTAATTAGTAAGTCAGAAGCTATTAAGATAGCCCAATTATACCATTATCTGATGGCCTAGGCTGGCTTGGGAGATGGGATTTAAAAAAAAAAAAAAAAAAACAGGGAGCAATTGTTCTACCCCAACCTGGGAGAAACAAAGAACAAACCTGTAGATGTGGGGACCAGAGGACCTGGGATTGGCCATCCCGAAGCCCACCCACCCCATTTGCCGCCCTCCTTAAGCCTGGGCTTGGGGCTCTACACACACAGAACCTCTGGGCTGGTCCCCATGACGAGGCCTCCATTCATACTTGGCTGCTGTGGCACAGAGGAGAGAACATGGGCTGGAGTCAGGAGCCCCGGGAACTAGTCTCCTCCCTGGACCTTTGTCTTCCTCTCTGAGGCTCTGCTTCTGCTCAATTCTCTTTCCCAGGAAGAGCCCTCCTGCTACCCCATTGGAAACTGCTACCCTTCCCCAGCACGCCAGGTCCCTGCTACCTGCTCTAATTTTCCCAGGGGAAAAACTGCCTTCTGATATGTCATGTAATTTACCTATATATTATCGCTGATTATTTACCTCCCTCTATTAGAATGCAAGCCTCATCAGGGCAGGAAGGTAACTACTGATCATTGATGTGTATCCCAAGAGTGAAGGGCCTGACACCAGCTGTCATTCAGTAAATATTCGTTGGATGAATGAATGCTCACTCAATGGCTTAATGAGTGACATTGGTTTAAAGCTTGAAGAGCCAGCGGAGAAGCAGCCAAGGGCGGCAGTGGAGTGTGATGATGATGTGACAGGATAGGCTCACGATGAGAAGTGTCTCTGCCAGGCCCCGGCAGCCCCACGTGTACCTGGGCAGGCTGCCTCTTGCCATCACCTAGAGAACTAATACCTATTGGAAACCAAGTCAGGGGACTTGGGATGTGTGGTGGCTTCTCTTGTCCCACCTCTGCTCTCAACTCTAGAGGGCAGTGACCAAGTCAGGACTTCCTAAGGACAAAGGAAAAGCAGAGGCGAGAGAGGGCATGCTGGGGGCTAGCCGGAAAGGGGCTGGGCCAGAGGGAAGCAAGGTGTGGGCCTGGCTGCCCAGCCAAGAGCACCAGCCACTGCCTGCCTATGCCCAGGTGCCCTTGCCCCTCCCATCAGCCTGTCAAGGGTGCCAGTGACCTTTTTCCATAGCAAGAAGTACCCCCCAGGGAAGGCTCTTCTCCCAAGCTGGACACAAAGGCTACTCTGAAGCCCTGGTGATGGTGATGACAAATATGCCAGTCTTCACCCACAGAGCTCACTACAATCACGTGAGCCAAGAATCACTCTCTTGTTGATGAGAAAATGGAGGCCCAGACAAGTCTCCCGAGGTCAATATTTAAGGTCAAACGGCTAAGCAAAGCTGACCTGGAACAAGATGCCAGGCATGTCAGCCATGGCTGTGTTCAGTAGAGTTGAAGACGGGAAGTGTTTGTGCTTCCCCGCATCACCTCCTGCTGCCCTTCCAGGGATGCTTCTCATCCACACTGGGGACCCTGGAGCGGGCGGGGCTCCTAATATTCCTTGCTCCTTTCTTAGAGACCCTGCCTGCACTCCTCTCCCCACAGCAGTGGAGGTCAGTGGGGGTGGGACTCCCAGGAGGCAGCGCCTAACTTCTCCCTAATGCACCAGCAGGTGGCTGGTTTGTGCTTTGGTCTAACGGGGTGGAAACGAACAAGCAGTAACTCTGACAGGGGCACACTCAGCACCGCACGTGGAGACGGGCCCAGGTGGGAACAGACGGAACGGAGGTGTTCAGGGGAACACAGTCTTCCAGAAAGAGGCTCCAACCTACTCCCATGGTTGCAACAGCTAACCAAGCGGGCTTCACGTCCATTTTTAGGCTCATCCGTTCCAGGGGCTATGCTTCTCCGGAGACTGCCCGCCTCCCACATCAGCCTGGTAATGTTCTTGGCATATTAGGTAACAGCATGACAAGTAAAAAACATGAAAAGTGCTCCAGAACCCAAACTTAATCATTGCTCACGGATGCATTTCATTATCTACTCAACCAACGTTAGCTCCCCACCAACTCACCACCTTCTACACTGCTACCTGCGTTATCCTTCTAGAACTCAGAGCAGATCCTTCCGTGCCTCTTTACAAGAGGGCAGAATGAATTCCTTTAACGCAAAAAGAGAGGGCTGGCTCTCACCTTCATTCTCTGCACTCCCATAAATACCTTTATCTGAAAATCAAGTTGCACCAGAAATGTCTTTTGATTCATGCAAGTCCTACCTGCCTTCCTTACCACAAGCCAGATCCCTTCTAAAGTGCCCTTCCCCTACACTTCTTTCTAGCAAAATCCCTCCATATAATCTTTAACACTTGGCTCCCGTATTACCTCTGCTGTGAAGCCTTCCCAGGCTTCTCCCTTCTGGGTTCCTAGAATTTTGCCTCTTAAACCTCTCATAGAATTAATGAAGTTCACCACGTGAGACTGCCATTTTGTTAGGCCAAAACCAGCCAAATTTGGCAATATCGTATGGTAAAATGTGACACATTTCTATGCTGAGGTGCTGTTTGCCATCTACACCATTTAAGAGAACTGTACCTCCTTACTCTTTGTTTTCTCAGCATCTGGCACGGTGGCTGGCATATGGTGGGTGCCCAGCGAGCGCATGCTGAACAAGCAAGCACCATTTGATAAGGTTTTGTGTGCTGCCTCTTCTGCTTTGTTTCTTGCTCTAGCACAAAACCAAAACCAAACCCAGGACCGTTGTAAAGTATCTTATAAATTTTCCTCCCGGCCAAGCCAAGATTCAGATGGTTGTCTGTGTGGGTGGAGCAGAGCCGGAGAATATCTCAGAACATGCAGGGAGTGGGGGAAGCTAATTGTTCAGGACAACTACCTTTCTGGCTGGAGAAACAGAGTCAACACTCGATGGAGAGGAAGTAGCAGCTGAATCAGGAGATGGAAGGCAGGAGGGAGAAGACGGAGGATGAGTATGAGACAGGCTTTTAGAGAGTAGTTTATTCTGCACAGAACAGAAACAGAGGAAACTGATTACCCCCAGGGAGACGCACAGTGAAGCTCGCCTCGATGATGCAGCCCCCAAGCCTACACATCCAAGGAGGGGAAGGGACATCCAGGCCCACGTCTCAGGACAAAAAGGTAGCCTGTGTCTTTGGAGCCCAGCAGGACCATCTGACTGCTGGTTACACTTCACTCTGCTACAACTTTTCTGGCTCCTTCGTCACATCAAAATAGCTGGAGTAGAACCATCCTGCTCCTGCCTACGTCTGCTGCCGACACCAGCACTAACTCCTGAAGGCCTCACTCTGGAGCTTGGCATGAAGCAGTAGTTGCAAGCTTAGGAAAGGACAAGCCCAGGCTACTCTGGGGTAGATGCTCCAGCAGGGACCTCTGCAGCCACATGGAACCCTAAAAATGCACTGAAGGCAAAGTATCCTTCCCACGTCTATGACTTCTGCCAAGTAGCAGAGGACACAGGTCTGGAGGAGGCTGGGTGAAAGCAGCAGAGGCGGTATGTTCTAGAGACCAGGCTTGCTGTAGGCAAGGGAGCACCTTACACGTACAAGCGCCGTGGGGCCTCATCCTCAATTCTGTCATCTCCTTGTGAGCACACCCTCTTCTTCTCAGCAAGTTTCTAAATAAGTGCCTGGCTGGGGGCGGGGGCTGTGCTTTCTATCCTGAGGCAAGGCCATTCTTCTGGCTGGTGCTGCCTTTCGCAAAAGCAGAGCACAGGTTACAGCACGTGGTTGACCTCGACATTCACGGTCTCCCTGATCGTGGCCATGGGGGCATCTCTCCATCCTGTCCCCAGACTTCATGAGCAACTGGCTTGCTTTCACCTTAAAGGCACTATGATGTGATTCCTGCAGTTGACCAGCTTTCCCTCTTTGTGTTGACCCCTAGGAAGCTCAGCCTACTCAGAAGCTGTCTAAGATCTGACAGCACACATGTTTCTGTTCAGTAATGTTTTCCTATGACCTGAGCCCGCTTTTCTGCCTTGGTTTTCCCTTTGTCATGATTTATCTAATTATTTTGAATCTTCTCATTTGGAGCTTTTTTAGACACCAGTCCAAATCCTTTGGTGACTTAAAAAGTGAATAGCTTTTCAGGCTATAGAGGGAGAAGGAAGGAAGAAATGAATCTCCAGAGACTGATTCAAGTAACCTCCCTGGATGTCCAACACCTGGGTTCCTGGGGGCTCTGAAAGCCCCGCATTTACCTGCGGGAAATCCCCGTGTCCAAACATAGAGGCAAGGTGAGCCGCCTTCTCCTTAATGTTCTTTTTGTGAAATTCCCTGTTGGCCAAATTCTGAGCCCTTTTCTGCAGCCAAGGTGAGAAAGGAGAAAGAAAAAAGAGATAGAGACAGACACTGTGAGGGGAGAGGCGGGGAGGCAGCCAGGTGGGCTTGTGGCCCTCAGCACACACGGCAGGATGGGAGACGGCACCCGCCCTGGACAGGAGGAGGGAGGGGAGGAAAGGAAGGCACCCTAGACACAGGCAGGGCAGAGACAGGGCAAAGAGCAAGGCTTTCACCTGGAGAACCTTTTCTTCCACTTCCTGCAGCCGCCGCAGCACCCCGGAGAGGGCCAGTGCTCCCTGGCAGGTGGCAGGCAGGCCGGCGGGATTTTCTGGCCCGCTCAGCTGCAGGTCAGACTTGGCTCGGGCTCTCCAGGGCCTGCTCGGGCACTCGCCGCCAGCAGACACTTGCTTTAGCTCTCGGAGCACATGCCCCGTGACAACCACCAAGGGGAACTGGGGGAGAAGGAAAATCAAGCTTCCTTCCCAACTGTGGCCCTCCCATGGATGCCCCGCCACCGTGAGGAATCCCCATGAGGACCAGGGACAAGGGCACGCCAGATGCCACCTTGAGTCAGATTCCAAACTAACCTTGGGTGTTGACTTTCCACCATCTGCATCAGTATCACCTGACATCCTCCTTAACAATACCGTCTTGTTATTAACAACACTCCAGACCCACTGAATCAGAGCCTGTACCACCCTGGTTCCCAAAGTCTGGGCCCAACCCCCAGATATGCAGGTTTAATTGGTCAGGGGGTGGGTACCAGAGATTGATTTTTTTTTTTTTTTTTTTTTTTGCAGTATGCGGGCTTCTCACTGTTGTGGCCTCTCCCGTTGCGGAGCACAGGCTCCAGACGCGCAGGCTCAGCGGCCATGGCTCAAGGGCCCAGCCGCTCCGCGGCATGTGGGATCTTCCCGGACCAGGGCACGAACCTGTGTCCCCTGCATCGGCAGACAGACTCTCAACCACTGCGCCACCAGGGAAGCCCGAGATTGCTATTTTTAATAAAGCTCTCTAGATGATTCTTACACACACAGACATAGAATCACTGCAATATGTCCACACTAACCTCCTTTGACCTCCACTCCCCGAGAAGCAACACAAAATTTCTAATGCTGACCGGGCACTTTTGAGTGCTGTGGTCAATAATAGTGATTCTATTCAAATTCCAAACCCAGAGATATTAGCTGGAAAAAGCCTCAGCCCATGGCTCCTGGCTGCTTCCCTGCCCACTGGGCAGGTCCTCATCTGCTCAGACACCAGGGGAGGTCTAACCACATCCCAGTCTTACTCCTTCAATGGCATGCGGCCAGCTGGCCACCTGAGCCCATTCCACCATCACTGTCACTTCTCCACTGATTTTAGAAATCAGCCTACTCAAGAGGTCTGCAAATAAGCTAAGTGTCCCAGGGGCATCACACAAAATACCCTGTGTGGTGTGGTCTGTTTTTCCCCAAGCAAATAAAGCACCAAGAGCCTGGTAGTTGGTCAGTCGATACCCCTGACTGGCATGTATTTTAAGATGCTGCATACTTGGTTATTCCTACCTATAAGGGTGGTAACCTCAAGTTGTGTTTGCCTTCCCAGAGAATCTACAATCAGCCCTATGTGGGGTGTAGAGACAGCCAGGGACCCCACCCCTCTGGATCAAAGTTCCCTCTGGTTTCACCAAGACAGCATCCACTGGAAGGAGCCCTACCTGCCTTTTCAGAGTTGGTGATGGGCTGGGTGCGGGCTCCTCTGGCTTGGGACGGCGAGAGTTAACAGGAGGGTCAGAGGAAGAGCGCAGTATGGGCTTACCTATCCCTGAGACACGGTGCTCCTGGGAGGAGGAAGGTGAGTCCGAAAAAGCAGCCGCAGGAAATAGGAAGGAAAAGGCGAGTCAGACAGACACTTGGAGGGAGGAGAGGAGGAGAGTCAGGGAGAGAGAGTTTGCAGATGCTGAGTGAGCCCTGGGCTGAGCTCTGACAAGCTGGGCCCAGCTGGGAAACTTGAACCCCGGCCCTCTGTCCGTGTGAACAGCAAGTCCCATGGTCCCCTTCTCTTGGACAATGTGTGAATCCCCAGGAGGCTGTGCTTTTGGCTCAGACCCGGGGCAATGGGCAGGCACATACCAGGCTAGGGTGTCAAGTCCCAAAGTCCTTCCTGCCCACTAGATGAAAGGGATGCTACAGTCCTTCTGAAGGAAGAGAGCCCTCATCAATACCTGGGGGCTGCAAGGGGCCAAGCCTCCAGGAGGGACAGTTGAGAAAACAATTCAGACAGTTACAAGTCTTAGGAACATGGCCCCCTTATAATAAAACCTGGCTTCCTGGGGAAGGTCGGTTTGTCCAGGAGGGGCATGGTCTACATCAAGACTAGGAAGATGTCTATAACTGCCTCTAAACAGAATTAACCAATTGTTTGTCCTTCTCCTGAGAGGAGCCTAATTCTGTCATGTGACAGATGTTCTCCAAAGAAAAACTGAACCCGTTGTCCCAAGCTTTTGTAATGTGACAGTGGTGCCCCAAAGGAATTCGGGGGAGCAAATGAAACCATCCAAGTGCAGACTCCAAGTCAGAGTCCAAGAGAAGTCAGCCGGGTCTGCAGCCTGACCCACAGCATCCCACCTCCTTCAGCCTCACATGGACCCTGGTCAGACACAACAGCTCTGCCAGCCTGACCCAAGGGAAGAAGGAGAGGGGGGCACCAGGGGACACTCTCGAGGTTGGTCCCCATTCCTATGGTCCCCATTCCTATGGAGCTAAGACCCTGGTTCGGACGGGTGTTCTCACCATGGACTGGGCAATCAGCATCTCTAAAGCTCCCTCCAGCTGCACCATCTCAAAGATGGCTGCAAAACAAGTCATGGTTACAAAGCAAAACAAAATCGGGGAAAGGATTTCTTCCCCAGTGCAGAATAGGCATCAGCAAACTACGGTCCTCGGGCCAAATCCTGCCTGCTGCCTGTTTTTGTAAATAAGGTTTTATTGGCACATGGCCACGTGCATTTGTTTACAGATTGTCCATGGCTGCTTTCATGCTATAATGGCAGAATTGAGTCATTGCAAGAGAGACTGGATGGTCCCCAAAGTTTAAAATATTTGCTCTCCAGCCCCTTTTAGAAAAGTCTGACTCCAGATCTAGAAGAAGCCTGAGACTCCTTTTGAGCCAGGTCTGGCTGGCACACCTGAAATCCAGTGCTAGCCTGACATTTCTGCTGGCTTCTCAGAGGGTTCTGTTCACCAGGTAGGCAGGGTCAGTGAACATCTGACAGGACTCACCTGCCTCAGGAGTGAGGGGTTCCGAGAGTTCTCCTCGAACTTGGCCAGCAGCTGACTTGCCATGGACTTGACTTTGTTCTGATTTCCACCTTCTTTACAGCCCTCTTGATTGGAGCCCAAGCTCTGGCTAGGAAAGGCTGAAGGCTGCAAAAGCCAAATCAATGCATTTGTTGTTGGTTCTGGAACCCAGGTATCAAGGAGGGGGCCTGGGGGCTCACGACAAGGACAGTTTCCTGAAGAAGGGCACCCTCTGTGGTCTGAGGAAGTGAGGCAAAAGCAGGAGGCAATGCTCACAGGTGGGACGTGTCTTCTCAAAGACGGGCACAGCTAGGCTTGGGAGCCAGACACTTAGTGTTTGAATTCTGACTCTTTCACCTCCCAGCCCAGTGACCTTGGCAATTTACTTCTCTGAAGTTTCCTAACCTGTAAAATGTGAGCAGTAACCCACCTTCATGTGACTGTTGAAAAAGTCAAATATAATAATGAAATGATGAGCGGAATAGTTTTCAAAATATATCATGTGGCTGACAAAGGGTGAAGAATTGGGGGGTGAAGGAAGCAAGAGGGGATGTCAGTGAGGCAAGGCACAGGCTCTGGGCTTCCCTTCTCTCCTCTGCGCCCCACTCCCAATGGCAACGAGTCCTGCTCTGTTGTTGCTATCTTTAAAAAAAAAACATTTGAGATAATTTTAGATTGACAGAAAACTTACAAAGACAGCACAGATAGTTCCTGCGTACCGTAGACCCAGCTGCACCTAACGTTAACATCTGGAATAATTATGACACTGTTATCAAAACTAAGAAATTAACACCGGCACAATACCATTAACAGAACTATAGACTTGATTCAGATCGGGCCAGTTTCCCACTAATGTCCTTTTAGGTTCCAGGACATAATCCAGGATCCCACACTGCATTTAGTCATCATGCCTCCTCAGCCTCCTCCCATCTGTAATGGTTTCTCCATCTTTCTCTGTCTTTCATGACCTTGACAGTTCTGAAGGGGACTGGTCAGCTATTTTGTGCAAAGTCCCTCCATCTGGGTCGGGCTGATGTTTGCTCATGATTAGCCCAGAGTTAGGGATTTTGGAGAAGGATGTAATGGAGATGAAGGGCCCTTCTCATTGCTTTGTTTCGGGACACGTGATATCGACACGACTTGTGACTGTTTAGATGTTGACCGTGACCAGTTGGTTATGCTGTTTTATGAAATGGAATCCTATGTAAGATTTTCTTAGCTCATCTGCTAAAATAAAACTTTAAAAATGATGGGTATCCAGTGAATGTCTGTTCCCCGGTACCATAGATCTGCTCCCATCAACCTCAGAAATACAAATGGCATTGTCACTTCCAGAGGGTAGTCAGTTTTCCTGAGGAGACAATGAATTTCCCTCCCAGGAACAGATGTTCTCAAAACAAAGATATGTTCACTTAGAAGAAATTCATGGGAAGAGGCAAGCTGTAGTCAACTGTTTTTTGGGTTTTTTTTAAGATTCCCTAAGAGTAGCAGCCCCATGGGAAACCTTGTATGCACAGCCACTCTGAAGAGTTGGACAAACACAAGCCAAAGAGTCACTCCCTACTTCAAAGTGAGAACTGTAACTCTGCGTAGCAATCCAGGCTTGAGTGTGAATAGGGCAAGTTTACTAGGCTGGTCACTGTTTGTACAGGCCGAAGTAGGCCAGGACAGTGGGTCGTGCAGAGTGGCCCTTTGCAGACATTCATGTGCATGTGAATCACTGGGGGGTCTCCTTCAAAACCAGATTTGGATTCAAGAGGTCTGGGGTAGGCCCTGAGAGTCCGCATTTCTAACCAGCTGCCAGGTGATACTGGTGCCCTTGTTCTTGGCCCACACTTTATGAGTAGCAAGAATTTAGAGAGAACCATTGCTTGGTTAAACCTGACTTAAGCAAAACAGCTGGCCCAGAAAACAGAGCCATTTCAGAAGGGGCAGGTGCAACCAGATTTCTTCCCACACTCTACATCTTGTGCTGCCAACAACAGAAACAGCACAAACACCCCCTCAAATAAGCCACAGATGAAAGGCAGGAGAAGTCTTCCCCGCGGGGATAAAATGTATCCAAGGGAAGCTTCTTGGGAGGAGGCGGGAGCGAATCACAGGCACTTAAGGCAGAGCCAATACCCGTAACTGGGGAATGGGATGCTTCTCCAGCCCAGTTCATCAGCCACGGCTTCTTCCTCTCAACTGTCTCCCTGTTCACTGGCTTCTTGCTCATGCCAGAGCCAAGAGCAGCAGTTCTTCAACCATATAAGATAAAAGAAGTTTCTTTCTAAGTCCTATAAATGAAGTATGAATGCATCCTACAAATGATCTCCCTTGCTTCTATGTCATCATTTTGGTATCAGCCAGTAGGCTAGCTAAAGCTGATATCCTACAGTTCACAGACAGTATCTAAGCTTGCTTTTGTGGAATTAGAATGGCTTTTTGGAATGAGCTATATATCTCAGGTCTCTTTACAGAGCTGCCTGGGGAAGCAAGAACTGATACTCTTTTTCTGATCAATTTTTTAGTAGCAGGAGAGAGACTCATGCTTGGCTTTGACAAAGTAGCCTGAAACTTTCTTCTCTCACCAGAAGGTGGCATTTGTGGGTGCTGGGACATCTGCTTTACAGAAAACACAAAAGGTAGAAACTAGGACTGGGAGAAAAGTGGGACTGCTGGTGCCTCTTTACTACTTACTATTAATAGTGATTATATCTTGATTACCCTAGGTGCCAAAGACCATGACTGGCATGTTATACACGTCCTCTTACTTAATCTTTAAAAATTCTGCAAAATGTCATCCATTGCAAATGCATCATCTGTGTTTTACAGATATAAGCCACACCCTGGGAGGGTGACATAGCTAGTGACCAGACCCAACTTTTTCCCATCAAGCCAAGTTTGGAACTCAGTGGTTCATGAGAGAGGAAAGAAAGAAGGGCAGGGCGACTGCCATGGTCAGGAGGGCGGGCTGTGGCCACTGGCTGTCGGGAAACGGGCTTTGTGTAAACCGACACTGAGCACACGCACCTCGTCCAGGTTGTTGAAGCCTTTCCGCCTCCGCTTGCTCATGTCATTCTCTTCGGTTCGGCTGTCCACCTGTGATGGCCAGGAAAGCATGGTGAGCTCAGGGCTGTCAAGGGCTGCGATGCCAGCACTGGGGATCCAGCCCTGCCCGCCACAGCTGCTGGCCCAGGAAACAGATGGGCAGAAATTACCCTGCACTGTGACACAGGCTTTCGGCTCTGTTCAGGCACAGAGGAGGGAGCCTTCCCCAACCTCGGGAGCCAGGGGTTCTGTCAGAAGGGGATGGGAACACAGCCCCCAAAATCATGTCAAAACATTCCAAAGCACAAAGAATCCCTGTGACATGGGCAGGGATTGTCTCCTTGTCAATGACCTTGGACTCAGAGTGGTCACAGCTGGGCCTGCTGATGCTGCCCCGTGGAGATCACCTCCTACGAAGAGGTGCCACTGGCTCCCCTCACAGGCAAGGATTCTCGGGACTTAGATCAGCTGTCCAGGAATTTGATGGCAAATTACGCCTGCCATTAAGCCACCATTGCAGCTACTGGTAAATGATATTATGTTAACTTCCAAGTAGCATCAGATATGGCCTGAAAACTATGGTGACCATACAGCCCAGTTTGCCCAGGACAGTTTGATGTACTGCTTTTTCCCCCAGCGTAATTATGAATAGTGCCCCCTTTCATTTTCAAAAATATCCTGGGGGCTTCCCTGGTGGCGCAGTGGTTGAGAGTCCGCCTGCCGATGCAGGGGATGCGGGTTCGTGCCCCGGTCCGGGAAGATCCCACATGCTGCGGAGCGGCTGGGCCCATGAGCCATGGCCGCTGAGCCTGCGTGTCCGGAGCCTGTGCTCCGCAACGGGAGAGGCCACAGCAGTGAGAGGTCTGCGTACCGCAAAAAGAAATGAGGCTTGTGTCACATGTTGAAATGATAATATCTGAATATATTCAGTTCAATAAAATATGTCCTTAAATTTAAAAAAAAAAAAAAAAAATATCCTGGTTTAGACAACAAATTGCATGGTTGTCCCACTGATAACCCCTTACAGCCTACTTTCTTCTTCCAAAATCTGGACATTTAAATCCAGAGAACCCTGCCCTACCTAAGCCCATTGCATGACCCCTGCAAAGGCCACCCAAGGGCGCACTTGTGGTCTGACTTATCTCCTCAAGGGAAGGAGGGGGACTGCACAGGTTGAGCTGATGCCACGAGCTGGGGTGGGGCTGCAGGCTGGATTTAGTGCCTCGTCATGCACCCTGCTGGGTTAGCCTCTCCTTGACACTGGGGTTAGACCTCGAGCTGGGACCTTCCCCAAACGGCCAGCCTACTGAGGACCATGGAGCCGTCCCCGCCGACTATGCGTGTCCCTCCCTGGGGGAGCCTCCGACACCCTCAGCGGGGCCCTCCATAGCAGGGCCAGATTAAATCCCAGCCTTTGTTCCACACTGGATGCAGCTGAAAGGGCTGCTGGCTACCCTCTCCTCTCAAACCCAGGCATGCTGCCCAGTCAGCCCCACACATTCTCACCTTGCCCCATCACAGAGGATCCTTCACCTCCTGGTTGTTCTAAATCAACAGTGATGTTCAAAGCCCCCAGCACGCAGTCTAGTGTGCACTCAACTTACTTCCACAGGCAAGCACCCGCTCCCCTGCACTTACACTCCCCATCACCCCGCCCCTCCTCCTATTTACCAGCACCTTAAAAAATTTTTAAGACAAAATTAACTACAGTTTAGTCACTGATATTTGTTCAAAAATGTGACCCTTCCCTTGCTCAGGCAGCATAAAACAACAGATCAAAGGGCCTCGCCTTCCCTTCAACATTTTCCTCAGCTTCTAATAAATCATTATTCTGTGAATGGAAATGATTTCAACCCAAATGTCTGGGCAAACACCAAGAGAAACAGATGACCTTATTTACAGCATCGGGTCCTAGAGGCCCAGGCTGTCTGGGTGCCTGGCTCCACGGCCTGTGAGCCCTGCACTGGCCCGGAGACGAGCCTGTGAAAGTACAGGGTTTCCTCCCAACAAGAACACTTCATGCATCGTCTTAGGGGTTTCTGTTGTTCTTCTTGTTTCCACCTTAAATGAGGACTTGGCTTTTCCCTCAAAGAGCAACACATCTTACTCTCTTGCATTCAGCAGCCCTGGCTGTGACTGGTCCAACTGAGCCTGCCTGGATCCAAACTCAGTACGTTAGCCGCAGGCTCACAGAAAACACTCCTGGGGGGAGGGTACCCAGCAGCAGCGCCTAAGAAGACCCCCAAATCCTTGGGGGGAGGGGTGAAAGGAAGTGGGTGGGGCAACATCAGCTCCTCTGATTCAGCCAGACCCCTGGGACAATAAAATGCGGTCTATATGGTTAGCAACATACAAATACAAAGGGTCTCTGTTCTTCCTTATGGATTTATCATGGAAGCACTGATTCTCAGATAAGAGCTAGGTTAAAACAAAAAGCTTGAGAAAACACAAATCTAGAGATTTATCTAATTTTTTTCTTATCTGGGGGGCCACAACTGTCTCCGTAACGCCCTCTCCCTGGTCTCTGCTTAGCATTGTAGAGAACTGGGGTGCAAGGGGGAAGAGAATACTTACTGTGCCCCGAGAGAGTATGAGAATAAACAAATAACTCACTTTCTTATTAATTTTTCCTGCCCTTTCACCCTAAGATACTTTCTTGTCATTATTTCCCAATGATTTGAAAGATTCTATATACCAAAAGGCATTCATTAAACTACTTGGTGTTCTCCATTAAAAAAAAAATCAAAGACATATGTCTACCAATCTCATCATTTATTTGATCAGCACAAGATAATCACGTTCCCATACTGCCTGACTTAAGGTGATTTTAGCCCCAACTTTATATTTAGTTAGCTGGTGGAGAAATTCAGATCCAGGTCATAGGAAGAGAGGTTGGCCATTGTAGGCAGTGTCCTGAGAGTATACTGGCCACCATGATATTTAGAAAGATGGTCAGTGACACTGGCAAGAGAGCTCTTCCCTTCAATGGCGGAGCAGTATGGAGCCATGGGATCGAGTTCTGACACGAATTACTTCCCGGCTAAGTGACCTTAGGAAAATCACCCAACTCTTCTGACTTTAGTTTCCTCACTTCTAAGATACTATACTATCTAGCTCATAAGTAAGTTATTGTAAGGATGAACAAATTCATGTATATAAGACACTTCTTCTCCTCTGAAGTGCTATATAAGTGTTAGACATTTTAAGTTAGGTTAGTGCTATTCACAGAATTAGAAAGTCTGAATTCTAGTTCTGGCTTTGACATTTACCACCTATATGGCACTGCATTATAATCTCCCTAAGACCAAGTTTCCCCATCTCTAAAACTGGGATGAGAACATGTCCCCTGCCTTCCTCAAAATGTAACAAGAGGAGCAAATGCGCTATGACACTGTAAAATGCTGGATCCATCATGGTTGCAGTACGGAAGCCAGTGGTCAACCCAACTAGTTTTACCGTTTTCAGAAAACGAGCATCTTCATTTAGTCAGTATGGGATGGGGACCATCATTTACAGAGCCCCTTCCATGTGCCAGAGAAGGAGCTCAGACCTGCAGCTCACACTTGTTCAACGCTGTCTTCACAGCAATGCAATGTTTATGTTATTACAATATTTTGCAGACAAGCTGAGGAACTTTGAGAGGTTTGGACACGTGCTGAATCCCCACCAGACCCAAATACGTATTTGTCATCTGGGCTTCAGCTTACATCCCCATTCTATAAGTCAGTGCAGAATCCCAGGCTGCAGTTACACAGAGAACAGGAGAGCGATCACCCTCAGCAGCGACCTGCAGACCACAGGTGCCCAGGGTGGGATGGGGGCGGGCACCCAGGGTGGGATGGGGGCGGGCACGTTGCTTAAGCCCTGTGCTAACTGACCCAGGCAGCATCAGTAACTGGGCTGACTCCCTAAGCCGTCTTCAAGTCTCTGAAGACTCGTACTGAGAAGTACGAGAACCCTAGTGGGAGTTTTGGCTGCTGGGTGGGTGGTTCTGTGAAAAGAGCTGGAGAAGGGGAGTGAGAGGAACTTAGGAAGTCACACTGGAAGGTCAGCTCCCTCCAGCAGAGACCTTGGCCCTCTTTGTTCACTGCTGCGCCCCCAGCACTGAGAACTCAGCATAATACGGGGACTCGGTAAATCTGTGTTGAATGGAGGAAGCACTTTCTTACATAACTGCTCCTGGATCTTTGGAAAGTGTCTGTGAAGGAGGGTCAAGGAGAAGAGCTGGGAGGGGGACCCTCCAGCTCAGACCAGACACTGATCTGAGTCATGCTTTGTGAACCCCAAACCACCAGGGTCAGCGCTAGACGAGGACTTGGATCAGAATCAGCCAGCCGAGCAGGATAAATCCTGGGGCCACCCACCTGTCTTCTAGGATGGGCTTTCCAGGGACAAATGACAACTTCTGTGTTGTGTTGTCCCTCAAGGAATGGGCCCAGAATGGGGAAAACAAAGATCAGGCACCTCAACTATGTATGTAATATAATATGTGTCATAACTGAAGTGGACAAAAATCTAGGCATTACCCACGTGTGGTAAGACGAGGTGAGCACAGGTAGCGTGTGTGT
This sequence comes from Phocoena phocoena, assembly GCF_963924675.1. Classification (NCBI taxonomy): domain Eukaryota; kingdom Metazoa; phylum Chordata; class Mammalia; order Artiodactyla; family Phocoenidae; genus Phocoena; species Phocoena phocoena. The sequence goes on along the minus strand of NC_089226.1, from coordinate 66,675,927 downwards.
GTGTGTGTGTGTGTGTGTGTGTGTGTGTGCATGCACTCACATGCACACACAGGAGACAGAGACCACATATGTGTGTTCAGATGTCACCTGTGAGCCTGGTGACAAGAGCTTTGGAGTCTCTAGGAACTGTCCCATGCTACAAGGCTTCTAGCTGCTGACTGGGACAGAGGCAGATCTGCAGCAGACCAAGGGCTTTTCTTTAAGAGGAAAACAGAATCCCTAAGCTCTTCTCCTCCTCCCCAGGCGTGGGCCATCCAGTCTTCAGAGATAACCAACCCCAGTAGGTTACCACTCTCCAGAGGTACGACCCTCTTGGCGTGGAATGGGAAAGTCATTCTCTCTAAAATAAACAAGTTTCTGGATGGAGGAAGAGCCTTCAATTTTGCCCAAAGTTGTTCTCTTTTGCTGGAGTTTGGATGTTATCAGGAAAATAAGATTAGGGAGGAAAGAAGAATTTAACACCAACATCAAAAACCAGGAGGGAGAGAGACTGTAAGACTGGCTCAGGAGAGAAACAATGAGCCCTCTTCAGATTAAGAGGCCACATGTGAACAAAGGTGGGCTGCTCAATCCCCGCATCAAGATGGTCCTCTGAAGTCAGTGAGGGGGGAAGGAGGGGAATGGAGGGACGAGAGGAGGGGGCGAGGTCAAATACAGATGCACCTGTACATACAGATCGTGTGTCTGAGCTCTGGTGTACAAAATCATGCAAGCGCAGCCTAGCCTGCATCTCCAGTCCGTAGGGGCACGTGAACCAGGGCAGTGAAAACTGCGTGTCTAATTGCATTGACATCTTCTTGTATAACTGCGGGGGAGCCCCGTGTATGTGTGCAGTTTCCAGTCTCCTGTGCAGACCTCCTCTGTGCGTGTCCAGGGGCAACCTGGAGTGGACTCAGTACTCTTTGGTCATGAGACATGTTAAGACCAAAGAGCATTGCAAACAGATTTCTCCAGACCAAAAAAGGATCCAGATATAAGAAGAAGACACATGATAGAAAGGGGAGAAGGTACTTTGCACGTGGTCGGACCATTGCACTGGCGTTGAGTGGTGGACAGTATATGCTGGGGTGTTTTAGTGCCAGGGCAGAATATGACCCAGTGGCCCTGCAAACCCACCAACCCACCAGTTTGAGGAAGAAGGGTGGGACAACTAATGCCCACACCAGGCACTTACTTCAATGACCTAACCTCTCTACCTATCCGAGAAGCAGGGCAAACTTTAGACATTAACTGGGGCCATGGGAGGGAATCAGATCTGTGGATTTTAGCCGCTCTCAAGATGGGCAGCCAAGGAGCACACCCTGGAGGAGACTGGACGTGGGCCAAAGTCAGCCAGGGCTGGGCCGGGCAGAGCCCACGCATCCCCGCTGCATTTGCTAGCAGAGCCAGGACAAAGTGGAGTGCCGCTCCGGCGCCCTCAGAGGGCCTGGAGGGCCTGGCTGACGGCTGACTTTTGACCATTCCCACCTCCTGAGCCAGAGCTGGCCAGGCTGTTTCACTTCGGTCACTCTGTAAACAGAGGTGTAGTGAGTGAAAGGTTTAAACATGCCTCTCCAGTTCCCAGCTGTGGGCTAAGTGGTGGAAGGAAAGTGGGTGAATGGAGAAAAGTGATAAATGTTTGGCTCAGAGAGCTTCCAGAAAGGCTGCACTGGCTTGCCTGGGATGGAGTAGCCCAAAGCAGGGGTCCTCGGTCATCAGAGGAAAAGCAGCTGGGCTGAGGTGGGGCAAGCCGACGACTGGGCTCCGGAAGACAGCTTTCGCTCAGCGTGACCTACGGTGGGTCACGGCATCTCCCACAGAGGCTCTGAGTGGGGCAGCTCGGGGAGCAGAGGGCACAGGGCAGTGGCATGCAGCTCAGCCTTGCAGCTGCTCTGGCCCGCACACCTGCCCTCCCCAGCCCCCGAGCCTGTCCCTTCCTAGAGACAGGGCGTGTAGAGCACTAAGTACCCAGTTCCTAGAGTCAGCACAACCGCTGCTGCCTTCCAGGGGCACAGCCCTCAGGGGAAAAAGTGACCACTGATCACATAGCCCAGGGAAAGAAAGGAGGCCACGGGGCCCCAGCCCCACCCTGGGCGGAGGGGTTGGCAGGACAAGGCATGACTGGCCAGTGGTTAAGAGCCTGTGGCAACCCAGAGACACTGAGACGCACGCAGAGGCCTGCAGCCCTCTGCCGAGTCAGTGGAGGGAAGGCAAGCTCTGTGCGAGCCCCTGCAGCCTAACATCTCTGGGCCTCCACTTTTTATCTGTAAAATGAGCACATCAAGCAAGGCAACTTGTATTATACCTTCCATGGAGATGTCGTCATTCATATTACCCTGTAATTTCTCGTTAGGCCTGTGGTTTCCAAACTGCGTACCAAGGCACCCTGTGGCACCAGAGTGAACTCAGAGAGGAGCCGCAGGATACCTTAGATTTTCTAGGGAAGCATGGTGATGTCTGTCACACACCTTGCAAAATTCCCCTACCAAGTTATTTGGATATAACTACTTAACAAACGAAAATTTCAGGCATTTCTTTTGATCTGGGGGCAGTGTGAAAAAAAATTACTAAGACACTAAAGGTGCCATAAGTTGGGAAAATTTGGGAATCTCTTTATTAGGTTCTGAGCTCCTCAAAGGCAAGGTCCATATATTACTCACCTCTGTATACTTGCTCCCCTCATCAAAAACAAACGAAACACTCAGCCTTAACGTTGGCATGAACAGGGCCCAGTAAACATTGTTGAATGAATGAATAAAAAAAATGAATGGAACAGAAGATGTAAATGTAGCCTCATCATCCACGTCTGCTACTAAATGGCCGTCGTGCTCTTGATCTAAATTGCTTAATAAAGTGAGATGTCGTGTCCATCTCCCTGCTTAGGAGGCAGAGCTAATCTGACTGACTTTTAAAAATACTCACCAGCATGTCCTCTTTGCTCTCTACCCTGCCCTTCCTATAACCACGTTGAAGGCACTGAAGCTGGCTACATGGTGCAGGGGAACTTGACTGAGTTCTACTCATGCCTTCCTGAGCACTCGATCTGGGTAATTTATCAGCATCAACAGACCCAGCACGTGGCATCTCCCTTCCCCTCACCCATCCACGTGTAAGAAGAAATTAAACAAACCCAGGCCGAAACTTACTCGTGGAGTTCTCTTCCTTGGAAACGTGAGGTTGAGATAGTTATGAGAAATGGATGATTTGGCCATGCCGAGGTCAGCGTTCTCTCCGTAGTTTTTGCGCCAAGCATCTGTTAGGAAATAAAAGTAAGACTGAGATCCAGATCCTTCCACTGCTCCCCCAGAGCTCACGGGGTGTCACTGAGACAAGGCCCCTCCAAAATAATTCCCTCACCCCCAACTGAAGCTGGCAGTGGCCTGCACAGAGGGCTGGTGCCACTCTGTCAGTGATCTCCCGGTGACAAGGGCAGATGCAGGCCAGCCCCATGTGGCACCTGCCACACAGGACCCACTTACATACATGGTTCTGGGTCTGTGAGGTCCACCCTTGTTTGGGCTCAAAGGCAAAGGGAGGGCAGGGGTCAGCCCCAGAACAGAGGACATCAGTGTGAAGAGCAGCCAGATGTGGGCACAGGGCAGAGACGGCTCAGGGGCTGGCAAAGCCTCATCCTGAAAGCAGGTCCTTACCCACGGGCCTCAGCGGGGTGCCCCGGAAGAGCTCATAGAACTTGGAGAGGTACATGACCATGCTGAGCTTGTCGGGCTGCGGGGCTGAGGCCATCTCTTTGCCCGTGGTCACTGGGGGGATGCCAAACTCACGCTCAGCCACGTCAAATGCCAGCTGGTTGTTCTCCACAGTGTCATCTTCATTCAAAGAGTCAAAGTTGCTGGAGAATCAGAACAAGGTGAAGTTTTCGGAGAGGATGCAGAGGGGTGAAGAGCTGAGCACACTTAGCCATAAGGAGCACTGCAAGTGACAATGCCCTTGCTCCAATCCCTCCACCGCTACCCCCCACCCCTCAGGGGGGCTCAGCCAGAAGACGCTAACCCTGTCCTCACTCAGGGTGGAACCAATCAGATCTGGGCTATGAAAATGTCATCTGCTACCTGGGATGAAAAAAATCAGAAAATAATTGGAAAATTTATGAACTACTTTACTTTTCAATAGTTCCCATTCGTTCTTTTCCTTTTAATTACAAAAGTGATATGGGCTTCTTGTAAATAAAAGAATCAAGTTATATAAAGTAAGAGGTGAGAGCCTCATCCCCTTCTCAAGGCAACCTCATTTCCTAAAGTTACCAATTGATAAACTTTACTAGGTTTCCATCCAGCCTTCTGGATGGATTTGCTCCTGGGTGTGAGGTTACACTGCAGTTGATTTAAACACAACATAATAGATGTATTGTGCTTTCAACATCACAAAGCATTTCCACAAACAGAATCCAATCTTCCTAATGACCCTGCCATTATTCCTGATTTATAGATGAAGACGGCAAACTCAGAGAAGATGAGGGGCTTGCCCAACAGTATACAGCTAACAGATCTGGGTCACAAATCTAATTCTTTTGGCTGTAAAACCCTCAAGCTGGTCCCCAGAATTACATCTTGCCCATAAGTCCTCTCTTGAGGGTAGGGCTCCAAAGTGTGAACACTCAAATTTCCCAAATGAAAGGGGTTTGGTGTATGAGTGCAATCAGTCACCGAGCCTGAGTCATTCTGCTCCTTACACAGAAGGAACGCAGATCCAACAAGTTGCTGGCAGAATAATCAGTGCAAAGGGAAAAGAACAAGCCAAAGAAAAAATACAAATTCAAAGTATGCAAAGAGAAATACTGATCTACGTGCTGAAGATTCGTATCTAGAACAGCCCTGGTCTCCCTTGTCTCCAGGGTCCCCTTGGGCCATGAGGGGCTTGCCAGGTCCAGCTGAGCCCCAAACTCACATCAGCTCAGGCCGGAAGCGGTGGATAATGGCACACAGGGCCAGGCCACTCCGCCAGGACGTGGTCAGGTCTGTGACGTTGACATGCTGGTAGCCCTTGGTCTGCTGCTGGCACCAGGTTAAGAGCTTGCTGGGCCGGATGTCTGACTCTGCAGCAAGAGGAGATGGACAGTGGTGAAGCGCTCTACAGAAATCTCAGCAGCTCCCCTGGGGACCTGCTCTGTCGGCCACCACGGGTGGGGACCAGGAGGAACAGCACTGAGACAGGGGCTGTGGGCACAGCTGCAGCCTCCTGAGGGGGTCCTGTCGAGAGCATGCAGGAGGGCAGGATGTTGGGACAGGAAGCATGCTCTCCTGCAGGAAAGAGTTCCTGAGACACCCTCTGGCCAGGTCCTGGTTAGAGGCTAGGAACACAGAGGTGAGGGTGACGTGGACTCTGCCAACAGCATGCTCATCTTGTGGGGAAGACAGACACAGAAGTGGGTGACAATAACAGAGAAACCCAATGCCAGGGGAGCACATGAGTGGGCTTGCCAGAGTCTACCAGGGCAGGGGAACTCGCCAAAGAAAGGGTCATGGAGGAAGTGCATTTGACTGCTTCTAGAAGAGTGTCTAGGACAGAAGGAGATCTCCAGGAAAACAGAAAGGACTGTGCCGTGGCAAAGAATCTAGAGAAACCTGCCATGTTATGTGACATGGTTTATTAAAGGCCGGCAGCAGCAGGGCGTGTGGGTGTGGAAGGCAGGGAGGGGTGGCTGGTGAGGCTGAGTTTGCCCGATGGCGGGCAGGATGCAAGGTCTGGGCAGGCAGTGGAAGCCAGGTGTGTCTTTAAGCAGGATGGTGACCTGAGCACAGCCGGGTGGACGCTGGGAAGCTGGTCATTTCATCACCCCTTCCCTCCACACTGAGCACCAGCCTTGTGCACAGCACTGTGCCAGGCCCTGGAAGCCCAAGAAAAGAGTGAAGCACATGGAGCTTGTTATCTAGCTGGGGAGACAAGACTTCTCATACTGGAAACAACAGGGTAAGAAAAGCAAGTCCCAGGGAAGTCAGCCCGGTTCACTTTAATGTGTCAAGCGCTCGTCTCTAACCCACTCAGTGATCCTGTGGTTGGTACTGTCTTTGTCCCGGTTTTACGGATGAGGAAACTGAAGTGCAGAGAGCAGAGGCACCTGGCCAAGGTCATGCAGGCCACTGGATCAGAGCCAGGCTGGCTGCAGGGCCTGTGCCCCAGTGGCCACCCAGCAGGTCTCCTCCCTGCAAAGCTGGGGTCCCAGGAGGGCCACTTACCCCGCCTGGAGAGGCCGACAGATCTCCTCACTGAGCCCAGCCTCTCAAGAGGGCACTGGTGCAACTCTTTAGTGATGTACAAATGCTTCACCTAGGAGCGAGAGAGGACACACAGCTGTCTGCTAGTTTTCCCCCAAACCCTAGTCGTTGCAGGGCCGCTGAACCCACCCCACCCTCTCATCAACACAGGCTGCCCTTTTCCTCTCTCGCCGAAGGAAATGACCTTCAGCAAGGGAACCAGCAACTTGAGACAGAAGTGGATCTGTCATCCACCCAAACGTGGGGGAACTCAAGTGTGAATATATGTAATTGGCTGATTTTTAAAATTCACACCATTCTTTGTGCTATTGACTGAAGAGGTCAGAGCTTGTGTGACTCTTAAGTCGATGGGAGAAAAAATAGACTCTAGGACCTCGGATGGAAAGAACTTGATATTTGATCAAGCAGATTATTTGAGAGAGGTATGCTCAGCAATGCATATGCTCAGTGACAAATAAACATACGTAAATACAGGTACATATGTGGACACACACTTACATGTGTTCTAGTTCTCTCCTGTTGGCTAGAGAGATGCTGACTCTACTTTACTCTGTGGCTTTCCCAGAGAGAGGAATTGGCCTCAACCTTTGGGCCAAGAGGCAATGGGTCCCAAGGATGTGCCAAGATTTTAGGTGACCCCCCACTTCTCACCGCTCAGTGGCTGGTGACCCACACAGGACTCCAGGCAAGGCCTTACCTGATGGGGCCTGACGCAGTTTGAGTTGAGGTTTGGGTACCGCGTCCCCGGGTCCAATGTGTACTGCTCAAAGTTCTTGTTGATGTTCTCTGGGGTCGTTTGAGGTAACAGCCGGTAAAGACTTTCTCTGGAGGAAGGCAGAGCAGAGAGGTCAAGGACTGCTCTTGCAGCCTCCGGCCTTCTCTCCACTCCTCCCCTCCACCCGCCTTCCCCTGCTCCCAAGAGCTTCTTAGATCTGTGTTTGCATAACCCTTCCCAGCAATGCCTGGCCCTCCTGGTTCTCGAGATCTGCAAAGCGGGGGAGGGTCAACACGGTCAAGGGGAAGCAGGAGGGACCCTGGGAGATGGTGAGGCTGGCCTCCTCCCCAGGGCAGAGGGCAGGGACTCAGAGCTGGCAGGCCAGAGACCTGCGGTTTTGCTATAACTGCCACTCAGCCACCCTGCCTCCTGTGGCTGGTCCCCCATGACCACAGGTCTCCACACCCAAGACCAGCAGGGGACCGTCCGCACCCGCCAGCCCTGACTTATCCTGGTCCACCAGCTGTCACAGCCACGTGGCCAGCAGCAGGAGTCTGGGAGGAAGCCCGGGATCTCAGCAGCAGAAGAGGCCTGGGAGGTGAGAGCACCCAGCCCCCAACAGAGTGGGACTCGGTGCTGCAATGGAAGCTTCCCCTAAACCTCTTCTGGTTCCTCAGTGTCCCAGCAGTGCCAAGAACCCCAACTTCAGGGCCGCCCTGAAGATTTCTCTTTGGCATCCAGGGCTTAAGGGCCTGGCCCCCACGGAAAGTCACTGGGGGAGGGAGATCATGACAGGGAACGCTTCCTTGGGGACCCCAATGATGTAATCAGGCCACATGTGGGAAGGCAGATGAGAGGGGGCAGAGGCTCCAGGTTCATCCAGCCTCACTCCCTCTCCTGCCTGAGTTTTGACCCGGCCCTGCCTCCAGCTGAGGGGCCTGCTGTTAATACTCACCTTTCAGCCAGCAGCTCCAGGGGAGGAGTGCCCTGGTCCCAGCTCTTCACCATCCACGCCGTGTCAAAGGCTGCCAGGAAGCCGCGGGCACAGCCGGTGCCCATCGGCCAGAACGGCTGCAAAGGACACATGCAAAGTTCTAGTTGATTCCAGTGATCCCCAGAATGCCATCCCATTCTATCCAGCACTTGGTGTTTGCCAGGCCTGTGCGAGGCACTGGGGGGACAGAGAGGTGACAGGCAGTCCACTGGGACTCACCACAAACACCAATAGCTGTAGCACAAAGTCACATGCAAGGGTGCTATGACACGGAACAGCAAAATTGCTTTGGGGGCTCAAAAAGGCAGAGGCAACACCACCCTGAGGGAGGGAGACAGAAATCAAGGAACGCTTCAGGGAAGAGTTGCATTCGTGCTGATTTTAAAGTATGAATAGGATTCTGATCTTGATCCGCTCAGAACAGTGTGGGCGAAGACTTGGTGGCGGGAAAATGATGGAGCCGGATGGAAAAAGAGCCCGTCTGGTTTGGCTGCAGCAGAGAGCACGGGCGGGAAGTCCCGGGACAGAGAAAGCTGGGAGGGAGGATTGGGACAGAAGCAGGGGAGGTGCTGAGTGCTTAAGCAAGGAGCTTAGGTTAGAGTCCGCACACAGTGGTGAGCAAGCATTGATTCACCAAGCTAAGTTCTAACTAACCTGTTCCACGTGCACCCAAAGCGTGGTTTGAAACTTGATGCTAACTTCGGATAAATACATCAACATTTTTTGGTCAGTGCTTACATCAAGATAAAAATTTACCCTTTCTGAAATCATTCATTTAATGTAAGACTCCTAGCATCTGCACATTTTCTGGGAAGAATTTTGAGCAGGGAGGCCATGGACTTTGGGGCCCACACTCCTTTCTCGCTCCTATTCGAACTCGATGCTGACAGGCTACAGAAATCCACCCAGAGGAGGAAGAAGTCTCCAACCAGCTGCGGATCTGCATGCTGGCCTGACCCGGGCCGGGTGGCCTGACCCGGGATGGCCTGACCCGGATGGCCTGACCCGGGCCGCTTAATTTTGTACTTCAACCGAGAAGTCGGCCCAGAAAAACCCAGAGGGGCAAGAGAAAGTGTTCCTGCCTGTAGACAGGCAGAATTGACCCCTCTAAATTTCGTCAAAGGTCAGCCTCTGAGGCAAGGACGGGCTCGGCAGAGTCCTGCCAGTTGGCTGAGAGCCTGTCCTTCCGTTGGGCTGCAGGACAGCAGATGCTGCCAGTTAGAACAGCAATGTGGGGATCTGTCTTCCAGCAGGAATGAGGGGGCTCCAAAAGCAGGCGGTACCTCAAGCAAGCTGTCGCCCACCAGGGCCACGAGCAGCTGGTGTGACTGTCGCTCGCGCACCAGGGCTGCATTCTCGGAGGCGTACATGGAGGTGAAATCGAACATGGCCACGTCGGGTTGTCCATAATGGTTCATGGCAAAGTCTAAAGACGGCAGCTGGTAATTGGTGGCGAAGTCTGCAGCTTCGCGTGCGTAGGAAAGCAGGTTGTCCTGGTTCACGTTCTCTGCACACAGCAGCATCTCTGTGTCAATATAGTCCTGGGAGAAGGAACAAGAGCACAGTGTAACAACCTGCCCCTCAAAAGGGCAAGGAGTCATACCTACTTCTTTGTAAAAGGACATGGAATGGATTTGCAGAGAGGCGAATCAAAACAGAAATAGAAAATGGGGGTCAAGGGAATAAAGAGGAACCAACTCAGCCATCTGTGAACATTAACAGAGTTATGATTAAGCATCAAATTTGGCTTTGAGCTTCCTGGCATCCAAGGCAAGAGGGAAATGTGATATATTACAGGGCTTTCCTTATCAGAAAGAAGGAAGCAAAGAAATTCCTAGGGGAGGAAATTTTTTCCTGGCACTAAATTCTAAAATAACTGTCTGACATAGGAATTTTGACAGAGAACATGGTGTTGTCATGAACAGTCTACTCAGTAATGATCCTGCAGCAAATATAGAAGCATGTTTCATATGGCTGGTCCTTGTGATAACTTTCAGTGAAACTAAAAGACAAAAGAGCAAATGAGTAAGATTGATTTTATAATGGACGAAGCTAAGCTAATGTGGTCCAGAAATGCTGCAGCTAGCGGTCAGACAAGTCTGAAAAAGAAATGGGTAATTGGCATAACTCTCAAACTTTCTCTCCACGATCAGTTACCCCTTTTCTCAACAGGCTGAGGGCTCCTCGGGGCTCTGCTTTGCTCTTACAGTGTTAATTGTTACACTTCCCTGCTGGGAGGTAGAGAACCCTGAGCTTAGAGGACTAGTATATCCACCCTGGAGGGACACTGGCAATGAACTATAGGATGTCTCCCAGAGTCCAATCTGCTCATTGTGTGGCTATAGAAACTAAAAGACTATCTTTCCCAAAAGGTGACACAGAAAATGCAAATCCCTTGGGGCAGGGGGCAGGGACTAGTGTATAAGACCAACACAGGCCTTGGGTCAGTGAGATCAACAGGTCAAATTCCATCTCTGTTCACTGACTGCATAAATTTGGGCAACTTATTGAACTTTTCTGAGTCTCCATATTCTCACTTGTAAAATGTGAATTTGTAAAATGAGACGAACAAAATCTACTCCCTATATAGGACCATGTGAGGACTGAATGAGACCGTGGACATGACTCCCTAGCCCAAAGCCTAGGAATTGGGAAGTTCTCAATGACTGGGAATTCCTGTCCCTAATAAATCAGGATGGCACAAACCACACCATATGGTGAAGTGATCCCAGACCCACCGAGTGCAGCAGCAAGGGCATTTAGAAAGGTCTAAGAAGGCACCTCCTCAACTACAAACAGTGACCTACTGTGGCAATTTTCCCAACAGCCACGATTTCCCAGAAATTCTAATACTTCCACATCCAAGCCACGTCAACTAAATGGAACCCAGCGTTGGCCCAAGAGCCCTTTGTCAGGTCATGGCGTCCAGGCTGGAGGTCCTATTATTCGCTTTCCTTTCTCTTACCTATTCTTACATCACATAATCACTCTCCTTCTTGAAGGTGTGGAAGAGTGAATGGAGAGATCTCAAAAATACCCCCTCTTCAAAACATGCCACAACAACCCCTGTGGAGGATCGGGTGATGGATGAATGTGGACACTGTATGATGAAGGCGGCACCTGGTGCTGAAACCACACGCAGGACTGTGGGGACCTGGCCAAGGGGCAGACCGCCCAGCTGTGCCGGGATGACAGGCACCTGGCCCAGGGCTGCTGGGAGGAGCCATAGGGCCTTGCAGGGCAGGAGGTCCCAGGTGAGCGGGCGGATGGCAGAACAGACTTGTAGGGAACAGATGAAAGCAAGGATGAGAGAGAAAAAGTGGGAACGGGGCTGTAATAAAGTGGGCAGAGCTGAGGAAGGAGTGCTAAATGAAGATAAAGGCAGGGGGCGAATTTGGACCTCATTTTGCACAGGCCCAGTTCTGGACAGAGGTGGGGAAGGAGAGAGGGAAGCAGTAAACATGAGAGAAGGGTGGGGAATCCAACAGGAAGACTAGTCACCCCAAGTGAAAAGCTGGAAAGAAGCGGTAGACCAGAAGAGAAGGTCAGATAATGGCTGTTCACTGCTTCAAATGAGGGTGGACTCGGCATTGAGAGACCAGCTGTGATGTGTATACATCCACCTCACGCACCTGGCAACCAAGCTCCCTCCTACTGAGGTAAGACCAAGCCTGTGTGTGCATGGACCAGCAGAGGTAGGGGCCAGGAAGGATGGACACAGCTGGGAGCCCAGAGGCAGGGTTTCCTGAGGAGAAACTTTACTCTCCCTTAAGTAGTCATAGAAAGAGGCCCAGAGATCAGCAGGAATAGATGGGGAAGCAGGTCAGTCAGTCATTCAACAAACATTCACTCAGCACCTTGTGCATCTCGAGGAAGACGCTGACCCATACAGGGACAGGAAAACAGGGGACTTGCCATTCCTCTGGGAGCGAGAGAAGAATGGTATTTTAAGTAGCTCGGGGTTGACGGGTCAGCTCCCAGCTTATGCAAATGCTATAGAGCTTGGCTGGACACCTGGAGACTCAAGCCAGGGCTCCTGAACCAAATGGTGTCCAGTTCTCCCATGTCCAGCCATGGCCTCCTATTTCTAGAGTTCATGTCTTATACCTAGAGGGCCCTCTGCACCAGCTCAGCTGATACTCCCAGATTCTCTGAGGGAGAAGGAAGGCCTTGATGAGGACAACTGTGGGCCTGTGATCTGCTCCCAGCTCCTGCGATAATTATTGGACCACAGCGAGGAGCTCCCACCCACCTGTGCCATGACACGGAGCCTGAGAGGGGAGCATGGAGGGGCTTTGACAACTGCCAAAAAATCAAGTCACCATGAGTAACATGTTGTGGCCAGGACAAATACCCTGGGATGACCTGGGAGAACCTTAGCATCTCAGCAGGCCGGAGTACTTAGCCAGTGAAATAGGAACCCCAAGTCAAACTTGGCCTGACTTTCCAGGGGTGGGATAAACAAGAGTCTCCCTAGACCCTCCCCTGCACCCTCTGTGCCTGCACCCTGGACCCCAAATAGTCCTTCACTATCTGACACAGGCATCTCAATAGGGGAGGTAACTTTGGGAGGGACACCTGTGGAACAGAGGGAAAATGGGGACATGGCCTCACCTCCCCCAGACCGGATCAGCAGTGGGGCACCAGGTGTTGAAAGGCACTGCTCGCACATCTGCTGACTGTGCTAAGTAGGCTTCATTCAACCCCACCCTCACACCCCCGCCAACTCCCAGCCTTCTGTCCAGCAGCCCGGGCTCTCAGCAAAGCCCTGAGCTGATGTGGAGGAGGCCCAGGGGAGGGCTGGGTTACTAAAGCTGCCCAGCTGGCTGCCAGCACAAGCTGGCGTGAGGATAGGCACATTCTTCTCTGACAAGCAGCGATGAATGGTCACCGTGCTGCCTGGCCTACAGGCCGACACCCCAAGAGCAGGCTGACCTTGGACTGCATGATCCTTATCTTAAGGGTACAGCAGCAGCGGCAGCTGCAGGAACAGGGTCTCTGGAGGGGTTGAAACCTGACCAAAGAAGGTGCCAGCCTGGTGCTGGCCACTCCATGTGCTCCTTCCTTGCAGCCCTGCTCTCTGTATAAGCATGAAGGTGCAAAGGCAGGAAGCAGAGGCCAGGAAGCCAGCAGGACAAAAAAGCAAGTGTCCAAACCAGGCAGAGAAGTTATGGAGGGAAGCTACCAACTTGCTACATGCCAAGTGCTCTGTATACGTTTTAAAATTTATTCCTCTGAACAATCCTTTTAGATAGAAACTATTATTCCTATTCTGCAGACAAGAAGACTGAGGTTCAGAGAAGGCAAACAGCTTAGTCACAGTCCTGAGTTAATACGTGGCAGAGCGAAGATTCAACTTGAGTCTTCTTGACTGCAACAGGGCTTTCCCCCATACCATGACAAGGGGGCCGCAGCGTGAAATTCACAAGTGAAATTGCCTGGATCCCACTAGGACAAGGAGCCCCCATCTGCCTCCAAAGTATGTGTGTGACCTCCCAGAAAAGAAGGCAGGGATGAGACACTTGAAAGGAAAAGACTCAGCTGATCTCTCAGTGGTTAAGAACCCACACTAACACCTGGGTAAGAATTTCAGCATTTCCCCCTCCCGCACCAGCCCAGCTCTCTGCAGAAACACCTCTGCCTCTATTGTTCGTGTGGGCTCCTCCATCCAACACACTCATGCACCACCAAGGAGAAGGGCGTGGTGGATGGTGGTCCCTTCCCTCTTCCCCCCATTACTCAGTTTGTGGCAGGATGACATATGCTCCCGCACTCGCTGATGCTGCCAGCCCAGGTCACAAAGGGAAAGACAGGACATCATAGCCAAGCGATACGTACATTAATGATGACACCTTTGTCAAGCAAGCTCTGCTTCTTGGCAGTCATGACAAAATAGTGGGTGCAGTCCTTGTAGTAAACAATGTTCTCAAGATCAATCCCTGAAAAGAGAAGGTTCATGGACTCAGTATTATCTCCTCAGCGCCTACTGTGTGTCAGGAGCCCTGCTTTGCCTCATTACGGGTCTCACTATTTACCTGCAGAATATTGGTGTTCGACAAGTTTTTAAGACATACAGGGCGAGCAAAGATAAGATCAAGTGCCAGAATTTACCCTAGTCACCACAGTCCCACAAAGATACTATTTCTTTTCTTTTTAAATTGAGATATAACATTGTGTAAGTTTGTGTACGACATGTTGATTTGACACATTTATTAAAAAAATTTTTTATACTAATTTTTTTTTATTTTTGGCTGTGTTGGGTCTTCGTTGCCATGAGCAGGCTTTCTCTAGTTGCGGCGAGCGGAGGCTGCTCTTTGTTGCTGTGCGCAGGCTTCTCATTGTGGTGGCTTCTCTTGTTGCGGGGCACGGGCTCTAGGCATGCGGGCTCAGTAGTTGTGGCGCATGGCCTTCGTTGCTCCGCGGCATGTGGGATCTTCCCGGGCCAGGGCTCGAACTCGTGTCACCTGCATTGGCAGGCGGATTCTTAACCACTGCGCTATACATTGCAATATGATTAAGCCACTGTTTTTCTTTTCTTTTTTTAAAAAATAAATTTATTTATCTATTTAATTATTTTTGGCTGCACTGGGTCTGGTGCACAGGCTTCTCATTGCGGTGGCTTCTCTTGTTGCGCAGCAGGGCTCTAGGCCAGGTGGGCTTCAGCAGTTGTGGTTCATGGGCTCTAGGGCACAGGCTCAGTAGCTGTATGCACACGGATTTAGTTGCTCCGCGGCCTGTGGGATCTTCCTGGACCAGGGCCTGAACCCGTGTCCACTGCATTGGCAGGCGGATTCTTAACCACCTCGCCACCAGGGAAGTTCCCTAGCCAGCTTCTTTTAAAACTCATAAAGCCCTTTGGGGCTGTAGACCAGTATTTCCAAGTCACAGCTGAGTACGTGCTGCAGGAAGGCACAGTGCTGTCTGTGGCATGGCAGCTAAGTGGCAACAGAACCAGGATTTGAACCCCAGCCCGTCTGATTCCAAGTCCCATCCACCGTTTCCTCCATGTGACCAGAGATGCAAAGAGCTGTGTGAATTCTCCAAAGACTGCTAAGGGACATTTCTACCATCCCCCTGTTATGTGTGAAAACCCAGGTGCCCTGGTAGAAAAACTCAATCAGAGGACTGGGTTGTATCTTTCTGTGCTTTCCACCAATTGCAAAAGACTTTATAGACTAGGTTTCTGCCTTTAAAACAAATGCCGTAAAATGACAGCGTAGCTCAGTGTTTCTCAAAGTAGGATCCCTAGCCAGCAGCGGCAGCAGCATCACCTGAGCACTGATTAGAAATGCAAATAACTGGAGCCCGACCCCAGGCCTACAGAATGGGAAACACTGGGGGTCTGGCCAGCAATCTGTGCTCGAAAAGGCCATACAGGTGATTCTGATTCACACTCAAGTTTGATAACCACTGGTTTGGTTTCTTTGAAGGGAGAGAAAGGAACAGACGCGAGGCAACTTATCAGCAGTTATCACAGAGGCTGCTGGGTAACCATGGAAACCCCTTTATGACCGTTAAATAGGAAACAGCCATCAATGCACAGGGCCCCCCAGAGGATCCGAGGAAATACATCCCTCTCATTCTGTGAAGGGCACTGTTGTCGAACAATGGCCAAAGGTGATGACCTTTGCAAAGTGCAAAGGAAGCTCATTGAAACATTTGGAAAAACAAACTTGATGTCCTGTCATAATTTATATTTAGTGGTTTATTTAAGCATTTATTTTCTTGGTTTTTGAGGTGAAGAGAGGGCTGGAGAATTCTTAAATCATTCTAAAGGACATAATATGCTGGAAGGAAATACTTTTTTTTTTAATATAAAATAATGCCACCATAGTGACACTCAGAGGGTCATGCAGTGGACACACATTGCTGTGGCCAGGAAGAAGCAGAGTCTGGCTCAATAACTAATCCCATTCCTAGAAAGCTATCTTACGGAAATAATCCAAAGGAAGTAGTTTTATTGGTAACAGTAAAGAACTGAAAGGTTTAAATCAGAAGTCTGCAAACTTTTTCGTAAAGGGCCAGAGAGTAAATATTTTGGGCTTTGTGGGCCATCCAGTCTGTGTTGAAAGCCCTCATGGCACCAAGGTAAACAAACCGGCCTGGCTGCATTCTAATAAACCTCTATTTATGGACTATAAAATTTGAATTTCATAAATTTTCAATTTGTCCCCAAAATTTCTTCTTTTGATTTTTCTGCAGCCATTCAAAATATATTAAAAACCATTCTTAGCTTGAAGGCAATACAAAAACACATGGTAAGTTTAATGCTGGTTTAAATGCTTCAGCAGTGGGTGACAATATATCCACTTCAAGAGCTATTCCGACAAACCTGACCATCAGTAGGACTGGGCACAATGGACAGTATTTAAAATGTGATGCTGAATGAGAAATGGAGAATAACAGGACTGACACTATGGTAAAAGCTCTAGCCATGTAAAAAGTAAGGATGCAGGTGGAAAATTACCGTAAAGGACTACATGAAAATGAGGACTGTTCCTGTGCTAGGTGGTGCTGGGTGTTAATGATTTATTTTTAGTACAAAACTTCTATTTAACATTGTTACACTGCCTTTTCAATGAGAAATATATATATTTCCAAATCAGGTTAAAAAGAAAGGGAAAAAATCTTAAACTTACTTAATTGGAAGCAGGAATTTCATCCCTCTTCGCCCTCACCCTGCTTTATTTTTTCTCCACTATCCTTATAGACCACCTGACATGTTATTTGATTATTGATGGTCCCTCTGCAACCCATAGAATATAAGCTCCGAGAGAGGGGGTTTGCTTGCTTTGCCCACTGCTCTATCTCACGCCCTTGAACAGCATTTGGCACATAGTAGGTGTTCAATAAATATCCGTTGAGTAAATGAATGAATCCCTTCTTTCTTCAAGTCCCATGGTTTGGGGACAACTGATGCCCCTGGGTGAGTGTCGTGCCCCACCCCCACCCCAGCATCTGTGACTGTTCCTGAGGGAAAGGGCAGCAGGTGCACTGATAAAAGCATCTATGCTTCTTCAGGGACCACCCACAGGTTACTGGCTCCCCCTCAGAGTGCTCCGGGATCTCCACATTGGCGTCGGGCCTAGATTCACCAGCCTGCATTAGGATGGTTTCCGTGGCTGTCCCTCCCTAGACAAGGAGCCACTATTGGGAGGGTACCGTGTCAACCTCGACTGTGTATCCCATGACATTGAGTGCGGGCATTCAATGGGCACTCAGTAAATGTGTCCTGAGTAAATAAATGTTTATCCAAAAAAAAAAAAATGTTTATCTATTTTCATGTACAACATCTAGAACTTTCCCTCAAGAATCCTTCTTGTCCCCGAAGGAATCCTGCCCATTATTAATCCTAAAGAGAAATCCCTGCTTCCACTTTATCAGCGTGAGTCTCCTGTTCCCAAGAGCTGGGAAAGCTGAGTGCCCTCCTCCCCCAACCCCTGTACGCTACAGAGAAGCATCGACGATGGCCTGGTTTGGAGAAAGGTGAGGGTCCCACCTGTTTCTTCTTTAAGATCCTGAAAAAATTTCTGATTGAAGATGAAAGCCACACCGCTAATCTCTTCCACCTTGGCCTCAGCTGTGCTGTTTCTGTTTATGAAGTTGGCGGTGATCGCAATAGCCAGCTTCCCACGGAATTCTTTTCTTCTGAACCCTGTGGGAAGAAAAGGGGAAAAGTGGGTCTTTCTTCTGGATTTGGTGTGAAAACTGGAAAAGATTACTGAGAAAGCTATTCTCAGATGGCCGACAGGCCAGTGAAACCAGAACTTTGGATCTAGAGAACAGGCGGCAGGCAGAAATGCTGAGGTTTGTCCCCGAGAAAACCCGTTGGAGGCCTTTCAAAGTCAGTGGGACTTTTTCTTTCTCTAAAATCTATAGGACCGATTATCCTGGTTAGGCTTCCACAAACAAAAGGCTAAACTGTGCTTCTCCAATGGGCAATCACAGGGCTCATCCTTTAGAGGATGTGTTAGGCGTTGCTGCAAGGTAGTCTCATGAAAGACCCATCTGCACTTTAAACTTATACAATTGAAACTACGTTGTCAGCATTTCTCACGGTTTCTTTTCTTCTCCCTTTGAACAGTAGAATTATGAGATTGAATTCCTGTGCAACAGAGATTTTAACAAATTTTCTTTCTACCTCCAGTCCATAGTGACTGGCACTTAGTACACAGTCAATAAATGTACAATGAATACATGGAACTCTAACTTGCAATTATTTTAGTTCAGTGATTAATCGAGGCTCTTACAGTTTTCAACGGTATACACTGAAATCGCTTTTTAATGGCCATAAGAATTCTGCACCCAATTACAATATGGGGTTTTTTTTCCTCCCACGCCGACAGGCAATTCCAGGACAGCAGCTGGGTGTCCTACACTTCAACTCAATTCTGACACTATCTACTCAGAGATGGCATCAGATCCCACAGATTAAGGGCTCAGTCCCACCAGACTGCCCCCCACTTCAGATGCCAATTATAAGCCCATGTTGTCACCTGTGCTTCTGACTAACCAGCTATAGATTGTAGGTTCAAGGACTCCCTCCTTGGATTTGATTAATTTTCTAGAGTGGCTCTCAGAACTCAGAGAACATTTTACTTCCTAAACAACTCGGGAACAGCCAGCCGGAAGAGATGCTTAGAACAAGTTATGGGGAAAGGGCATGGAGCTTTCACACCCTCTCCAAACAACGTGTTCACCAACCCGGAAACTCTCCACACCATCTCCTTTGGGTTTTTGTGGAGGCTTCATTACAGATGTCGGATTGATTAAATCACTGGCCATTGGTGACTGAACTCAATCTCCAACCCCTCTCCCCTCCCAGGAGGTCAGAGGGTGGGACTGAATGTTCCAACCCTCTAATCACTTGTTTGGCTCCCCTGGCAACCAGTCCCCTCCCTTCCTTAGGTGCTTTCCAAAACTCTCTTCATTAACATAAACTCGGTGTGAAAAGGAGCTTGTTATGAATAACAAGACACCCATTTCACCCTTATGGCTCTGAATTGATTTCAGGAACCACAGACAAAAGGCCAAATATCATAACAAAAAATGCTCCTATTTGCCCTTATCGCTCAGGAAATTCCAAGGGTTTGGGTAGCTGTGCCAGAAAGGGGACAAAGACAAAATATAATTGCCTTATTATAAACCACACTATCACAGGCAGTTGCCCAGAGGATCACAAGCAGGTGGTCCCGTTTCAGTGGACCACCTCCTCCTAATCCCTTTTCTTTTTAGCATCTGTCTTTTCCTGTAGCCCTGAACTTCCCCTCCATCCCAGGTACTGCTGTTTACTTTGCTTAATGCAAGGCATTTGTCTCGCTAGCAGACAGAACCATTGTCTTCAGCACCTGTGGGAATTCCCCTCACATTGGCTTACCAGACACTGAAGCCTCTTGGCGATTCCCACACTTCTTTGTCAAAAATCCCTTTGACTAAAAAACTTGGGTTGGGATTCCCTGGTTGCGCAGTGGTTAAGAATCCGTCTGCCAGTGCAGGGGACAAGGTTTCGAGCTCTGGTCCGGGAAGATGCCACATGCCACGAAGCAACTAAACCCGTGCGCCACAACTACTGAGCCTGCGCTCTAGAGCCCGTGAGCCACAATTACTGACCCTGTGTGCCACAACTGCTGAAGCCCACGTGCCTAGAGCCCATGCTCCGCAACAAGAAGCCACCGCTATGAGAAGCCTGCACACCGAAATGGAGAGTAGCCCCTGCTCGCCATGGCTAGAGAAAGCCCGCGCGCAGCAATGAAGAACCAACACGGCCAAAAATAAAATAAATTAAATAAATTAATTTTAAAAAATAACCTTGGGTTTCTATACATTACTCCCTCATTTTGGTTCTTCATTAGACCTTTGTGGAAACGGTCAAAATGGCCACTAGTCTCTAGTATCTAACTGGGGTTATTTTGCCCCCCGGGGCATTTGGCCAAGTGTGGAAACGGTTCTGGTCGCCACAACTGAGGGTGCGGCTAAGCATCCTACAACGCACAGGACAGTCCCCACCACAGAAACTGGCCCCCAATTGCCCATAGTGCCCATTGAGAACCCTGCTCTAGTCTGCTTACCTGGTCCTCAGTTGCTCAAGTGGTTCTCCCCCTTCCTGCCCTGCTTTTCATGTTCACAAAATATCAAACCATCCCTCAAGCTGATCATGGATCCTGGATTTTTTTTTTTTTTTTTTTTTTTTGCGGTACTTGGGCCTCTCACAGTTGTGGCCTCTCCCGTTGCGGAGAACAGGCTCCAGACGCGCAGGCTCAGCGGCCATGGCTCACGGGCCCAGTCACTCCGCGGCATGTGGGATCTTCCCGGACCGGGGCACGAACCCGTGTCCCCTGCATCGGCAGGCGGACTCTCAACCACTGCGCCACCAGGGAAGCCCGGATCCTGGATTTTTATATTCACGCTTACAGTTTTCTCAAACCATCAGAATGGGCTCAAAAATTCTAATAGTACAGCATTCAGGTTGGCAGCTTAAAATTTTTTTGTTTGATATCCGTTATTGATTGCTTGGGGCGAGGGAGTGGGTATGGAAGTGAAGAAAGAGGAAAGGAGCAGCGGGTGTATAGCAGGTGGGAAGTGCCTCAGCTAGGCAGACTACATACACATCCTGAGTTCTGTGAGATCAGCCCTTGTTTAGGGAGGGTGTTCTGTCCTCAGAGAAGGTGCCCTCCCCAGCAGACATCTGCAGCCTGCAGCCCTTGAGCAGGACAAGCTCAAAATGCAGACCTGTTGGGCTTCCCTGGTGGCGCAGTGGTTGAGAGTCTGCCTGCCGATGCAGGGGACACGGGTTTGTGCCCCGGTCCAGGAAGATCCCACATGCCGCGGAGTGGCTGGGCCCGTGAGCCATGGCCGCTGGGCCTGCGCGTCCGGAGCCTGTGCTCCGCAGCGGGAGAGGCCACAACGGTGAGCGGCCTGAGTACCGGAAAAAAAAAAAAAAAGCACACCTGTCCCCAGCGCAAGAGATGCCATGTGGGACCACTTTGTCCTCAACCCAGGGTCTTAAATTAGTACAGCTGGTGCAAATTAGTATAACCTGTGCACCAATTAACCTTGGGGCTGGGGTGGAGGTGATTGAAGGCATTTCTCCGCAATGGCATTTCTTCCTCTCTCAGCCTGAATAGATTCTTCCCTAAAAACATGTTAACGCTTCCAAATTTAGAAGTAGAGAGGCACTGTTTTGTTCTTTGACAGTTCGGGCAAAACTTATCTTACTGCCCAGCAGTGAGCACGCTTTAAAGTTATGAGAAGAGATGGGGTTCTCCTTCTGGGTTATTATACTTCACAGTAAACCAGTACCATGAAGGGTATGAAAATGGTTCTCTTAGTTGGAAGAAGTATGAAAGCGCTTAGCACCATGGCTTTCACACTGGCAGATGCTTAGTAAATGTATGTTGATTTTTTCTTTTAATTTCCATGGTGCTTTTCTTTTATAAAACATTTTTACATTTTCCCAGCCCTTATAGCAATCTTCTGAGAGGTTCTATTATCAATATTTTATAGTTGGGAGAACAGAGGTTCAGAAAGTATTAAATGGCTGTTCTCTAAACACTCAGCCTCAGGCACAGCAGGGCAGTCTGGCCTTCTATCAAGACCCCCATCCAGCTTTGGCACCTGCCATCTTGCCCCCCTTCTCCACACCCTTCCTGATATACCCTTTCCCACTCCCATCCCTCCATCCTCAGCCCCCGGAAGAAGAAGAGTCTTCACCTTCCAGCGTGTTCCTGCGGCCATCGGCTCCAATGATGACATCAAACTCAAACTCTGACAAAGAGTGGTCTGCAGGGAGAAATTCTGCCCGCCAGCCAATTTCTGCCAGGACAGAAAAATGAGATGAGTTAGCAGGACAGAGTGATTACATGCCCTCTGTGTTGGTCATGAGAAATGGATAATGCGACAGGTACAGGCACCCCAGACAGAGGCTCCAGCGGAAAGACCCAAGCTGTCCAGATTCACACTTGAATTTGGAGTCCTTCTGGCTTTAGCTTCAGTTCAATCCAGCACAAGGTAAACCAGCAGTGCTAACTCCACGCCTGGTTTTACTGGTTTCTATAAAGGGTGGGAGTCTATCCTAACGATCCTCACACCAGTCTCACTTGCACCTTATTTATATCAACAGATTCTACCATGTTCTCTCGGTATCCCCCCATTCCTCGGTCCCTTCCCATTGCTAAACAGAACTAAAAGCTTGTGCAGGGTATAATGAAACCAGCGTGAATTACTACTTTATTATGCTCAAACGTTCTTGTTGGGCAATACACAGTCTTTTATGAAACCATTTTCAGGTGCAATCTTGCTGGTTACCCATAATTAGGATTTAACACCCACTAGGGGTCTGGGAAAGGTGAAGAGCACACAGGTCTCAAAGTTAAATTACAGCTGCTGTCCTGCCGCAAAAGCCAACTAACATCTCCCCTAAATTCTCAATATTCTGGGCAGAGGATGGGAGAAATCAGAGTTGTAACCTGCATGTGAAACTATGAGGTCCCTGACATGAAGCTGGACCAAAAACTGAAAGCCCGGCCCAGCGGCAGAAGAGTTTGATAGTAAGTAAGATGCAGAGGCATCATGAACAAGCTCTCTGACCACGATGTATATAAAAGATCAGAATTTATATATATATACTAATAGGAACAAGAGATGAATTACTAAGTAAGACATACCTACAATGGGTGAATTTCGTGGTTTGTAAATTATTCTTCAATAAAGCTCAAAAATATTATATACTAAATAATATTTTGAACATTTATTTCATATTTGCTCTAGAAACTTCACTTTCTTTACTGGATTTTAAAATATCATGTGGGTATAATAAGTGTATCCACATATCTATGTGTGTATACACACAGCTTGAAGAGTATGCGAATGAACTTTACCAGACAACCGAATCTATGTCTTTTTCCTACTTACTACTTAGACTTCATCTGTCAAACTACCGCCTCGTAGTGACAGGGTAACCAAATTATATGTTAAATACTTAATAATAAATCCCCTGGGAGCTGAAGAGCAAAGCTCAAGTGACAGCAATGGTCCACAAAGGTAAAAGATCCTTTGATGAAATTATGCCAAACGGCTCTCGATAAGAATAACCTTAACAGGAACATCCTCTAGGAGTTGCAAATATGATTTCCGTTTTGCAATATCTGATTTCTAGACCAAAAGGAAAATTATACTGTACTTTGATTTTCTTGATCTTCAGGAGGCTCTAGAACCTTCACGAACTCCACATTCACATGGATTTCAACCCCCAATATCAAGGCCACCTTGAACAGGATGAGCTGCAACTGACGAATACCTGAGGGGAAGAGATGAACTGTCAGTAGCAATGTCCGAGTGCCTCCTGTATACAGAACACTATTATCACTGCTCAGTGATTTCTGAGCGTAGCAATATAGAGGCATGCCTCATTTTACTGCACTTCCCAGATATTACATTTTTTACAACTTGAAGGTTTAAGGCAACCCTGCGTCAAAGCAAGTACTCCCAGTGTCATTTTTCCAACAGCATCTGCTCATTTTGTATCTCTGTGTCACGTTTTGGCAATTCTAGCAATATTTCAAACTTTTTCACTATTATTATGTTTGTTATGGTGATCTGTTATCAGTGATCTTTGATGTTACTATTACAAGAAGATTACAACTCACTGAAGGCTCAGATGATGGTTCACATTTTTTAGCAATAAAGCATTTTAAAGTTAAGGTATTTACATTGTTTTTTAGACATAATTCTGTTATGCGTATATACTGAAAAGACTATAGTATAGTGTAAATATCACTTTTATATGCACTGTAATTCATGTAACTCATTTTATTGGGATATTCGTTTTATCGCGATGGTCTAGAACTGAACCTGCAATTTCTCCAAGGTATGCCTGTACCAGTAACGATCATTACTGAGCACTAATTATGTGCTAAGCACTCTGTGTTCTCTCATTTAACCCTTACAGTGGCCCTTCGGAGTAATTATTCTCATTTTATTTTTTTCCTAATAAAAAGAAATTTTTTTGTTTTGGCTTGCCAGATCTTAGTTCCCCAACCAGGGATTGAAACCGGGCCCTCAGCAGTGAAAACGTGGAGTCCTAACCACTGGTCACCAGGGAATTCTCTATTTTCATTTTAGAGATGAGGAATTAAGGCTCAACAAGCCTAAGTGACTTGCTCAAGCTCACACAGGAACAAAACTGGAATGTGGACTCAGATCTGTTTCCGAGACTGTGCTCGAGCTGTTAGGTAATCCTCTAATGATGGTGGCTCTCTCTTTCCTGCCTCCTTCCTGAACTGGGCTGTGGGTTTGATAAAGTGAAGATGGAAAGAGGCGTAAACAGAGAGACAGCAAAGAGCCAATACGTAAAGTCAGAGAGCAAACGGCTCACCCTGTGGGGGACTCTACCTAAGCTCTCAGCCATCCAGGGTAAGGGGTGGGGTGGTGACTCCTCCCCACAAAGCTGGGCTCATGATTTCCCACCTCCTACCCACTCTCCTAAACTCCCCCAAGGAGTGGCTCCTTGTTTCTCTATTTTGTTCCTGCCATTGAGCACAAATGGGCATGCCTTCAAATACATTTCTGAGAGCATAAAGTTTCAAATTATCTGTGGGTCCCTCTGTATTTTGTGGGCTTCGCTCATTTAACATTTATTGAACAGCTACCATGTGTCAGGTGCCATGCTAGGCCCAAGAGACATGGAACACTGTCTAACAGAGGAAACATGCGTAAACAGAATGGGGCAGGGCTTGGGGGCTGGGGGCAAGGTGGGTTGCAGAACAGGCCCTGAGCTGCAGTCCTGAAAGCCAAGGGAGGAGGGACCAAGATACCAGATCCCATGGAGAGATTAAGAAAATGAAGACTACAGGAGGCCAGGGCACGGGAGGTTGGGAAGCTTCTGGAATTTCTTTAGCACAGTGGCGGGAAGAAATCAGACCGCAATGGAAGGTGGCATGAGTAGAAAGTATAGGCAAAGTCTATGTCGCCTCTTTCTAGCATAAACATTTTGAGATGAAGAAAAGTAATGGGCTCTATCAGAGGACTAGAGGGCAGTGTGAGGGTAAGGGCAGGTAAAAGGAGGGAAGGAAAGCAAGAGGGCCTAGAGTTGGAGAGGAAGTGGCCAGCTCGGCCTCTGGCCTCTGGCTGGGAGGAAGGAATGGGTACTGGGGAGAGGCGAGGGCAGGAGGAAGGAGAGGGGGCTGGGATGGGGAGTGCCCGTCAGCACTGGGAACTGGAGAAGGATGCCGACACAGGACAAGTGGGGAATTGCGGAGCAGTGCCGAGGACCAGGTCACAGCTGGGGCTGGAGACCATGGTCAATCTGAAAGGAAGCCGATCAGCTGGGGCTTAAAGAACCCAACCCACCTCCTGCCTGGAAACAGGCTGTGGGGGAGGCCTGGCCTCTCTTCATAGTTTCAACATTCTTCGTCTGTCTGGTTTTGGCACCCAGTAGGTGCTCAATAAATTCTCCCTGCCTCTCTTCTCGCAGGTATTAGAGCTGCCCTTGACAATGATCACTCTGAACGTTCGAATCTCCGTTCCAGTCCTGCCAGTGCTTCTGCATGCTGGCATATTTCCAAGGACTAGGGGTTAAATGGGGGCCCCATTAATGAGGCAGTGAGGGGCTCCTGGCTGTCAAGGCAGCCTGGCAGCCTGGGACCTCCCCAGACCTCCTGATGCCCGGCTCTGCCTCTCAGCAAGGCTCGATGGGAAAGTGGTGCATAATGCTGTCATTCTAGATTGGTACCAATATACATTCTTCTGTGGGTGGTAAGGAATATCTGGAAAGCTGACACTGCAGCTTTCTGGGCAAATCCAAATTTCTTTCCAATAGACTCTTGGAATTTTCTCATCCCGGAGTGAGAACAAACCCTGGGCCACTGCTGGTAAGTTCTCCTGTATCTGACTGAATTACACCTTGTCTGGCTGATAATTCTCTCCAGTTGTTCCCGCCCTAACCCTACACCCTTTTCCCATCAGTGCCTGTGCTCATAAGAACATGGCTCTCAGGGTTCTCCTTCCACTCACTGGTTGAGAGACTGCAGCTCTGAATTAATTCTGGTTTAGGGATCCCGACTGCTTCTTGCTCACTGTACCCCACTGAATGCAAAGCACTTCCTGAGCACCTACGACCTGCCAGGCACAGAGACAGCACATTTCACACGTGACCTCATTTAATCCTCTCGGCCCTCCTGGTAGGCAGGCATCAATCACATTTAGGGGAGACACAACTGGGGCTGGAAGAAGATAAAGAATCTGAGCCAAGTCACACAGAAAATGGACAAGACAGATTTTGGACCCAAATCGGTTCAAATGCTTGAACTCTCTTTAACTTCCCTTTTATGAGTCATGATTGCTGTATATAAAATGGCTCAAGACCTCCTCCCTGCAGAGCATGAGGAGGGAGGCTGCTCTTCCAAAGCCTGTCTGCACAGATCTTGCCTCGAGAGACCCAGGCCTAAGTAATGTCAGAGCGAGAGGCCTCGATGCTCACCTTGTCCCACCTAAGCATTCAGGGATGGCCCGGGACCTGAAATCCATGTTCCCAATTCCCTTTCTTTTCTGGGTGAACCCCCATCACGATGGCCTCTCTCTTTTTAAAGTTCAAGGAAACCTGGTACAGGATCTGTCAATGGTGGCATTCCTCTGTTCTAAAACCTGCCCTGGTTCCCCAAACAGGCAACACGGTGTCCCAACTCCTTTACCCAAGAGGTCCCTGACAACCTGGCCCATTGAATGGTTTTATGTGGCTCCCTCTTCTGAGCTCCTTTAGCAAGTCTGACTGCTCTGTTAAAGCACATTTTATTATTGACAGAATCTCAGTGAGTTCTCTGAGGGTGCAGACTCTGTTACTTACCTCTGCCTCTGTTTCCCATATTTCATTCATTCATTCAACAGAAGTCTATTGAGCATCTACTATGTGTCAAGTACTCTTTTATGCCCTGGAGATACTCTGGTGAATGAGACATACCATGATCCCTGGCCTCATGGTGCTTCCAGCCTAGTGGGGCACAGCACAGGGCCTGGAATTAAATGTCTGCCAGTTGGATGTGTGGAGCCCCCAGAGACCTGCAAGATGAAATATCCTGGGGTCTCCACAATGTGGAGATATACCCCACCCAGGGTCAGCCCCCTCCCCACATGGGGTGTCACCAGTGGCTCCACTCACTGATATGGTCGATGGAGCCGGCACAGAACTTCCCATAGAACTTCTTGGCTCCCAGGCCTCGCAGGTCATGGATGGTGAAAGGCCAGAGGTGCAGCACGTTGTTCCGGGAGAAGGTGTCCCTCTTCTCCACCACGACCACTTTGGCCCCCAGGTAGGCAAGTTCAATGGCAGTGCGCAAACCACATGGTCCTCCTCCAATGATGAGACACTGCAGAGGGGAGAGAGGAGAAAGGCACTCAGCAACCTCTAGCCTTGCAGACACAAGCCCCTAGTCAGCAGCGTAACTGGGGAGCAAACCCCCATCCACCCAAATCAACCAGTGAGTGCAAACTGAGCACCTGTTAGGACCCGCCATTCATCCATCCGATGTACATTACCTGTGGGCCTACCACACACCAGGCACTGTGCCAAACCCCGTGAGGGACACAGAGGTAAAAGGATTCGGGGGAGGCACAGTAAGATACACGTGAGGTTCAGAGTTAAACTGAACTGGGCTTAAATCTCAGCTCTGGCATTTAACCTCTTAGTTCAAGGTGGATGGAGAGAAGGATACTTTGGGGGAAAGGAGGGAAAGGAGAGAAAAGAGACAAGGATTGGTCTGGAACTAGACGTCGAGAGTCTGAAACGTCAAGTGAAAGAGTATGGTCTTGGCCCTGTAGGCAATGGGGCCGTGTGGGCAGAGGTGACAAAACAGGATTCTGTTCAAGTCCCATGCTAGGTCTCAATGGACCCTGTCACACTGAACAAGACAAGGGTCCTTCCCCAAGGAAGCTACAGCCACTTAGGAAAGAAGGGAAGATACATAATGACCTACCGAACTAGTTATGCTGGGCAAAAGTCCTTCCATTCAAATAAAGTCTTACATGCAGCACCGATCCAATAAAAATGGGAAAAGGGTGATATTCTGGCTGAGAGACATCCCCATGCAGCAGCCTGCCCTATCCCAGGCAATTCCTGAACCACCTTCAAGAGGCAGGAGTTCAACTGGGGGGTCTAACTAACTGGGGATACCCCAGCAAAGTCACAGGGAAGGAGATCTGCAACCACACCCCACTGCTTGACATTGCACAGGCATCTGGAAACATCCCTTCTGCTTGGGATCAAAACTTATCTTAAAAAAATGCATTCCCCTTCCCCTAGCTATATTCCATCATCCAGTTATCACTCATCTGAGGCCTCCAGACTCCCAAAGGGGAACTGCAAATAAGCATATCAGAAGCTCCCACACCACAATCAGTGTGGCTTACTCGTTGGAACCTCCCAGAGAGTTGGTGGAAACTCTGTTAGGGGAAATGAAGTCACCGCTGAGATACAATTCACTCCAGAGACAGGGAGTGGGTATGCAAATCCTTTTGCTTCCTTTCTGGTTGGAGCTGA
Source organism: Phocoena phocoena (assembly GCF_963924675.1). NCBI lineage: Eukaryota > Metazoa > Chordata > Mammalia > Artiodactyla > Phocoenidae > Phocoena > Phocoena phocoena. The sequence goes on along the minus strand of NC_089226.1, from coordinate 66,647,479 downwards.
CTGCAGAGAACCAACTCCCCCAAGCCCAGCTTCCCTCTTTATCTCACACCCCAAACAGCTCCTCTGGCTCAGACATAGCCAGACCATGACGGGCATTTCAAAGCAAGACTCCAAACGCCGACACTCTGAGGTTGGCTTCGGGGTTAAGTCTAGATTCACTGCATTTCTTTGCAGTTAGCGCATCTTTTCCTGTTTGCTGAGTTCTGTCACTCCCGGGCCAGGGGTGGAGTGGGGTGGGAGGATGTGGGGTGAAGAAGGGCAGGAAGGGCAGGAGGGGAGCCCTCCTGCATCCTTCTATCATCCACCAGGCCTGACCCAGCACCGCTCCTGGGGCCAGGCAGGGGATCCCATTCCCACCAGTTGGGGGTCTGCTGTACATTTCTCACGCAAACAGTAGCTGGCGTACCATTTCTGACCCTCCCAGCTAAACCTGAAATCCCACTGATGAAAGCTCAGTTTTCCCACCACCCTAGGCGCCAGCTCATACTTCGGGCCTGAAATTTCAGAGACGCCAGTCATACCCAAAGCAAATACCAATGGGCCTAATTACATAAAGGGAGAAAATTCGGTACAGATGTTATCAAGACAGGAGAGAAGGCTTGTTGGCCGAGGCCAGGCCCGTTCCTCTACGAGCACACTTGTTATGATTAACATGGGAACTCGGAGTTCTGACAAGAACCCGAAAACCGCGGCTGCTACGTGCCTGGGCAGAGGAGCGGGCGAGAAGAGGGCTCCCCTGGCCTGCCCATGGTTGACGCTCTGGATGGCGAGCATAGTGCAAACAGACCACGAACGCAAAGTGTTGTGATAACTCAACCCAGAGGAACTCTCCACCTTTCCCAGACGCATCCGGGCTTCACTGCTAAGGACTCGGTGCCAAGGAACAAAAATTTTTCATTAAAACTCAGCCTTGAGGCCGAGCCCCAAATTAGATTATACATTCCTCCCACAGGCTCTGTCCTTAGTGCTACCCCAGAACTAAGCTCCACGTGTTATAATTATCTGCATCTGATTCCCAGGCCAGTGTAAAAGCTCCTCAAAAGCTGTCCCCATGTCCAGTACAGGGCCTGGCACACAGGAGGCCTCAATAAAGAACTGATGGATGACGGAACGTCCCACACCCTCACGGCCCACCCAGTTCTTGCTGTCCGACTGTAACAAGGATGTTCGGTTCACGTCAGCTAGGGTTTATGTCTGCATTTCCCACCCAGGCTGGGGGAGCTGGAGTCTGCCAAGGCCACCAGGATCACGGATGTCAGCAGATCTGTGTGCTCAGGCGACATAAATTTATTACGCAGTGGGGAGCAGGGCAGATCCAACACCAGCAGGAAGTCCACTGTATAGATAAGCTTGGCAGTGCTTAGACCTCCACATTCGTGGAGAGAGACAAACACCACATGGAAAGATCATCTATTTATCAAAGGGTGGGAAGAGGGGATGAGGGGCCTCACCCACTGCCAAGGCACAGGGCTGGGGCAGCCCCAGCTCACACAGGACCCCTGTGCTCTCCCAGGGGAGCCCTACAAGCACTACCCACTTCTTGGTGACACGGTGCATCTTCCAACCCCTAAGTGGGTAGGTGTGCTGGGACTGGTGCCAGCAATGCTAGAAGGATCGGTCCCCAGAGGGAGCCGCTGAGTGGAGCAGGGGCTAAGCCAGGGTTAGCCGTCCGGAGGCTTGATTTCCACTTCTGAATTCTGCCTCCAGTTTCCTTGGGGGCTCCGTGTGCAGACAGCCCAGTGGGGTGGGGCAGAGAAAGCCAGCAAGCAGTTGCAGGCAGCTGGCAGACCAGGGTCTGCCATTCACAAGCTCACTCACCCAGGCTCTGCGCCTCACTGAAAAGGATGATTCTAGGATCTAAACTATACCACACTCAGCACTTTCCAGTTGCGAGGCATTGTCCTAATCATTTCATGTATTTCATCCTTCCAGCTGCCCTATCTATGAGATAACTGTCATCACCATCTCCACTTTGTACGTGAGGATACTGAGGCATCGAAAAGTTAAGCAACTTGCTCCAGGTACTGTTGTTACCCCCATATTTGAGCTAAGAAATGGAGGCAAAAGAGGGTCAGAAATTGCTCTAAGGTGGGTCACCTAATGAGGAAGTGGTCAAGTTTGGACACGAACCCAGGCAGTGTGGGTTCAAAGCCTGTGCTCTGAACTGCTTGTCTAACCAGGAGGATGGACCACAGAGGGTACGGTCAGGATGAAGGAAGGCCAGTTTTCGCTCCTTCCCTGCACCCAGCACACGTCGGCCTCCTGAATGGAGCTGTGTTCAGTCTGAGTGCACAGGGCCTCTGCATGGAAGGCCTGAGCTTCCCTGGGATGGAAATTTATAGGCTGGACGAAGCTAGAGCCCCTGCAAGTCCTCAGAAGCCACTCAGGCAGGTGCCACAGCAGTGGTGGTTTGGGTATGGACAGTGGCAGCCTCTCTAGTGCCTCCGGAGACCTGGAAGCGAGCTGAGTGACACAAGGTCACGTGTGGTGCCGTCTCCCTGGTAGCAGCAGCCCTCCCGGCATGCTGACCCACAGGCCAGCTCCCCGGGCAGTGCTCTGGTTCCAGGGACGTGCCCTCACGTTTCCCGGCGTGGCTTCACAGGCTCACCAGCTCTTAGGGCAGGCCACTTATCTAAACCCAGGCAGGAAGGCCCTGACTATTACTGGGTTACCACAAGTAAAAACAGCTCATTCAGAATCACAGGACAGAGAGTCATCAGATCCTAGGTGCCTTCCACATGCTAATCCGGGGGGCATGGCCTCACAGCCTCACAGTGCTAAGTGAGGAGGGCTTAAGAGAGATGCAGCCACTTACGGTTCGAGCCGAGGATGGAGAAATTCTCTGTGGGGCGGTGGGGGGGGGGCAGACCTGACTCTTCACAGCAACTTCAAGGGCCACTCTGGTGAGGAGCCAACCCTCATCTGACTTGACACGGCCCTGCCCCTGCCCTGGTCTGACTCTCCTGTATCTGGGTCACACCCAGTTATTTCTGGGTAACAATTACCACCACTTACTAACCTCAGAAATTCACAGAGAGGAAATGAAGAAAGATATCCTGTCCTCCCTGCCTGCTCTCAAAACAATAATATGAATTGCTCTGAGAAACATTCCATTCCTCTCTGTCCCTCCCTTTCAGCCTGAGCCGGTGCTCTAACCCTTGTATGAGCAACTACAACCAGTGACCACGGGGTCTGGATTTTCAGGGACAGTTTCATTTGCAAACATCCTGTCCCTCGGCCTTGTGAGTACACTCAGATTGGACCCCCTGTTTGGGAGTCAGAAGTACAATCATCAAGGCTGTGCTTCCTGCCTCTGGGTGCTGTTCATACCTCCTGTATCTCCTCCCCATCTAAGGCATGAGTTCCCAGGAATTTCCCCCACCAACGGAAGAGATCAGCAGCCCACGACTCCTTTCATTTCAGATGCCAAAGTATGTCATCAACAGTGCCAACTCTGTCCCACCTTTGCACATGCCTGGCCATCCCATATTGGGAAGAGCAAGAGTAGAGACAGTATTGATAATAGCAATAATAAAACTCAGAGCTCCCACTTACTGCCCGCTTCTACCGTGCAAGAACTGTGCTAAGCACTTTGTAATACAGGGACCTCATTTCCTTCCTACAATAACCCTGAACCGGGCATAATTCGTCGCCATTTGGCAGATGAGAAAATTGGAGTTTAGGAAGGTTAAATGACTTAACCGTGGTCACAGGACTAGGTTGACAACTAACCTCAGATCCCAGAGTTTGTACTTGAAATCACAATCCTATATAAATTCTTCCAGGTTACCTTGGGCCTTGTGTGGTAGTGTTAGCATGTTCCCTCCTCAACTAGATAGGTAAGACCATTGAGGCTGCTCTGTGGGATGGCAGAGGATGCAAGAGAAGGTTCCTGTTCCCAAACCTCAGGAGGCTGTCTGGTTGGCAACTAGAGAAAGGGAAACAGTGACCAAGAATGCTAGATGGTTTGGGACCACCTGTGACTACTGGAGACATTTGTGGAAGGGACAGATTTGGTCAAGAAAGGGTCCCTCCAGGACACAGCCCATGAGAGAACCAACCGCAATGAGAAGCCCGCGCACCGCAACGAAGAGTAGCCCCCACTCGCCGCAGCCAGAGAAAAGCCCGCCTGCAGCAACGAAGACCCAACGCAGCCAAAAATAAAATAAATAAATTTATTAAAAAAAAAAAAGACCCTACATGACACTGCCCTCCAATTCCCCTTCTGTCTTCAGCTACTACCCACCGCCCTCCCTCTCTGCACTCCAGCTGTAAAGGTCTCCCTAAGCACACACAGGGTCTTTTCGCTTGCTTTGCACTCTGCCTGCAACATTCATATATATATATGGCTATTTTATAATACAAAAAAGGGAATATATTGCAGAAAATATATAGGACTAGTTTTATTTTTCTTCATATTAACATCCAGCCTTCCAGCATTTTAAATGTTTGTAAATATTCCAAGCATCTGCTTGTATATTTTTCCATGATGGATTTTTTTTCCTGTTTTCAATCAAGTAGCTTTACAATATTTTTTGCAATATCTTATTATAAAAATTTTCAAATAAATAGAAAAGTTGAAAGCATTTTAGTGCACACCCAAATACCCACCACCTAGATTCTATGATTAGATTTTAGTCTCCTTGGTTTATCATATATCTATTCATCCATCCACCTCTCTACCCATTCATCAATTTAGCTTATTTTTTGGTGCATTTCAACGAAATTGCTGAATCAGTACATTCCTTCCCAAATACTTCAGGATACAAATCTAATTAACTAGAGTTCAATAATTACTAAAGTTCTTCACACCCTCTCAACATACACAAAAATACACTCAGAATGGTTTAAAGACTTAAACATAAGACATGGCACCATAAAACTCCTAAAAGAGAACACAGGCAAAACATTCTCTGACATAAATCATACCAATGTTTTCATAGGTCAGTCTCCCAAGAAAATAGAAATGAAAATGAAAGTAAACAAATGGGACCTAATCAAACTTACAAGCTTTTGCACAGCAAAGGAAACCATAAACAAAACAAAAAGACAACCTACAGAATGGGAGAAAGTATTGCAAATGATGCAACTGACAAGGGCTTAATTTCCAAGATATACAAAATAGTTCATGCAACTCAACAACTAAAAAACAATCCAACTGAAAAATGATCAGAAGACCTAGAGACACTTCTCCAAAGAAGACATACAGATGGTCAATGGGCACATGAAAAGATGCTCAACTTCACTAGTTATTAGAGAAATTAAATCAAAACTACAGTGAGCTACCACCTCACACTGGTCAGAATGGCCATCATTAAAAAGTCTACAGGGCTTCCCTGGTGGCGCAGTGGTTGAGAGTCTGCCTGCCGATGCAGGGGACACGGGTTTGTGCCCTGGTCTGGGAAGATCCCACATGCCGTGGAGCGGCTAGGCCTGTAAGCCATGGCCGCTGGGCCTGCGTGTCCGGAACCTGTGCTCCGCAATGGGAGAGGCCACAACAGTGAGAGGAAGTCTACAAATAACAAATGCTGCAGAAGGTGTGGAGAAAAGGGAACCCTCCTACACTGTTGGTGGGAGTGTAAATTGGTGCATCCATTATGGAAAACAGTATGGAGGTTCCCCCCAAAAATAAAAATAGAGCTACCATATGATCCAGCAGTCCCACTCCTGGGCATATATGCAGACCAAACTATAATTCAAAAAAATACATGCACCCCTATGTTCACAGCAGCACTATTCACGATAGCCAAGACATAGAAACGACCTAAATGTCCATTGACAGATGAATGGATAGAGAAGATGTGGTACATATATACAATGGAATACTACTCAGCCATAAAAAAGAATGAAATAATACCATTTGTAGCAACATGGATGCAACTAGAGATTATTATACTAAGTGAAGTAAGTCAGAAAGAGAAAGACAAATACCATATGATATCACTTATATGTGGAATCTAAAATATGACACAAACCTATCTATGAAACAGAAACAGAATCAGGGACATAGAGAATAGTCTGGTGGTTGCCAAGGGGAGGGGGATGAGAGAGGGATGGATTGGGAGTTTGAGATTAGCAGATGCAAACTGGTATATATAGAATGGATAAACAACAAGGTCCTACTGTACAGCACAGGAAACTATATTCAATATCTTGTGATAAACCATAATGGAAAAGAATATGAAAAAGAATGTATTGGGTTGGTCCAAAAGTTCGTTCAGGTTTTTCCATAAGACGTTATAGCAAAACCCAAACGAACTTTTGGGCCAACCCAATATATATATATGTATAACTGAGTCACTTTGCTGTACAGCAGTAATTAACACAACATTGTAAATCAACTATACTTCAATAAAAAATAAAAAAGGAATACATTATTCAAGTGTTTTCTTTTCAGGTAAAATTTACATACAAAAAATGTACACATCTAAACATACCATTTGCTGTGACAATGTACAATACATGTTGCTTCTTATAGCATCGGTTTTCTCCCCATCAACGGTCTTTCTTTAGTGGACCTGGTGAGTTCTTGTCCCTGGGCTCTGGTGCTGACATTTTGGTGTACACTGTTATCAGCAAGGAGCTTCTAGTCACAGGGGAGGGCTTGACCAGCCAGCTGCCTTGACTCCCTTTCCTCCCTTTGGGAGAGCAGAAGCCACAGGCCCTTCTAAGACGCAACCCCCTGCCCCGCCCCGAAAAAAGGGTGTGGAGGAATCTCACATTCCTTTAGGAGAAATAAGGGAAAGAAACTTCTGAGACGGGCTGAGTCTAGATATATTCAAAGCTAAAAACTCTAGGGCCAAAGCGAGACAGTGGCATGGACATATATACACTACCAAATGTAAAATAGATAGCTAGTGGGAAGCAGCCGCATAGCACAGGGAGATCAGCTCGGTGCTTTGTGACCACCTGGAGGGGTGGGATAGGGAGGGTGGGAGGGAGGGAGATGCAACAGGGAAGAGATATGGGAACATATGTATAACTGATTCACTTTGTTATAAAGCAGAAATTAACACACCATTGTAAAGCAATTATACTCCAATAAAGATGTAAAAAAACAAAACAAAACAAAAAACCTCTAGGGCCAGTTATAATCCATATGTAGAGAAAAAAGTAGAGCTAAGATACACAAACAATCTAGCCTCCAGAAAGATACACAAGTTCATATTTATCACTTTCTCTCTTTCTTTTCAGTTACTTAGTGAGCTTTTGCTTTTAAACATTACAATGATAATAGCCAGCACTCAGAGTCCTTTATTCTCAACAACACACACCCATCCTGCCAATTTCACAGCTGAAACTTTTAAGTGCTGGAGCCAGAATTCAAACCCAGGTGCCTGGCTCCAGGAATCCTTCCTGCCTTTAACCACTGCTCTAGAGACCACTGCAGGGAGTTAGGGAGAGGGAGGTGGCAGGTGAGGAATCCCCACACCCTCCATTGCTCCATTTCTTAGTGATTTTTAATTCTTTTTCAAGTGTGTCTATCTGACCTCCTGTGACCTCTTCAAAAGTAGAGGTATGTCTGGCTCACTTTTGCATCCCAAGCAACTAGCCTGACCCAGGTTAAGTGTTCAGTGATGATTAGAAAAAAGAGAGGTGAGAGTACTCAGCAAGGCCCTGGGTGGACCAGTCTGGTGTGGTGGCAGTGACAACAGCAGGCACTGGCAGGATCCAGTAGGAAAACTACAGCAATGGCAAGACACCCCTTCCCATCCAGGACTTAGTGACTTCTGAAAGGGGCCAACGTCATGGGTAACTCAATCCAATGAGAAAGGAGAACACAGGCTGAGTACCCACCTACACTTTCCCAGCCCAGAGAACCCAGCCAGGGCTGCGACCAGCAGCTGTCAAAATCCATCCAATGTCAAACATTTCCACTCAATCAACAAGTGCCAAGACTGGGGGCCACTTAATGTCAGGAGAAGCATCTCCCGAGTATCTCACGTATGCCAGACCTGCAGCAGATGCTTTCTTTAAATCAGCCAGCTCATTTCCATTGTGAAAGTGGCACTGCTTTTCCCGGTATATAGTTAAGAAACTGAGACTCAGAGGTGCTGTGACTGAATAAAGCTGGCATTTGTTGAAGCCTAAGTCTGTATCAAGTACTGACCTAAGTGCTTCAGATGTATTAACTTACTCAAACCTCACAATAACCCAAGATTAAGAAACCGAGGCACCGGAGTGCCCAAGGTCACGTCGCAGTTAGGAAGGAGGAACTGGCATTCAGACGCAGGCTTCTAGCTCCAGAGCACAAACTCAGATCCACAGTGTTACACTTGCCTAAGATCACAGGGCTAATAAAAGGCAGAGCCAGGAGTCACAACCAGATCCTTGTGACTGGCAGCTGGCTCTTTCTGTTACATTGCCCTCGCTGCCACTTTTCTCCCAAGCGTTAGGGCCCACTGTCCCTTTCTGGCCCCTTTTCTCTCCCTGGTGAGACTCCTCCACTGGTGCCACCTCATCCTATGACCACTCGTGGCCACAGGCAAGGCTGACCCTATCAGGGGGCAGCAGCCTTGTCCCAGGCTGGCCTCTACAGAAAGGCCACTGTGGGCCTGGTAACGGATCTGCATGAGAAGGGGCCAGGTGTTCGTTCCACGTTCACCGACTCCTATTGCTCTGAGGTCAGCAAAGGAGAGACTGTTTACCTGAGCCCAGCAGCTGTTTCTGCAGCCAGCTCAGAGCTGGGCTGAGAGCCCAAGGAGCACAAGGCCACCCCTGCCACTCCACAGCCATATCGGGACCAGCTAACCACCCCTCCAAGAGCCCTGGCGTATTCCCCAAGAAGGAGGCAGTAGGTAAGAATACACCTATGAATATGCTGTTAGGATGTGCTGGCCTCCTTCATATTCTCCTTTTGTAGGGTCTCTAGCCCCATAGGTAGGTGCTGAATGAATATGGCTGAGGGGCCTAAGCATGCCTTAGTTCAGGCATGCAAACAGGTCAAGACTTACCAGCCCTTGGATGGAACGCCACCGAGAAACAGCACATATGGTAGCGAAGTAAGGGACAGGTTCTGAAGCTGGCAGGCCATTTGCCAGCTGTGTGCCTTCGAGCACAGCAGCTTATTACACTCATTTCTCTTGACCTCAGTTTCCTCAACCCTAAAAGAGGAATAGGGTATTGCCTACCAACTACAGTTGTTATGGGGATGGAATTAGTAAACTGTAGAATTGTTCACAAAAGAGCCTAGCCTAGCACAGGAGAAGCAGTCAATAAACAATAGCAGTGGCTGACAGCTCCTCTCCTCCCTCCCTTCTTCCGGAGGAGCAGTCCTAGAATGAAATCAGCATTTGGATCCCCAAGAGATATGGTCCAGTCCATCCAGGGATACGGATGCTGTGATCCCACCAGTTCAAAGGCTGGGAGTGGTTTGCATCCCTTGGGGCAGGTATACTGCCTTTATCAGCAAGTGGATGAACCTCACTTGTAGCCTGGACACCCAAGAGGCAGCCGGGCTGCTGTCCCCTGCACTGGCGAGTTGCCCTGTGCCCCCTGAGCTCACAGGTACATGCACCGTCTGACCTGGAAGGGACTTTAGATCACAAGTCAGTGCGCTTTCTCTGTAAAGAGGCAGATAGTAAATATTTTAGACATTTTTGTCAACCGCTGGCTTAGATCATCCTGTCTGAAACTTCCTTCCCTACCGCTGCCTTCCCCTTAGGGGGCCCAAGAAAATATTCATGAGAGCCCAGAGGCCATTTTAAGATGGGTTCCCCTTGCCACTCCTGCTGCCTGGGACGCCCTCCCGAAGATCTCTGCGTTCAGGTCTCAGCCCTAACACATCACATTCCTCGGTGATACCTCCCCAGCCCCACCCCGTTTAATCCAACACATCTCCCTGTTTATTTTCTGCACAGTGCTTATCACAACCCTAAAGCTCTTTTTTATTTATTAACTAGTTCACTGTGTGTCTCTCCCTCTGGAATGTAAGCTCCACCAAAGCAGGGGCCTTTTCTCCCTTACTCATGCTGTATCCCCAGGGGCCAGAATAGTCCCTGACCCATAGGAGGTGCCATGAAATATTTGCCAAATGAAGAAATGCATCAAATCAAATCATGCCTTTACCCCAAATCAGGATGCACACAGAGGCTAACTGAAGTGTCAGAGCCAATATTTACTGAGACACTGTCTTAGGGGCTTTACATATATTATCTTATTAAATGAGTCAGAAACTAACTTATGAGACAGGAACTATTTTCTCTCCCCATTTCTGATGAAGCTAAGGTCCCACTGCTCAAAGGCATGTATCTGATAAGAGGCAAAGCTAAATTTCAATCCAAGGGGTCCAACTTTCAAATCTGGGGCCCAAACTATTAACTACCACTGCTGCTTATTTTACCTGGGATTATATCAAGTTAGTAGGTACACAGGTTGTCTGCAGCTGATTAGACACGCTAATGGGCAGTGAAGTGTCTTTCGACTTGTCAAAAGTGGAGGGAAGACATTATTATCTAATATATGCAGTATATGGGGCTTTTCTCATATTTACCAATGAAATAGCTAGGCTCAGATAGAGGGAACAACGTCAGATGTGACAAAGCTAGAGGTGACAGCAAATCTTAACAGTTCCCATGGGAAAATCCATCTGGTCAGTCGCACCTTGATCCACCTCCTGGAGGTGGGATATACGTCTGGTACCCAACCCACAGAAGACAGCTATACAGAAAAGTCCCATATCCCAATGTGGACCACCAGCTCCAGGAGACAAACCCTAGTGTATTTACGTTTAGAAGGCTATAGCATCTCACACGCCTTCCAGTCCAGGGAACCCCTTCTCACCAGTGTAATACAGTTTTGACTCCGTTTGCAACTGCTACAAAAGAAGTGAGTAGACTTACTCAGAGGCTCTTGACAGCTTCCAAGTGGGTCACTTTACAGTATAAAGTGGCTTGTAATTAAAGTGTTTTCAAAACTGTGAATAGATCACAGTGTCTAGACATTGGGAGACTCCAATGTTACTTACACCATCCTGCCCACCCATGTCTACAACCTGCCAAAGAACACACTATGTTTTCTTTATCAGAGCATCTTTAAGGACATGTTTCTGGAAAGCCTCTCCTCTCAGCCTGCTGGGAGCTGCTTGGGAATTCTTTCTGCCACCAAAAGGAAGGCATGCCTGGGCATCTAGGGCACCTGCTCTCTGGAGGCAGGCCTGGACCAGTGGAAGGACTGTGGCATCACCCCTCAGGCTGGCTGAGGAAGTCCACATATGGAAGGTGGGATTTCCGGGATCCGGATGTACTGTGTCATGGCTGTAACCCTCCAAGTAGAACAAACAAAGTGCTTCCCCAGCTTAAACACTGGGTGGGGGGGGGGGGGGTAGAGGGGGAGCAAAGAGGCGGATGAGGTCATGTGTTACGCTCTGCTGAACTATTAAAAGGAAAATAAGGCATTTGGAAACTACTATCCTAGCTCCCTGTAGTACCTGCTCCTATCAAGAATAAACCAAGGAGAAAAGGATATCTATCATACATTTGGTCATTCATTCATTCAGAAAACACTCAAGGAACACCTTTTCTTAGGCGTCACGTTGGGTACTAAGGAAATGGGCTAGGAGATGGGCATGTCACATTTCCTGCCCACAGGTACTCCCACTTCAGCAAAAACAAAACAAAACAACAAACCACTGAGGGTTTCTGAGCAAGATGGAGTTCACTAACCACACACAGAGGGAAGAGGAAAGAGCAGAGGCAGGACCTAGAAGGCAGCCAGCCACTCTCAGGCTGGGTGAAGAGGTCCTGCTAGGTGGGATCGGAGAGGTGGGGTGGAGGAGACATACCTACCCCAGAGAGGTTAACAAATTATAAATTCAGGTTTGAGGGGGTAGAAGGAGGAAGTGAAACTGACTCAGATTCTAAGACTGGGAGGGTGGTGCCAGTGTGAACGAAGACTGAAAGTCAGAAAGAAGAATACATTTAGGGAGTGGGAGGGAAGAGGAAGAGTGAAATTATGAATTTAGTTTCCAAGTTGTTGAGTGTCAGGTATCACAGAAAAATCCAGGAGGCATGGAGAAATCCCCATAGTTGAAACAGAGTGTAAAAGATACAGGTTTTTTAATAATAGTAACTTCTATTTAGTGGCGGTTTACTATGTAACAGGTATGGTACATGTCAATCTCATTTAATCCTAGCTGGAAACCTGTAAAGTGGATATTATCATTATGCTCATTTTACAGATGAGGAAATGGAGGCTCTGAAATGTTAACTAACCTGCCCATGGTTGCAGGTATCTGACACCGGCCATTTACGCTCTTTCTACTATGCCTAGGGCCTCTGATTTTGGAGTCATTGCCCATAAGACAAGACTACATCATCCAAAGTAAGAGTGTCCAGTAGAACCAAGTTTCTCAACTTTGGCACGATGGACGTTTTGGGCTGCATCATTTTTTATAGTTGGGGGTGGGGACTGTCCTGTGACTTGCAGGATGCTTAGCAGCAACCCTGGCCTTTCCCAACTAGATCACCTTCTCCCCCGAGCATGGCAATCAGAACTGTCTCTAAATATTGCCAGGTGTCCCTGGGGAGGCAAAATCACCACCAGTTAAGAACCACTGCAACAGAAATATAATGTGAGCCACACATGTAATTTTAAATTATCAGGTAGCCACAGGAAAATTAATTTTAATAATGCAATTTATTTAGTTCAATATATCTAAAATACTATTATTTCAACATGTAATCTATATGAAAAGTACTAATAAGCTACTGTTATGCAACCTTTTTTTCATACTAAGTCTTTGAAATCAGGTGTGTATTTTACACTTACAGCACATCTCAGTTTGGACTTGTCACATGTCACATGTCCAAGCCACGTGGCTAGTGGCACCTATACTGGACAGCACAGATCTAGAGGAAAGAAGAAGGGGCTCACTCACCCACATTTATGAACGGTGGAGACAGAGGGACAAAAGGCAACACTGAACAATGGTCAGAGGGCAGAAAAGACAACTTCTGGAGATGCTGGTAGCTCAAGCTTTTCCTTTCCCTTTCAAGAACAGTCCCTGCCCACCAGCAACCCATCTACCCTATGCGATGGCGTGGGGCAAGTGGGGAGTGGAGGCAGGTACCTGGTAAAGAGAGATGGAGGGAAAACAGAGAGAGACCAGAGGAGGGGGCCCTGGGAAGTTCACCCACACGGACAGTGGGAATCATTGAGGCTTTCAGGGAGGCAGCCACCGGAGGAGCAAGACAGAGACAGACAACTCATCCACAATCAGGAGACACCTAGTCACCTCTACCAGCAGCTGCTGACCCAGGGCTGATTCCAGCCCAAGTAACTGCTGAAACAAAGCCCTCAAAACCACAGCATCTGAGTCAATCTTGAGTCAGATACAGAAAAACCAAGGCCCTCGCCTGGGACCACTCAGTAACGATCAACACATCTTTGGGGTAATTCAAATGGAAGGGCTGGGGGCTTGCCACTGTCTGGACTTCATTTATTCACTCAGTAAGCCACTACTACCCTCTGAGGGGCATTACTGTCCCCACTGTACAGATGGAGACACAGAACCACACTGCTGGAGAGGGCCAGGGCCAGGATGTGTCACTAATTATTTAAAGAAAGAAAAAAAAAAAAAACTGAAGCACATAATTCAAAACTAAAATTTAGAGATGGTTCCCGCTTGAATTTGAAATCAGTTAACTCATCAATGTTTTATACAGGGAACAAGAAACAAAAAAACCCTTTACAATTAAAAAGAAAACAGCTCCATAGGATTAAAGAGAGGAAGGAAGAAGATAAAGGGAACAGGAGTAAGACAGAGGAAAACAAACAAAGGAACAAGAGGACCTGGATCCCCCCAGTGGAGGAGAGCAAAGGGGGACGGCAGAGCTCAGGCTCGTGCTCCAGCCTTGGGCGGAGAGCAGGGAAGCACCGTCCACCTCTGCTCTCTGAGTCTGGGTTCTGCATAAGTCATCACTGCTCTCTCCCATTCTCTGAGGAGAAACACTACTCATCCCTCAGAGGCTCTACCTGATGAGGATTAGCATGGTGGTGGACCAATGACTCCATCAGATCACCTTGAGGACAGGTTGAGAGGGCAGCCTGGCTACAGTGCCCACGGGCCTTGGGGCCTAAGCCTCTCCTGCCCGCCGGAAGGCAAATCCCCCCTTCTGAGTCGGTGGCTCCAGAAGAGAACCTCCCCTTAGCTGATGCCCAGGGTTCCCATCACCTGCAGCGGGCACCTCTGAACTGCCCAGCACTCTCAGAGCCAGTCAGCTCCTGGCTCTCCACACTCCTATGCAGCACCGAGCCAGCGAGAGTCACATCCCTGTACCATCTCTCCCAGTCAGGGCTCCCCCAATCATCTCATTTTGCAGATGGGTAAACTGAGGCCCAGAAACTGCAAGCCAGCCCGGGTTCTTTCCACTATGTGACAGACAGAATGAAGAGGGGTGTGTGTGTGTGTGTGTGTGTGTGTGTGTGTGTGTGTGTGTTCAATAACCTTAAATGGGAAGGTTACATATAGTTTTTACACACACATACAGTGCATGTAAAAAGGGCTTTATAAATCATAAAGCGTTTTTACAAATGATAGTTGTTATCATAAATCTACTCAATATAGAGTGCATATTGTTCTCTAGACAAGCTTATGGACCTGCTTACAGAGTTCCTTCTAGTCTGTTATTCAGCTAAGCCCCGCCCCACCCCCCAAAAAGCCATGTCTAACCTCTGCTTCATCCCTGTGTAGGCAAGGTTTGTTTTTCAAAACCCACTTTGTAAGCACTTGAGAGCTCTTCACGCTTCCCACAGTTTCCAGCAAAAGTGCAGGTCCCAGTTAATCCCATAAAGGAGAGCCTCCCCCTGCCGCTGTCTAGAAGGCCTCCACCTCCCCCCCAAGTAAAGAAGAAAGGAAACCCTTAACGGCGCCAGGAACCGTGGCCCCAGTCAGAGCCACTGGGCCCACCTTCTAGTTCCAGAGCAGCTGTGCTAAGCACCCACTATGCGCCTGGCAGGCATCCGGGTTAGGCTGAAGGAGGTACAGAATTTCCATGTCTTTGGTGGTGGCGTGGAAATGGGACCGCAGGCGGGGTTGGGCTTCAATGTGAAGCAGTTTAGAGGAAGCCTGCCAGGGTACAGGGGTGTCAGCCCCGTTTCACCCAGGCTTCCAGAGGTCTTACAGCTTCTCCTTTCACACTTTATATGGGCTGGGCCATCCTCATAGCCTCCCCGTGGAGAGCTGAGCATGACCATGCAGTCAAGGAACACTAAGAACTGGCACTGAGACTGGCAGGGCTCCTGCACTTGGGGGCCCTGGTCTCCTCTGGCCTCAATGTGCTCATCCATCGAATTGGTACCTATGACATCTGCACATGTCAGAGAGCTGCCGGGAGGCTCAGACTCCACCCTCCACCACCACCACAGCAGGCCGGACTGTCATCTGGACTGAAAGGAAGCATGAGAAGCTTAGAACAAGAGGAAGGGATGTGGGCAAGGAGGGTCTTCTGTGTGGAAAAGGGCTCTAGAACCGGGGAAGTGAGGCATATTTCTTCTCTATGCCCTCCAGCACTAGATAATAGCAATGGTTTTTATTCTAGTGGCAATCATTTCTGGAGTGCTCACTGCTTTATCCCCAGCTTCTAGAACACCGCCATCATGACACAAAATATATGTATGTGTTGAACTGAAGCTAATCATTGCTGTGAGCCCAGCACCTCAAATAAATAGGAGGAATCTTGGGGGTGGTAGGTGAGGAGCCCCTCCTGTGGCCATCAGCTTTTTGATGACTTTCTAGGCCACGTGAAGCCTCACTTCCTCCCCTCCAGCTCTGCAAAACTCCTAAGGCAGGAAGATTCAGGAGACTCAGCTAACTGGAGAGATTCTGAGCACCTAGAGGCTGAGAGATGGAGATAACCTCATCAGTCCCTAAGGCTTGAAGGCGGAACTGAAAACAACAGGGCCCACTAAGGGTTAGTTACCACTGTTGCTATTAACCACCAAAGTGAACCCCACCCCAATCCCCCTCCCCCAGAAGACTGAAGAGAGGGATCCCAGAAATTATTGCCCCAAGCTCATTCTTGTCTTAGTAAAAATACAGAAAGGCTTGGTTTACTACAATGTCTGGAATCTATTTGTGAAACCTCTCAGGGAGGCCAGACAATTTCATCACAAAACCCAAATGTCAGACATTCTCTGGGACAGATAACAGGGCAGGACATTCAAGAGTTAGGTGCCCTGCGGACAGACTGGAGGCTGGCGCTGTCCCCAGTTCACCTCTCCTGGGCTGGAGTTTCAGAGAAGCCGGGAGCACCAACTCTGCAGCCTCCACGGGCAGTAAGTCCAGTGGTTAGAGTCCATAGTGGAGCCCTCCCTCCTCTGGGAAACAGACACCCATACTTAACCCCTGGGGGAAAGGAGAACAAGGAACAGCTCCCAAGAAGGGAGGCAGCCAGGGATAAAGATCCTCACTGTTCAGATCCCGTTCACCCTGACAAACAGCAATAATCACCAAGGCAATAACTTATTCTGTGTCTGACACTGTTTTAAGTGTTCTACATATATTAATTTATGTAGGTCTCACAATCACCCTGTGAGCTGAGTACTATTATCCCCAGTTTACAAGTGAGGAAATGGAGGCCCAGAGAGGTTAAGTAAGATGCCAGAGGTCACACAGCTAAAAATGAGATGTAAACCCAGGTTGGTCTGAACCCAAAGACCATGCTCTCAGGCACAGCACCACACCCACACCACTCTCTCACTTCTTGGCATGAAGAAGTGAGAGCCTAGAGGGCCGTCTATCTCAGTGGAGCCCCTGGTGTACCTAACTCTCCTACGTGCTGGGGCAGGAAGGCCCCTCTCACCTCAACAGTCCCCAGCCAGCATCTTCCCAGTGATATGTAAGAGACAAGACACACCATCAGCCCCTCCTGGCTCAGCTCAGTCTCAGAAACTCCGTCACACTCAATTCTCCTGCAGGCTTATGGCGAGCAGAGGTGGTTAGTTCTGGGCTCTGAGCTGGAATGGAGGTTCCACATCTGGTCTGCGACAGGGAGGAGGACATGTAGAGTATGGGTGATAGTCCTCCCCTGCTGTGCTCCAAATGGGTGCCCGTTGGTGCCCATCTAGCAATCATTCTAACGAATAGCGCAGCGCTCAGCTGGGCACACCATACATTTTCACCTACTCTCAAAATTGAGTCTGATTAGAACATGGTTCCAAGGCCCAGGACAGTTCAACAACCGAAAAACAAAACCACAGTACGTGTCATCTGAACCCAGTGACCATAAAGTCTTTTTTGATTCAGAGCCTAATTAAGGGAAAAAAAGGAGCAGGATAAGGTTCCATGATGGCATCGAGCCACCTTCCCCACATGCTCCTCACTTCCTGTACAGAGAAGCATTTTGTCACTTTAGCACCTTCTCACCAAGACAACAATAGGCTACATTTTTTCCATCTAAGAACAGTCAGCTTGAAACAGCAGATGGAGAAGCAGGGAGAGTGGTCGTGGTCTGCTGAGCCACTGAGGATGATGATTAATGGGTTTCCCAGGTCTGCTATCAGCTGTCCCAGACATGAAGTGGAGAGAATGCTCTTAGAACATGTCCCACCGTCGGCCCTCTCTCAGGCGCTCAGGGAGCAGCTCGGCCTATGCATTCTTAACCCATGAGCTCAGCCTGGAGGGGAGCCAGGGAAAGCCAAGGTGGACAGCGGAAGGGCCGGGAAAGGTCTGAGGACGCTGGTTCTCCCTGCTGCTCCAGGAAAGGAGACTAGCAATGCCATGGGGCATGAAGACACCAGCTCTGACTCCACAGCAATGGACTATCTGGTTTGGCCTCGATAACAAGAAAGACGCAGGATCACAACAAATTTAAGAGAGACCTTAAAGAGGCCTTCTACTAAGACCGCTCACGTCACACAAGAGGAAACAGAGCAGAGAGGAAGGGAGAGGGTAATTTATGTTTCTGAAGACTTCCTATGTGCTAGAAATGATTCTTTATATGTGTGTCAAAGCCGGTAAGGTATGTTTTAATATTGCTGCTTTACAGATAAGGAATTTGGGGCTCAAACCACTCAAGTAATTGGCCCAGGATTGTAAACTAATAAGTGAAGGAGCAGAGATTTGACCCAGGTCCCTCCCAGGCTCTTCCCAGCATTCCACCACCCCCTACTGCACACAGGCAGGCCCTACACAGCTCTTGGTCCCTAGTTCCCAAGTCTGTGACATCAGACCAGGGGTCCTTGACTATTTCTAGGCCCTGGGTCACTCTGGCAACCCAGGGAAGCTTATGGACACTTTCTCAGAATAACACCTTTAAATGCATAAGATAAAATGTTAACACATTTAACATATCTAATAATATATTAAATGATGAGATCTAGCTGCAGGTCTAAGGCCTAATATAATTTCCAAATAGTAATAAGTGTAAACCAGAGATTGAGATATCTACAACTGCAAGGATAAGTGAAAATACCTGTGATTTCTATTGGTGACAAATCACAGGCACTCCTAAGGTAGATTTGCTGCCAGATTCATGATTGGGGGCAATGCTACATTTCAGTTAGAGGTTAGTGAAAATAAAGATTTTTCCCCCCTATCCAAGTTCACAGACTCTTAAAGATTAAAAAACCTTGTATCAGGCTTCCTGGTGGTGCAGTGGTTAAGAATCCGCCTGCCAATGCCGGGCACGTGGATTCGATCCCTGGCCCGGGAAGATCCCACATGCTGCGGAGCAACTAAGCCCATGTGCCACAACTACTGAGGCTGCGCTCTAGAGCCCGCGTGCCACAACTACTGAGCCCATGTGCCACAACTACTGAGCCCGCGTGCCTAGAGCCCGTGCTCTGCAACAAGAGAAGCCACCACAATGAGAAGCCCGTGCACCACAACAGAGAGTAGCCCCTGCTTGCTGCGACTACAGAAAGCCCACGCACAGCAACGAAGACCCAACACAGTCAAAAATAAAACAAATAAATAAATTTGTAAAAAAAAAAAAAAAAAAAAAAAAAAACGAAAACCACTACAGATGGAAAATAAGCATACGAAAAGATGTTCCACATCATATGTCATCATGGAAATGCAAATTAAAACAAGGAGATACCACTACATATCTATTAGAATGGCCAAAGTCCGTTACTCTGACAACACCAAATGCTGGTGAGGAGGTGGAGCAACAGGAACTCTCATTCACTGCTGGTAGGAATGCAGAAGGGTACAGCCACTTTGGAAGATAGGTTAGCAGTTTCTTACAAAACCAAACACACTCTTACCATACAATCCAGCAATCAAGCTCCTTGGTATTTACCCAGAGAAGAAGAAAACTTATGTCCAAAAACCTACACATGAATGTTCATAGCAGCTTTATTCATAATTGCAAAACTTGGAATCAAGCAAGATGTCCTTCACAGGGGAATGGATAAACTGTGGTACACCCAGACAGTGGAATAAAAAGAAGTGAGCTATCCAGCCATGAAAAGGCATGTAGGCAGGCACCTTAAATGCATTATCACTAAATGAAGGAAGCCAGTGTGAAAAGGCTACCTACTGTGTGATTCCAACTATATGACCTTTTGGAAAAGAAATATCAAAAAACTATGACGACAGTAAAAAAGATTAGTGGTTGCCAGGGGAGTAGGATGGAGTGGGGTGAAAAGGCAAGATGAATAGATGGAGCACAGGGGAGTTTTAGGGCAGTAAAAAGATACATGACACTATACATTTGCCCAAACCCATAGAGTGTTTAACACTGAGAATGAACCCTAAGGCCAACTACGGACTTTGGGTGATTTTGATGTGTCATCACGTCACAGGGTCATCAACTGTAACAATGATCCACTCTGGTGCAGGATGTTGATAGTGGGGAGGCTATGCATGTGTGGGGATGGGGAATATATGGGAAATTTCTATACCTTTCCCTCAATTTTGCTGTGAAACAAAAACTGCTCTAAGAAAATAAAGGGGAAAAAAAGGATGCAACCACAAAAAACAAACAAAACCCGTATCACACCAGCACTGCCAGAATCCTTAGCATAGGGGACAGCTGTCAACCCTTTCCTTCAAGCTGTAGGCCAGAACAGTAACAGTGACCATTTGCTGAAGGTTTACAATGTTACAGGCTCCCTGCTACTATGACTCACTCCCTACTTACAACTCTCTGAACAGGGTAAATATTACCTTCATTCTACAGATTAGAAAATTTTGGTTTCAAAGTTGAATCTTAAAGTAAATTGGAGACATCTACCTACTACATGTCAAGTTTCTGGATTATTATAATTGGAGAGATTGCAAAGCAGGCTGTTAAAAGCTATTTTACTTGAAACCCTATTTTGAATCTGTGTAAAGAAAACAAAATAAATTAGATACTAAATCTTATATAAGGCTGCAAATGCCATCCTTAATCCAAAATTTCAAACTATTACATCCATCAAAAGAGCTTCATGGTATCAGCATATTAACTGAGACCCTCTAATGAGCAAACATTCAAATGTGAAGTTCTAAAATCATCAGTTCATAAATACTAAGTAATGCTGTTGTCTATCTTAAATATTTCAGGTAAAATTTCTTTTGAAAATAAAGGTAAGAATAATGTCTGAGCCATCTCTGTATCCTTAACACCCAATACTAAGTGTTGAAGAAATGATGTGGTTGGAGACACAATGGATTTTACATCTTTCCGAGGGTCACTGTCTGTCTGTATTGAAGTCCTCAAACAAAGGTCAAACAACTGGCAACAACATATGGGACTGCTGGTTTTGAACGTTCTTGCATTCTTCCATTTATCGCTGTGAAATTCCAGGCAAGTCCTTTATTCCAATTAAGCATCAGTTTCCTCCTCTGGAAAGTAGGGATGATCATGCCAGCCCATATTACCCCACAGAGTTACTGTGAGAATCCAGTGAGATACTGGATGTAAAATTGCTTTGCAAGCAGAAGAGCTTTGTAGCATTGTGATGTACAGCTAAATTCTAATGAACGATGTCATCTGATATGATCTGGAGCCCCAGAGTAAATCTATTAGGGAAAAAGACAAGAGGCTCCTACAGCACAAGAAGGCAGCATAAATCCATGCCACCACACCTGTCGCTGAGTTCAGCAGCAGAAAAAAGGTCAATGACGCGCTCTTTATGGAAAAGCTTCCTGCCAAGAAAATATGAAAAACAGGCAGAGTTTGGACCTGTCAATACTCAGGTTTACAATTCCTTGCAAAGGAACATAACCTACATTCTCCCCTCCCTCAAGGACCAGGGGTCATGGGCTACACCTAGGCGCCTCTCTAAGGAGAAGAGTTTCACGGAGATAGTGATCTACCATGTCCAGTGTCTGAAAGAGGTCAAGTAGGCGAGGATGCAAAAGCAGCCATAGTCTTGTCTAACTCTCAGGCCCCCGGTGACACCGAAAAAAGCATTTCTACTGGCACAGTGGAATGAAGCCACAGAGGGTTGGGAGTGAGAGGGAGGTGAAGCCAGAAAGCAAGGAGTACAGAGATTATCTTGCTCATGAATTTGGTTGAGAAGAAGGAAAGAAGAAACAGAGCTGATGACAGTGGTTTTCCTGAGAAGTAGGACAGCTGCTTAAAAGGGAGGGGCTGAAAGGTAGAGAGGGAGAAAAAGGCTGGGGACAACTTAGACAGAAAACTGGCTAGACTTTCTTAAAAGGCTGTCCTGACAGCACTAAGATGTTCAGCACTGAGTTCTCACAACTTGGTACTGAGACCCTCCCGTCTCGGGCTCTGCTACTTTAGCGGAGTCCGGCAGCCTTGAGGATGGGGCAGAGTGAATGTCAGATCTCCTAAGGCTGGGCTGACCTGAAGTCGGGCCTTTGAGAAGCTGTTGAACACGGCTACAAAGACAGAACACAGGCGCCAGAATGGGCAAGAAAGTGAAGGCCAGGGGAGGCTAGGCTGACAGATGGACAGAAAAGGGAGGAGTTGACTGAGGATGGAAACCCGGGTTGGCAACAGGTTTTATGAGAGGCACACAGTGAGAGAAGCAGCAGTTCAGAGCTGTGGTTAGAGAGGAGCATTTCAAAGGAGGATTTAGGTGGAGCAGTACCAGGTGGTGGCAGACTCCGAGCTGTGACCCTGGGGATGGGTCGCCGAGCTGAAGGTGGGAGATGGAAGTTGCTGGAGCCACAGAGGCCGAGGCCTCTGAGGCTGGACTGCAGTGGTGGAATGCTGGCCGGAGGCTGAGAGCAAGGAGGGAGTTTGGCCAGCATGGGGCATGTGAGAAGGGAGGTCTGGAACCCAAGGTAGGAGATGGGTTGATCAGACAGAACACCAGGCCAGACTGAAGGAGGAACTACAGTGCAAGGCACTGGGGAGCCGTGAATGTGAGCAAAGAGCCACAGTCAGATCTGTGCTTCGGAAGGACAACTCTGTGGGGATCAGCAGCTGGACTGGACGGGGGGAAAAGGCAAAAGAAACTTCAGAGCTGTGTTCTGCCATCACCTGGGTAAGAGACTGCTGCTTCCACCGAAGTGCAGGCAGTGGCAATGGAGAGAAGGGGATGGATAGGAATAAAACTGCAAAGGGAGGTGCAGCGACTGGGGGAAGAAAGCAGATGGGAGTCCACGATTGTCTGTAGGATTTTGAGCTTTCAGGATTTAGAGAAACAGAGGAAGAGAAGCAGGTTTCAGAAAGAAGATGGTGAATGTGGTTTAAAGGTGTCCAACAGGCATCCTGAAGATGTCTTAAGGGACCTAAGTGGGGTCATGGGGCTCAAGAGACAGGTAAGGGCCACAGATACAAAAGTAGAGAGTCGTCTTCATGGCCAGGGGGAGCGGTGACAGCTGAGTGTAGCTGAGATTTCCCCCAGAGAGCACACCCAGCAGAAGAAAAAGGAGTCAAAGACAAGCCCTTGGAGGACACTGAGTACATATAGCGAAAAAGGAGAAAGAGCATGAAGATGACTTTAAAAAATGTGTCCAGAAAGTTGTGTCACAAATCCAATAGGAGAGCTTCAAGAAGGAGAGGAGGTAATTAACAGCTACCAGGCACTTTAAATGCTTTATGTGCATTTGGCGTATAACCTTTATTCCAGCCCTATAACTATTATTATTCCCATTTCACAGATGAACAAACAGAGGCTCCAAGAGGCAAGGTCATACTACTTAGCAAGCAGTGGAGCTGGTACTCAAAGAGAGAATAAAACCTAAATTTGTTAGAATGGACTACATGAAAGGCCTTTCAGTGATCTGCCTCCTGTCTCCCCACCCAACCTCACCTCCTACCATGGCACGCCCTGCTCACTCCCCTCCAGGCCCTTCTTGGCTGCCCTGCTGCCTGTTCCAGCTGGCCGAGAGCTTTCTCACCTCAGGGCCTTTGCACTTGCTGTCCTCGCTGAACATGCTCTTTACCAGCTGGCTGCTTCTTACTCAGAGATCTCAGCTTAAATGTCACCTCCCAGCCACTCTGTCTAGAATCAACTCCCCTCCCCCGGTTCTTTCTATCATAATACCCTATTTATGACCTTCTTGGGATGACATGATAAAATTATCTTTGTCTGTTTCTATTCTCCCTGGACCAGATGGAAAGCTCCACGAGTGCAGGGGCCTTCTCTGTTGTCATCCTCCTCTGGTGCCCAGAGGACTGGCACTTGGAGAGCAGTCGCTAAATCAGAGAGAAAAGAGTAAATTAAGGGATCTACTCCTTCTTGCATAGTGTTAGGTGCTGCGGATATTCGGGAGGACTTTTTCCCTTCCAGGAAGACTTTCAACGGGAATAACCCTGCCTGGGCAGCATGGCTGGTCTCAGCCTGTCCCTAATCTGCTGGCCTGTGGTGAAAGAGCAAGCAGCTCTTCTAAGACAGGACGAGCAGAGGATGCAATAAATTCCTTAGGCCTGAGAGAGCTGTTATTCACAGAGGGAGAGACTCTAGGATACCTTTCCTTTCTTCATCTCCAAGGTTTTGCAAGTCCCTCCGTGAGGAAGTCAGATCACGTGACTCTGCTCAACCGCCTCCAGTAGCCCTACATCTCATTCAGAGTAAAAGACAACGTTTTTCCAGTTGTTCCAAGGCCCATGCGATCTGGATCCATTCCCTTCCTGGACCCGTGTCTCACCACCCCGGCCTGGCTCTTTCTAGTTGCATGGGTCTCCTTGCTGTTTGGAGAATAAACTGAGCACGTTCGCTTGCCAGCATCTCTACGCCTGTTGCTGTTCCCTTTGTCTAGAATTCTCTTCCCTCTAAGAGCCACATGCTCATGTCTCACTTCCTTAAGGTCTCTGCTCAAATGTCACCATCTCACAGAAGCCTTTCTAGTGCATCCGATATAAAACAGTAACCCGCCTCTGGTCGGGGCACCCACATTGCCCTCACCTTGTTTTCTCTCCCTAGCAGTTTACCACCAACACACACACACAGGTAGGCACACTCAGGCCACGTATATTTATTTGTCGTCTCTCACTAAGCATGTAAACTCCAGGAAGGGAGGAATTTTATCTGCTCTCTTTACTGCTGTATCCCTGGTGCCTAGCATGTAGTAGACATTCCAAATGATTTTTTGAATGAATTAATAACTGTGAACAATTTAACTCAGGGATGGCAATTTTTTTTTTTTTTTCGGTACGTGGGCCTCTCACTGTTGTGGCCTCTCCCGTTGCGGAGCACAGGCTCCGGACGCGCAGGCTCAGCGGCCATGGCTCACGGGCCCAGCCGCTCCGCGGCATGTGGGATCTTCCCGGACCGGGGCGCGAACCCGTGTCCCCTGCATCGGCAGGCGGACTCTCAACCACTGCGCCACCAGGGAAGCCCCAGGGATGGCAATTTTTAAAATAAGAGTAAATGGAAACAGTTTGGTGGTTCCTCAAAAAGTTAAACACAGAATTACCATATAACTTAGCAATTCCACTCCTAGGTATATGCCCCTAAGAACTGAAAACAGGAACTTGAGCTGATACTGTATACCAAGGTTCATGGCAGCATTATTCACAAAAGCCAAAAGGAGGAAACAACCCAAGTGTCCAGAGAGGGATGAATGGATAAACAAAATGTGGTATGTACATACAGCAAAATATTATTCAGCCTCGAAAAGGAAGGAAATTCTGACACATGCTACAACATGGATGAACCTTGATGACATTATGCTAAGTCAAATAAACCAGTCACAAAAGGACAAATATGTATGATTCCACTTATATAAGGTACCTAGAGTAGCCAAATTCACAGACACAGAAAGTAGAATTGTGCTTGCCAGGGGCTCGGGGGAGGGGAGAGTAGGAAATTATTGTTTAATGGGTAGAGTTTCAGTTTGGATGATGAAAAAAGTCTGGAAGGTGGATGGTGTGTTGGCTGCATAACAGTGTAAATGTACACTGAACTGCATACTGAAAAATGCTTAAAATGGTAAATTTAATGTTATATATTTTACCACAATTAAAAAATAAACCCAGACTCAATTCAGTTAGTGGAAAACTAAGTATGACTGAAATAAGTTGGACACGTGAATCTACTTTTTTAACTGTAAATATTATGAAATCTAAATACAGATTAAGTATTTCTGATTAAAATTTAGCATCCAAATTGAGATGTACTAACAGGGTAAATATACACCAGATTTCGAAGTCTTAGTACAAAAATCTAAAATATCCTATTAATAACTTTTATAGTGATTCCATATCAAAATATTTTTGATAAACTGAGTTAAATAAACATATTACTAAAATTGGAAAAAAGAAAGGAATAAAGTTCTGATACTTGCTATCACTTGGATGAACCTTGAAAACACTATGCTAAGTGAAATAAACCAGATACAAAAAGACAAATATTATATGATCCCACTTACATGAAATATCTAGAATAGGAAAATTTATAGAGACAGAAACTAGATCAGAGGTTACCAGGGGCTAGGGAGAAGGAGGCGGGGACTGGAGAGTTATTGCTTTGGGTACAGAGGTTCTATCTGGGACAGTGAAAAATTTTGGAAATAGAAAATGGTGACGGTTGTATAACATTGAGAATGTAATTAATGCCACTGATTTATATACTTTAAAATGGTTAAAATGGCAAATTTTATGTCATACCTATTTTACCACAGTAAAAAAAGGGAAACATTAGGAATACCAAAGAAAGAAACAGAGACAGAGGCAGAGAGAGGGAAAAAGAGAGAGGGAGAGAGAGGGAGAAAATGGAAAAGATCGCTTCCTTAAAGCAGAGAGAACAACGCACAGCTGCATGGTAAACACTGGCATGCTAACTAGAAGGGGTAAAGGAACTTCCCTAGACTTCTGCAGATTTGGACATAAAAGAATTTTCCCAGGTATGTTCCTTAGATTTAGACAGCTCTCTCTGAAGAAAGGATCTGAGAATAAAAATCTTCCCACTGCTGAATTCCCACTGATGAACCTTTGGTGATAGCTCGCTACCCTATATCTCTTAAGACCACGACGCATAAGAGGAGGTGTGGGATATGCCAGGTGGCAGTGAAATACGTTCCATACAGCTGAAGGCTCTGAAGTTAAAACACGTTCGGGTTTTCTTCCCAAGAAGCTGCATAGAAGTTTAAGGTAAATAGTTTTTTATGTAATATAATTTAATATATAATAAAAGAATTCGTGTATATACTATTAAATTTATAACTTACTCCCCTTAAATATACATGTCTATAACTATACATGTTCTATAATACACTATCTATAACTATACATGTTCTACAATACACTACTTGCATTGGTGTATATGTTAAACATGTTATAGAGAGAGCTGGTAGCTCACAGCTGATCATCCTATATCAACTGAGGTCTGTTGTGGCCTCCCACCCCTGTCTCTTGCAAAACTCACTGGCTAAAAGGCCAAGCAGGAAAAGACTCAGCTGCTTGAACCCACAGGCATCTGGTTCTCTTTTACATAGTTTGACTTCTTCTGCCCATTCCTGCTTCCCTCCCCCATTCCTTTCACAGGTATTGATTACTAATGAACATATTGCACCCCAAACACCTTCTAAGCATCTACTTCTGAAGAACTTAACCCGTGACAAATATGTCCTATTCTTTAGTTAGTTACTATTCTAGGGGCTGGAAAATCAGCAGAGACTATAAAGACAAAAACTCCTGCCCCCAAGGAGCTTATATTTTAATGGGGTTTCTGGAAACACTTTTGTGTATGTGATAAAGCAATGTATGTAGCTTAAGCAGCCCCTTCTACCTTCTTCCTGCCTCAAAACCAGACATGATGGCTGGAGCTGCAGCAGCCATCTTGTGACTACAAGGTGACAAGTATGAGGAAAAGCCTAGAGCTGCACTATCCAATTCAACAGTCATTAGTCACATGAGGCTACTGAGGATTTCAAATGTGGCTAACCTGAATTGAGCTGAGCTGTTAAACACATAGAATTTCAGAGACAATACCAAAAAAAGAAGACTGTAAAATAGCTCAGTAATAATTTTATATATTGACTACATGCTGAAATAATAATATTGTGGATATATTATGTTAAATGAAAAATATTATTAAAATCAATTTCACCATTTCTTTGTACTTTTCAAACTGTGGGTACTAGAAAATTTTTAATTACATACGTAGCTCACCTTATATTTCTATTGGACAGCACTGGCCCAGAGAATCACAGAGAACATAGCCATTGAATTTCCGGTCACCACCTTTCTCCTGACTTCTGTTTAAAAAATCAGCCCCTATTTGTTTAAGTCTCTGAAGTTGAGTTTTCAGTTACCTGCAGCTGAGTGCAATCCTTTCTGATTCAGAGGGGAGAACAAACTAAGTGCTGGGCCCAGTGAATTGCCCAGGAGCTTCCCTGTGGCAGGAAGGCTGAACTCAGCCTGGTACCCCACCTGGTTGATAGGAGATAGATATATTCACACTAAGTGACATAATCCTCTGCCATGGAATATACTGATCTCCAAGATATTTTTTATTATGAAAAAAAGGCAAAGCCCAGCAAGAGCCTCCAATGAGCAGGAGGAGGGAAGCCAAGAGACCTTCCAGTCTGGGAAGCAGAGCATGAAACTGCTTCATGGTTTCCTCTTGCCCTGCCCAGTGTACACATTAATTTGCATAATCCTGGCCAGAGATTCCCTAAGGCCTTCTGCAACCCTGGGTGGGCCAGGAACTGTGAGAGGTTTTTCTTTTTTCGCCAAGAAAAAGGAGGCCCAGCGCTTCAGCCTCACAGGCCTACAGGCCCAGTTTCCCTGGCCCCCTTGAAAGCTCCATGAACAGCCAGATGTTAGTCAAGGCACAGACAAGGCTGTGGTCCTCACCCCACACCACAGGGAGAGGATGCCCACAAGCAATGGTCAGATGCAAATCTGCACAGACGTTTGAATAAGGAAATAAGGGGCTGGCTGGTCTCGGCTTCTGTAAACCCACTATCAGGGCTTGGAAATACCAGGACTCACCCAGTACAGCTCCAGAAAGAACTACATATGTTAACAGTATGCTCTTTGAATTGCTCCAGAAAGAAGCCTCTTGAGCTACACAGTTCATTCATTTAGTCCCTGAGCACCTCCCTGTGTCAAGCCCTGTGCTGGGTGCTTCAGACCCAAAGGTGAGCCAGACATGGTCCCTGTCCTCAGGGAGTTCACGATGAGTGGGAAAGTGGCCAAAAAAGCAGTAAATGAGGGATACCGATCAGCAAGGTAGTGGTAGGACCAGAGTCTGGGAGCCCATGGGGGCACCAAACCCAACTGGGGGTGAAATAAGAGAAGGGGGATGTAGAAAGGCTGTCAGGGCAGGCTCCCTGGAGGAGGTGATACTAGTTTAAATTGAATCATAAAGAGAACAAGTTAGCTAGGTCAGGAAGGTACCCCTGTTCAGCACAAAAAGTACAGATCCTCCCTGGGCCAGGGCTCTAAAAGCTCCCACTATTAGATGACGTTTTGAAGAGGAAAGCATACACTTGTATTTGCTCTTCTTTTAAAGAGCATTCACCTTTTACAGAGAAAGCAAACTTCTTAATGAAACCATGTACGTGAAACTATAAAGCATTATGCAAATGTTGGGCAGTAACACTAATGACATAGTTGTGATTGTGATTATTACAGGGGCAGCAGCGGTCCCTACCATATTGCTACCAAACTGCTCTTTACTCAGTGGCCCCATTCAAGGCCACCCAGCCCAGACTCCAGGACTCGGAGGGTGTCCATCCCAATGCCCACTCAGCCAAGCTAAGGAAATCCAAGAAGGCAACATCCCAGGGCTCTTCTTATCACTCTCCTGCACTACTTTTGGGAGTGTCTACTGCAAGAACCTCCACGAACGAGAACTTGACAATGCCTATAACATTGTCAATGCAACGCACACACCCTTGGACTTCGAAATTTTCACAATCTATCCCGTAGACATGTTTTCATGTGCGTACAAAGTGTGTATGAGGAAGTGTACTGCAGTACTGTTTAAGACAGCAATAGATTGGAAACAACCTAAGCAGTTAAATAAATTGTGATGGAACCATAAAATATCAAGCCTTAAAAAGCCATGAAAATAATAAAAGGGTTTAGATTCCCCATGTACTGATATAAAACAATCTCCAAGATATATTTTTGAGTGAAAAAAAGGTGTACAACAAATATGTAAAAATTTTTCCCATTAAATAAGAGAAAGGGGGATGCACACATTCATATGCTTGCATGCACACACACGCATGCACACACGTGTAAAGACTTTCAGGAAGGGCGCACGGGAAATGGCACAGTGGATGCCTCTAGAGAGGAAACTTGGTGGCCTGGGGAAAGGCACTTCCTTTCACAGTATATTTTCTTCTCCTACTTGAATTATTGTTTTTTATCATGAGCATGCATTTCTTTTTTAATTAAAGAAAACAAATTAGTTTGTTCTTAAAAAGACAAAGAGGTCTTTATTTATAAATGTACTTGTAAAATGAACCACAGTGAACCCGGATTAACCACGTCCTATGAAGACAGCCAAAAAAGAATTTTTTCATCTCGGTTTAATATTGTTGGGAATGGATTTCCTCAAGCTCACATGGCATGTTCAATGCATGCACTCACGCAAACCCCATACACTTTGTGTGGAGCTGTGGTGACAAGTGTAGTGATTCACACAACCCAGTTGGTAATGTAGGCTTGCAGATGTGCCTAGTGTAACAGCGCCCAAGTCCACTGTCAGGTAAGTGGACAGATCCAGAGTTTATGGCAACTTTTTTTTTTTTAATCTATTTATTTTATTTATTTATTTTTGGCTGCATTGGGTCTTTGTTGCTGTGCATGGGCTTTCTCTAGTTGCAGCGAGCAGGGGCTACTCTTCATTGCGGTGCACGGGCCTCTCATTGAGGTGGCTTCTCTTGTTGCGGAGCATGGGCTCTAGGCACGTGGGCTTCAGTAGTTGCGGCACGAGGGCTTCAGCAGTTGTGGCTCATGGGCTCTAGAGCACAGGCTCAGAAGTTGTGGCGCATGGGCTTAGTTGCTCCGTGGTATGTGGGATCTTCCCGGATCAGGGTTCGAACCCATGTCCCCTCCACCGGCAGGTGGATTCTTAACCACTGAGCCACCAGGGAAGTCCTATGGCAGCTTTTCATTCAACTGGTACAGAAGGTCACACCACAGGGACCATCCTCTACTCTGTCGGTTATGCCTACAACTGTCCGTATTAGGCAAAGCGGTGCTAGACATTTCCCAGCCAGTGTAGCACAGCCTGGCTTTGAGGGCCCTGGTGGGTGATTTCAGAGGTGGGGAATGTCAGATAGGTTTATCTGGGCTGGGAGATAGCGGCCTTCCCTCCCAGCTTCACCCCTCCCTCCCTCCCTCCCTCCTTGCTCCTGCTGTGCTCTGCTCATGAAGCTCGGGAACCACGTAATGAGTTGGGCTGCAAGCATTACCAGGGCCTGGGTTACCCACCACTGGGGAGCCAGTGCAGACACAAAGGCAGGCAAAGGTCACGTTCAAGTGCAAAAGGTGTGGCATGACCCTGCTGGATGTTCACAAAACACAGACATTTCCTTCTCACAGGATAACGCAAGAGTTTTCATTATATAGGCTGGCCCCATAGCTGCTGGTGACAGGAGCCCATGAGTCATTTCCTGCAAGCAGGTTTTTATGGCAATGATGTACAAATGCCTTCTGGTCTGAACTGGCTACCTGTGATTACTGAGCCACCCCCTGGAGGGTGGGAGAAAGAACCCTGGATTGAGAATCGGGGGCTCATCCTCAGTGACCCTCCAGGTCCTCTGTTTGACTGAGGGACCCTCTCTCTCTTCACAGTCTGGCCCCAGGAGGCCTTTCTGGTCTCCCGCCATTCATCCATTCTGTTCTCTCTGGTTCTCACGCTCTCCCTGCTTCCCTCTCTCCACAGGTACCTTCATTCCCATTCCATGAGTAACGTACTCTTACCAGAATATTTTTCTCTGCCTTATGTTCCCTCTAGCTGTTCCTTCAGTAAAGCAAGGCAAACTCCTACTCGTCTGTCAAGCCCCAAATCATACCTCCTCTTGCAGGAAGCATTCCCAGACTACCCCAGTCGCTCTTCTGTACTCCTGCAGAACAGTATATACAACTCTCTCATAGCACTTAGGATATTAATGATAATAATGGCTAAACATTTACTGATCACTTATTATGTACTAGGCAGCATTCTAAACACTTTACAAAGATTACCTTATTTAATCCTCACAGTAACTCCATGAAGAAAGTACCATTATTATCCTCATTTTACAGAGATGTCTACTGAGGATCAGGGATTTCGGTAACTTGCCTAAGGCTGCAGAGCTATTAAGTGGCTGTCTTGTGCCTAGACAAGTGCCTGGCACATAGTAGCTGCTCAATAATCATTCACCTCATAAATGATTAACTGAATAAATACAGAAATGATGACACTTCTGTCCTCTCTATAGAAAGTTCAAGTGAGAACCACTTCTTATTAATCTTTCAAACCATTTCCTCTGTCAAATACCTACTAAGGTATTAGGGTATTTGAAATACCTAATGAATGAATGAACGAAACACTGTATGAGGAAACCAATAAACAGAATCCGAATCTTGGCAATGCTTCCCGCTAGCTTCAACCAAATAGCTTCCTGGGCCCCCTGGTTGTCATCTGTCAAATGCAAGATTGTACACAACATTCTTTCAAGTTTCTCCTAGCATTAAAGGTACATATAAAATAAATGAGCAGTCTCCATGACTTTGTGATGATGGTAATTCCCAGGCCAAATTATGTATTGCATTTTCTTCAGGGCTGTTTTCCCCAGGAACATTACACAATTGGATGTGGCATTTGATCCGGGTACTACCCTAATTCAGAGCCAATATCAGTCCTGAAAGAGTTTCTTTGGCTTGCTCGTTGGTTCAAGCAACGTTGGCTCAAGCAACGTTGGCTTGTTCCTTTCTTTTGCAAACAGATCACACCCAGGGAAAGAATTATTAAGTGCCTGGCAAAACCCTCATCCATAACAATCAATAATGAACACTGATCTCAAGTTAGATTATGCAGCTGGCACCTAGACCACTGCTTTAGGGACCTTGTAGGTCCTCCTCCCTGTCCCCTGGCACCTGTACCAGAGGTCATCTTCTCCAAATAGATCCCTGTCACCAATCTCCCGCTGCCATCACCACTAACACACACACACACACACACACACACACACACACACACACACACACACACACGGTCCTGCTGGCATGAGGGAGCAGACAGGGCTCATAGCGCCTGGAAGGGGCTGATTAATATTTGTGAATAGCTGAGGCCCAGATCCACTCCAGATGGTGCCGAGAGGCATCCACATCAGGGCGAAGGTGGGAGTTCTGGCTGCATTTCATTCATTCCCATTCTACCTGTGGCTAAGCAGGAGCTTGGCTACAGGTCTGGTACCTGACACGCCTGTGCTACACGGCTTAGCGTTAATGATGAACCACGTGCACACTAATGCCCAGCACTTCTCGTTTGGCTAATGCTCGATGACGTAAACTAGTACACCAAAGGATAAACCTAAGTGAGGTGTGTGAGCAAGACAGTGTCTGTTCATGTCAGAAAAGAGGGAGGACCACGTTCTGTTTTGCTTGACTCACAACCAGGAGCGCCAGGCTCTTAGAGTGAGCACTACACAGCCACGTGACTCCAACATGGCGAGGCCTGTTCCATAACCAGAAAGCAAACAAGCAGCCACCTGTCAGGTAGAGGACACCTGCTGTTTGTCTATCTCCCACCTCCACATCCCTGGGGACCTGTTCCTCCCTCATGTCAATCACGTGATGTTTAAAAGGGCTGCCAAAGACAGTGGTCAGCTCCTCTGGCTTTGGCCACAATAACCGGCCCAGGGGTGAGCCAGTTGAAATCCTTCCCTGAGATTTTTTTCCATACCAAGCAGGAAGAGAAAGATTCTGGTCTTTTGGGTCACAGAGCTACAAAGATATGAACGAGAGGCTAGCATCATGAAGAAAATCTGTTCGCAGGAGGGAAGAATGAAGCCAAAACAGAGCAAAACATCTAAGAGAGATGGAAGGAGAGAGGATGGGAAAGACTGTGAGTGTCTGGACCTTCCTGTTTATACGAGTTAATCACTTCCCTCATTTCCCTGTTTTGTTTAGGTTAGTTTGAGTTTCTGAAACATGAGGATAAAGTAGCCTAACACAGTCACAACCATCCGTAGAGTGCATTTTCAAATGTATCTTCTACACTTTAGGATCCAAGTAGTTTTTATGGGATGGGTTACCACATTTCAAATGTCTTTGTTCCTCCTCCTGAGAAAGGTGTATAAATTCCTGGGCAAGAACCACTCTTACCCAGCATCACTAACTAAAGACAGTCCTTTTCCTTTGTATCTTAGGCATCAACGATGACCTGCCAAACACAGGATGTAAGGACTCTTCCACTCCAAGCCATCATAGCTTATAAAATAGGGGCTGGCCAGACAGACCAGGCAACCGGCTAGTGATTTTTGAACGGACATCTTCATGGTGGTCAACTCTCCATTCCATCCCTCCGCTGGCCGACTCCCTCCGAAGGTCTGTCTTCAGATCACCAAGAGAGTCCCTCAGCAGCTAGAAACTGTTGGGTGTATGGGGCAATGCATTTTCTGATACAATAAGAGCTCTGAAAATCTTCCTTGAGAAAACATATTGCACCCCAGCCGCCTGACTTCTATGGGTCATTTTAAAAGAAAACCACCATATACAATTACTGAAAAGGGTGAAGCTTTGAAAGTTAAAAGCTTCCCCCTCCTGGAACTCTGAAGAGCTGCCCAGTGAACCATGAACCGTGAAGTTACAACAACTAGGAAAGGAGGTACTGGGCAGGGGTGGCACTTAGGATACTGGCCCCACCTCCCACCCCCCTTTATTCTTTAACATTTCCCTCTCCCCTGTGTAAGGCCGAAGCTTGGCAGGTTATAGGCAGGCCCCTCCTGGATGGCTAATATGCTCTGGGCTAAGGCGACTGGGCTGCTTCAGCCTGATGGAATGCCTGCCTGTGCTCCAAACGGTCTGTGCGTCCCAGGCTCAGAGGAGCCTGGCAGCTGTCTCCCCCGGGGCAAGGGAAAGCGGCGTATCCCACGGTGGACTCAACGGCTCCACATCACCAAAACAAAAACACAACAGTCCTGATCTCTATGGAGAGTTCAATCCTCTTGTCTAGGATTGGCACTGACTAGAATTCCAAGGGCTCTGGCTGAGCTACCTCCTGTGAGGTCTAAATACAGCTCGCTCGCTGCTTTTAACCTAAACATGCAGCCTGGAACAGTGCCCAGGGCTGACAGCCCCCAGGGAACTCTTGACTTCTGGCTGCCCATTTGGGGATGGGTGATGCAGAGCTATCAGAGATGTGATGCGCTGGGCAGCCCCACGTTCACCGATGTCGCCTACGGCCACTCAGTGGGGAAAGTGACCAGCTTGTGGAGGGTTAGCTGTGAGTGGGATCCTGAGCAGAGGAAGGGGATGGGGAGGTGGAGAATGTGGAGATGTGAAGAGGAAGAAAGAGAGAGGGAAGAAAAGACAGTAAAGACCAAAGACCTTTTTTTTTTTTTTTTTTTTTTTTTTTTTTTTTTTTTTGCGGTACGTGGCCCTCTCACTGTTGTGGCCTCTCCCGTTGCGGAGCACAGGCTCTGGACGCGCAGGCTCAGAGGCCATGACTCACGGGCCCAGCCGCTCCGCAGCATGTGGAATCTTCCCGGACCGGGCCACGAAGCCGCGTCCCCCGCATCGGCAGGCAGACGCTCAACCACTGCGCCACCAGGGAAGCCCCAAAGACCTATTTCTTACCCAACTAAAGTCAGGGAGCTTTCTAAAATGTTTGCTCCCAGGGCGACACAACTCTAATTATGCCTCTCTAGGGAATTTAGGGCCTAAGCCCTAGCATCAGAGAGATCGCGGTTGCCTTATTTCGTAACTTTGGGCAAGGTAACTGCCTTCTCAGATTTCATCTCTCTTAAAT
Organism: Phocoena phocoena; assembly: GCF_963924675.1. NCBI lineage: Eukaryota > Metazoa > Chordata > Mammalia > Artiodactyla > Phocoenidae > Phocoena > Phocoena phocoena. The sequence goes on along the minus strand of NC_089226.1, from coordinate 66,612,211 downwards.
GATCCAAAGGACTACTGTGCTGTTCAACAAGACCACGTACAGAATGCGCCTGGCCCAATGAAGCTACCTGGTAAACAGTAGCTACTAGAAGAAGTAGTGGTAGTAGTAATAGTAGAAACAGGATAACATCAAGCATGCCTTCATCTTCTACGCCTTGGGAAGGACACAAGAAGAGCTGCTGAGGCCACCATGATAAGACAGGAGCCCCCAACTGGGATAAGCTGTTCATATACAGACAAAGGCAACCTTCAGCTGAGCCAAACAATGAAACACATCCACACCCACTAAGAACCTTACAATGGCAACAGTTTCCTAACCTCCCAACAAGCCAACCCACATGGCCCACAGGGTAAGAAGCATCCATGCTGGAGTTTCCCTTACCTTGGTGTTCATACAAGACTTCCCTCGCTTATACTCTTTGTGGGACCCACGCTTGTCCAGTTTGTACCACAGGGCCTTGGCCTTCCAGGTGGTCACCTTGGACTTGAGCTTGGAATAAAAGTTTCTGTGGTCCAGAGGGTCTAGATCCAGGTGCCGTGTGAGGATGTTGAAGGCCTGGAGGGTGCCTTTGCACGTGGAAGCCTGGACAAAGTTCTCGAAAACCTGCCCGGCCTGGGCCTGCTTCTCGTCCTCGTTTTCCCCCATGTTTCAGGAGCCACGTAGAGCAGTGGTGTGGAGAGGATGGAGGAGAACACCATGAAGTACCTAGAGAAACGTCATACCTGCAAAGGTAGGCAGAGGCAGAGGTGAGCTTCCTGGATGAGGGTAGAGTGAGGAGAAGGTGTGGAGAGGTAAAAATACAATTCCTTTAAGACACTAACATACTAAACATAACACTTAATACTAAACATACATAATGCATAGGAGAAGTATAATCATACCTTCTAACCTAGCAATGCTGCCTTGCTGGCAATCTCACTCCCCAACACTCCACTCCCCTGGCTGGCTGAAAAGAACTACACATTGCCAAAGATATATCCTGGCTGGTGTCAATATTACCTGGTCAATCTTGCTATGAGCAGTGGTTCTGGAAGTAGTAACTAGCAAAAGGAAAACAAACAAAACCCAGAAAAGCACACTAGATTTAGCACTGTTGGAAACCTATAATTCTTGGTGCCATAAATTGGTTGACTAATGTTAACGTAAACTAATCACATGACATGAGTGCACAGCCCCCAAAATGCAAAGCACATGCCTCATGACCACCATCCCACCTATCCTTAGACACCACACTTTTAAGTCTTCCTTCGTTAGTTACCAGAAGGCAGGCCTTTCCCTTCTACAGACAGCAAACGGCAACTTCTCAAAATTCCTCTCCATTCCTAGTATCTGCTAGAAGCACAGCATCCACCTCAGTCAGACATACAGAAAGAGAGAGAGACACGTGGGTCTCCTCCTGATGCACAAAAGGAGCCTGTGTAAGCCCAAGCTGGGAGCTATTTGGAACAAGTGCTTAGTCTGAAGGAAGGAAAAACGCGATGGAGGTTCATTCACATCACAAAAATAGCTTGCCTGGGTTTTGGCCATCGTCCTTTCTTCTCTGCACCACTCTAACCTCAGGCATTTTCTTAGGAAAGTCATTTAAGTTTCAAAGGAACAAAATAAATTACAGCTGATTTTCCAAAGCACTAGCTATTTTTCCAGAATCTAAAGCTAGTGCAAGAAGGTAAGTGTGAAGGAGCTGGGGCTGGCCCAGCTGCCAGGAGGGCTTGAGGGGGTCTGTAAACGCATACCAAGCTCCCCCAGACAGAGGCCTGGCAGGGGGAGGTCAGCAAACAAGAGACAAAGCCCTCGGGCTGGGCAGCTTCCCACTCTCCAGACCGAAATGCCACTGTGAGTGCATTTGGATTGCGGGCTGGCTTTATAAAACTGAAAGCAGAGAATGGTGTTTATCTTCCTTAATCTTTTACTCATTCATTCAGCAATAACTACTGGTGCCTTAGCAAGGGCCACGCATCACCCTAGATGTTGGGGATACAGAGACGGAGCCTAGTGAGGAAGGCAGGCCCGTAAATAGTTGATTACAAGACAGCCAGGCCAGCACTTGTAAAAAATGAACACAGCACACGGAAGCCCAAAGAAGGTGTTAAACAGAGCCTGGAGGAGTTCAAAGGAGCCACAAGAGGGAAATGCCAAAACGATACAATTTTAGGAACAAGGTGGTTTTCACTAGAAGACTGGGGAATGGACCGTATGAAGGCATGAGTCTGGAAAAAGCCAGCACAGCTGCAGAATGACAGCAAGTTCAAGGTGCCGGGAGTTCAGGACTGGTGACCAGGTGTGGTGGGGTGTCTGGGGCAGACTGTAGGGGGGACCCGGCTTCTCCAGAGGGCCGTGGGGCTCAGGAGACAGAGCAGCGGGGTGAGACAAGTCTTTGGGAAGATGGCCGGGGTGGATTGGAGAAGGAGGCAGCTGAGGGGCTGCCCAGCACAATGAGGAAAGAAGCTTGGAGAGCAGGAGAAAGAAAAGCACACACATTCACGTTATGTGGCCTGGCTGGACACCACCTGTGAGGGGCCGCCTGCTGGGGGCCGACAAGCTCTCCAGGCAGCCAGATACTGATGGGTGCAGTGGCACGGGCTTCAGCGTAGGACCCTTCCCTCCCATCTCTTCCCCCCAAAGCTTCCAACGGGCCTGGCACCAGGCTCGGCCGAAGGGAGAACAGTACATTCCCTGCTCCAGGCCCAGCCAAGCTCCACTCTGCAGACGGGACTCCGTCCTCTAGTCCCCTCAACTCAACAAATTCAACCAACTTGGAAAGCTGGCACCAAAAGACATGGATTCCCTGTAGCGTGATCAGTCGGCTCCTTTAATGTCTGCAGTGCTCACGTTGGCATCACTCACATAAACTTTGCCTCTTGCACATGGGGAAAGTCTCAACTTTCCCCATGTGCAAGACTCACCACCCAGAGAGCATAAACAGAGAACAAGACTCGTTCGCTTTTCAGAGCATACTAACATCCTCTGTCTTTATCTATCTTTGGAACTACTTCTATGTCTGGGATTGAACAAGGGCTGCAGTAGCTGACTGACAACTGCAAAGCTACTTGAGTTCCACTGGAATCCTCCAGTCCTTCCTGACGATGGGCAGGTGGTGCAGAGAAAAACCACAGGCTTTGGGCCTCTTGAAACCTGGGTCCAAAGCTCAGCTTGGCCCCTCACTGCCCACCTGGCTTCACACAAGCCATGTAAGCTCTGAGCCTCAGCTGCTTCTTTTGTATGAGAGCTTGCAGAGTTGCTGTGGAGTGAGAGATTCCTGAGTGATGGCAGAGCCTGGCCCTAGGAGCACCAGCGTGATGTGATGTATGCTGAAGCCATCACCTGGGGCAGATTTGAAGCTGGGGAGGCACTAGTTTGAAAAAAGAGTTTTGTAAATCAATTCTCCAAGTCGCCAACTCCGCCTTGTCTAAAATGGTGAACTGTTTTGAGTTATCAAGCCAGACCCGACTCCCAGAGAATAATTTATAAACTGGAAGAACCTGACTCCTCCCAACCTCCCAGCCGCCTCCCCTCCTCCCACAAAAGAAAAATGAACAACTTAATTTTAGGGCCCCAAGGGAAAGAGACAAAGTGGTGCTGAGGGCCCTGGGTGGGTGTGAGAGCTCCAGGAACTAGCTCTTATCTGGAGTGAGATACGGGAAGGTGGAGGGAGATGGCTGGACAGAAGAAGATAAGCCCTGCCTGGGACTGTGCCCGCGCAGCCCGTGCCAGGCTCGGCCCTGCCTCCCTGCCGTCTAAAGGGTTTAGTCTCAACCTTTAAAACCGCTTTCCAATTGAAGTCAGAGACCTGAGAAATAACTCTGACACCCATGCGGAGTAGGTCTCCTCCCAGAAAAGCATCCAGATATTCGGAGTGTGGCAAACCTGGGTGTGAGTCTGGTCTCACGCACTCGCTAGCCGAGTGACCCTCGGCATTTTATCTAGTCTGTCTCAGCCTGTCTTCTCATCTGATCAGTGGGGATACCAATACGCGAGTCACAGGGGGGTAAGGAATAAATTCAATCATGTGGGTAATGTATTTAGCACCTAGTGACTCCATGATGACCAGCACTCATGACTATTTGTCAGATGGCTCAAACGTCATCAGACCAAAAGGAGGAGAAGAAGGAACATAATTATGACCACTGGTACTAGCTTCCCAGGCCAAGCAATTATATATACTTTACAATTAGAGGCCGTGGGCTTTCTATACAGAAGATCCGGTTTCAAATCCACTTCCTAACTGTGTAGCCTTGGACAACTCCACTTCCGAGTTTTAAGTTCCTCATATGAAAAGTGGGGAACCTCATATGAGGAAATTTGGGTAATGAACTGAAAACGTCCATGGAACAAGGTAGTTCTGTGAGTGAACTAGAAAGCCTGATTTAGAAGGGTTCCCCTGAGTCTGAGTCCCAGCTTCCAGAAACTGGAGTGCAGTATTTTGCTGGATACCGCTCTCTTTCCCTAAAAGAAGGTGGTCAAGGATTAGTTAAATCAGAGGATCCTGGGTAATAGTTCTCGTTAGCCTTCCTTGTCAATCACCACCCAGCTGTTGCCTTTTTGGAGTTTGATATGAAATATAAATAAAACCAACTACTCAGAAATATGAAAGGTTTCTGCATTTTCCGGGAAGAAACAAGACGTGATGCTTTAGTTTCTAAGAATAGCCTTGAAGCAATTTGGTCTTTGCCAACTGGAGTCCCTTATTTGTGGTTCTGCCTATGTGACTTTATGAGTCACAAAGCAATTCCCTTTCCCTGCCTCTGGCTGTTACAAATTAGAACCCAGGGCCTCAGATCCCAGCACTGGTAATGGGCTCTTAGCCCATGACAACTGGGAGACAAGTTCAAGGTTTATGCAGAGGTCCTGAGTAGCTCTCAAAACGAGAGATGAGCCTCCTTGGCCCAAGAGCTGCCAATGCACTCACATGTGGGACTCCCACCCTCTGCCTTTCCTGGGCCTCATCACCTGCCAAATGGCAACAAAGAGTGTGACCAGGCAGTGGATAAAATGGAGTTCTATAAAAACTTAAGGAGGGCTGGGAGGGACACCGGGCAGAACCTTCCCTCAAAGTAGCATGAGGTAAGCACAGCCCTCAACCCTCCTACCCTGAAGGCTCACAGACATGTTTCAAGGTAAATGCAATCTAAAATCCAAACCCTCTCCTCATTTCCACTGCCAAGCCCCCCATTCAAACTTACCATTTCCCAGGTTAACCTCCCCAAAGGGCCATGGGGCAGGGTCCAGTTTCCACAGCAGTGAAATGGGGGTCTTCACCCCTGTGCACCCGCGGGTGGTTGAAAAGACTAAAAGCCCCCGGTTCTGTGCCTCGCACTCGGAAGACCCTGGGTCATGGCTACTTGGATCTGACATCTGAGATGAGGCAGGAGGCAGCCAGGGCCAAGGCGGTGGGAAACGCCTCCCACGCTGCCTCTCTGCAGAGCCCAGCATGGGGAGAACACTTGGTTTACAGGTGATGTCTGCAGACATCACCCTCTCATCTGGCCCAGGGAGGCCTGGCTTTCCATCTACCAGGGCACGTGACACCAACTTGAACCTAAAGGGGCAAATCCCAGCATTGGGAAGGGACAGAAAGGGCCACTTTGAATCTCCTTCCAGCCAGGGGTCCCAGCCTCGCCTTGGTCAACTCCCCGAGTGGAGCACGCAGCACTTCCTGGGGCAGCCTGCCCCACCCTTGCCTCCTCTGGCTGGAAGAGCGCCTCAGTGAGATGATTCCTGTTAGCTGCTCTCCAGGGAGATCCATGCTGTCTCTCCAATGGCTCATTCCCGCTCCTGGTTTAGCCCTTGAGATCACCCACAGGAAGTCAAAGCCCCTTCCATGCAGGCTGAACTCACACATGCAGTCTACTTACACATGCCATCTGGTGCCCCAACTGGAAAGGCTAATGAAAACGCACCCAAGAGATGTACTGTGAAAGTCCACCCAAGTGCCCAGCCTGCAGCAGGGCCTGGACACTGCCCTCCGTCTACACTGGCCCAGGGTGGGGAGCTTGGGAAAGAGACTCCAGGGGCACTGCAGGCCCTGGCCTTCTGTGCTGCTCCCCCTGTGAGAGGCCAAGGCCATGTGGTCTTGCTCTTCCATCCCCAGCCCTCCCCTCACTCCTTTTCAATAGCGACTTGACTCCACTGCTCTGGCTTGAAATGACCTCACACATTCCCACCTCCTCACCTCAGTCCATTTCCTTGTGGAAACACTCACAGGAACAGATCCCAGGATGACCTGAGATCGACCCCTCCACCCCAAACCCATGAGTCAGAGACCCATATGCTGACCAGTCACAGTGCCAGGAAGGAGGCCAACATCACCAGGAGCCCACGGCAGCCAGGCTCTTTCACATTATCCTATGGTGTCCTCACAAGAAGTCTATGGGGTAGGGTGCTTCTCTCTCTCTCTCTCTATCTCTCTCTCTCTCTCTCTGTTTCTACTCTGTAAGAAGCAAGGACTTTGGGGGTAGGGGGTAATTCCAGAACTTGCTCATCTCACTTTCCTTAAGCAAGTATAAATTTGCCATGTGTGGCTGCTACGTGTGTGTGCGTGTGCTCACGTACATGTATGCATATATATGAGTATGTGTATAAATGTATGTCTATGTGTGTATATGTATTGCATATATGCATGCTTGTATGCATGTGTGTACACAAACACACACGTACAAATTTTTAAATTTTTCCACAATGATTTCTGGCCAGTGTCCCACATCTCTGCTTGTCCTGCTAAGCCTGTCTTTAAGAACCCTCTAGGAGAAGCAAAGCCTTTGAGGTGGGCAGAACTTGGGCCTGGGCATGAGGAGACCGAGCCTCATCTGAACAGCGACAACCACACCGCTCAGCTGCTCACGGGTGCCAGACCCTGTCCCAGGCCCTTTACATCCGTGATCTCATCCAACCATCCTTATTGGACTGAAGAGAAGGCAGATTCAGAGGGGCAAGCAACCCCCTCCATTTGCCAAGGTGCCGAGTGGACATGCTGTAAAATGAGCCCAGTTCCATCTCACTTCAAAATCCATGCTCTTCGTCACCGATTGATACGAGCCATGGAGACGGAAATAACACGACCTGCTTTTTCTGAAGCCGCCGTGTCAATTAAATGGGTTAAGTTCTGTAGTCCCTGAAGTTTTTTCAGGCTCCTAGAGCCTGCAAACGTCAACAACGGGGTGTGGCTTCATAAGTTACGGTGCAACCAAACAATAAAGGATTAGGCAGTCCTTTAAAATAATATTTATAAAGACATTTAATCCTTCTGGAAAGTGCTTATGCCCTAAATCAGGGTGGAAAGAGCAGGATACAAATTCAAGTACTCGATATGATTCCAACTCCTTAGAGTAATATCTAAAGGAGAAAGGAAACAAGCCAAAAGTGAACAGTGGTCGTGTGTGATGGTATTTCAGATGATTTATGTTTAGCTTTATACTTCTCTTTATTTCCAGATTTTCTACTGGAAGCACACACAGCTTTTATAACTCCCTCCTCTATACGTTCCAAGTCCTGGAGTCTTCTCTCCCTGACTAGACTATCTTGGTCTCATGTATCTTCTCTTCCTCAGGCCTGTACGGCTCCAGCCACCTGGAGCCATCCAGCAATGCCATTCTTCTCCAGAAAAGAAAGGGCCATCCTGTAAGAAGCCCTGACACTGCTAATCTAATGAACGGGCTTACATTCCAACAGGTGAGGGACGAGGTCCCCAAGACTGCATTCCTGCCACACCTCTGCTCACTAGACCACAGACTTGAAAGTGGGGAAGATAATACCTCTGACATGATCTCAGCTATGCCCACAGACCCCCTGCCAGTCAACCCCACAAGAAGGACACCTGCCTACCTGGTTATAGGCCAGGACCTGACAAAATAACATACATCTCAGCACACACTCCAAGCCCATCTCACCACTAAAAACTCAGCAGCCTCTTCTGCATATGCCCTAAATCACCTTCATGACCCATTGGCTGCCTGGGAGTACTGTGAACTCCAAATTCCAATTTCCAGGAGGCCACCCTATCTCAAAACTAATGGGAGAGATACCTAGAATAAGCAAATTCATAGAGACAGAAAGTAGAAATTCATAAAGACAGAAAGACAGGGGCTTGGGGAAGAGGGAAATGGGAGTTATTGTTTAATGGGTACAGATTTTCAATTTGGGATGATGAAAAAGTTCTGGAGATCAATGGTGGTGATGGTTGCACAACCATGTGAATATACTTAATGCCACTGAATTCGAACATTTAAAAACGGTCATAATAGTAAATTTTGTCGTGCATATTTTCCCACAATAAAAAAAATATAATAAAATGCATTAAAAAAACAAACCATCACCACCTTACAGTAGGAGCTGTCCAAGGCCAGAGGACAGAATTTGTGGCCTAATTAACAATGAAGCAAATTATCTAAAATACTTCTGAGTTAAAGTGTAATAAAATAAATAGTGAAAGAATCCTGCTGTTTATTTATTTGGCTCAATGGCATAATTCCTTGGTTTTTATTTTTGTTTTTGTTTTTTTGGTAAGTCATCTGGGCTCCTCTCAGTATTCCTTCCAAATCTCATTTGATTCCAGGAAGCCTTTGGAAGCTCAGCCCTGCCAAATTCCAATTTTTATCTCTTATTCTGCCTTCCCCAGGCCACCACCACCAATGCCGCCCCTCCCTCACTCAGCACCTGTAAAATCTGCTTCAACATCACAGGGAAGGTTGGGTAGGGGCTCCCTGCTCTTAGCTTTCAGCGCCTACCATCCCTTGCCTGGGGAAAACACTCCTGTGTTCTGACAGTCCCTAGACAGTGCAGCCAGCAGACTGCAGTTCCTTGAAAGCAGGGAGCATTCTTCCCTGCAGTGTACAGATTCCCTAAAAACTCCCCAAGGGCAGGTCCAGATCAGCCCAGATCTGTTGCACATGCCATCAGACTCCAACGAGGAGAAACAATGGCCGTGTCATTAGATAAGACTTCTGTCTCTCAAAATCAGAGCTTCGCATATTTTTCATTGACTAACATCAATTTCAGGGACACTGGGTATGAATCCTGTCCACGTTAGGAGAATCCTGCTGCGAGGCAAAGAAGCTGGCCCGTTTGAAAAAACAGTGAGTCTGACATATCATATACCATACTTACTGTTCTTTTTTTTTTTTTTGCGGTACGCAGGCCTCTCACTGTTGTGGCCTCTCCCGCTGCGGAGCGCAGGCTCCGGACGCGCAGGCTCAGCGGCCATGGCCCACGGCCCAGCCGCTCCGCGGCATGTGGGATCTTCCCGGACTGGGGCATGAACCCGCGTCCCCTGCATCGGCAGGCGGACTCTCAACCACTGCGCCACCAGGGAAGCCCCATACTTACTGTTCTTAAGCACAGCACATGGATGTGAACAAAGCCTTTTACCCCACTAACTCCTAGTCTTCCTTCAAAGCTCTTCTCCTCTAGACACTCTCCGCCTCCCTGTCGCCAACCCCTTTCCAAAATGCGTTGGATCTCTCCCACAGTATCTGTACTTACCTCAGTTACAGTAAGTCCTGTGCTGAAATTAATTTTTCACTTCCCTACTCCCAGTTCCTAGCACAAGGCCCTCTCTATACAGTATGTGCTAAATGAATGAATGAATGCTCAGACCTTGGGAACATAATAATCCTTGACCTTTAACGAGCATCTATGAAGTCTTGAGCAGCAAGGTAAAAAGCTTTCTATGTATTAAAGAAGTTAATCATTGTAACAAACCAAGGCATCCTTAGACACTGTTATCTAATGATAATGGTATCCCCACTTCTCAAAGAATTAGAAAAGTTGGCAACTTGGCAAGGGCACATGGCCAGAAGTAATGAACTTGTGACTTGACATCCTAGAGCCAGAGTTCAGAGCCCACATCTGTAACCACCAGCCCATACAGCTCCCACACAAAGTGGATGGAGGGATCCAAGTGCTGCCTCGTACACCACATCAGGGACGTGGTCTCTGCTCTAGACCCTTTGGTTCATGATACTCCCCCTCTTTCATCAAACTCCAAAATGCCAGGATCTGGCACAATGAGATCTCGATGCAATAGTGGATAACTGTGGTGAATATACCAATAAAAAGTCAGCTGAGGGGTGGGTGACTTTCTAGCCCGGGTGGGTATGGCAGAGGCAGGCCAGCTGATCACCAGACACATTGCTCCTTCCTCCTGGGCCCTTCCTTGCAGCTGTGTGAGCCCACGTGACCAGTTCCAGGTAATGGAATGTGAGCAGAAGTGACGCACGCAACTTATAGGACCAACCCATGAGAACCTCCCGTGGCAATCCTCCAGGCTCTTTCCACTTGCGCCAGAGCATAGCAGCCACGGAAATCACATGTGCAAGACGGCAAAGCCATGAGAAGGAGGGAGCTGGGCTCCCTGATGCCCACTTGGAGGAAAGCAGTCTATGACCAGGAACATTTGCACTTCACATATGTGAGAAATAAACCTGAAGTATGTGAAGACACTGAGAACCAAGGGTTTATCTGTTAGGCAGGAAATATCAATTAATCCAGTAGGTAAACCATAGCATGGTAGGAATGCCAGATTTGTCATTGGAGGTTAACCCCCAGAAATATGCCTGACCACCCCTCATTAAGGAACCTCCCCACACACATATACACCCTCTGGTGAATATACCTTATTATATACCCTATAATAAGACAAGAGAATGGGACAGATAGGCTAGTCGTTTCCTTGGTTTCAATAACCCCCTGAGCCCTCAGGAAGCCCCTGGAAGCCTATGTGGTGTGGTGGAAAGAACGTGGACTTCCGACTCCCCAGCATTCCCTTGAGCAAGTCACAAACAACACAGAGTCCCTGTGAAAATTACATGAAGGTGCCTCTCGTGGGGCGGGCTCAGGATGTGCTTTTCCAGCGTCCTTCCAGCCCACTGCCCTGGGGATAACACCCACCACCCGAGGTAGCCCAAGCCAAACCGCAGCAGAAATAGGGGCATTTTCACATAGGTGGTAAGGGTGATCATCTCCCCTTATCTACCTTAAGCTGAGATGGGACAGTTAAAGCATATTTTCCACCGAGTCTTTGCCCAGCACACCCTTAAAGTCACCCCCCAGGTGAGCCTTTGTGTCTGGATGGCTGAGCTCAGGCCTCAGGGACTGCAACCCTAGTGATCAGTCTGGAGGATAGAGAAGGATGCTGGGGAGGAGGCATAAAAGTCATGGAAAAGCGAACTTGAAAAGGATTTCTCAACAACGCCTGCTCGCTCTGCACATACCATACCCAGGAGCCCAGGACAACCACAGAGCAGTCCCTGCCCCAGAAGCTCACAGCCCAGCCGTGTCTTATGGAGTCTGTCCTCCAAAGGCTCCCCCATTTTGAAGAATTGTGCCAAGTAACTACATTTTTTCAAACCAAAAAAAAAAAAAAGAACTCATTGCCTAACAAAAGTGTTTTTTGTTCTTTTTTGGATGTGTGAATTTAACAATGTGAAATCAGTCTCAAAAATGTACACAAATTCAACCACAGTTAGATCTACATTTGCTCTTAATAATGGCACTCTCCCTCCTTCCCCTCACAGTCTAGGTTCCCAGTAGGAAAGTCTAGCCTGGCAATGTCCACTTCCTCACTTCCACTCACCCTCTAATCTGCCACAGTCTCATTCCCCCTCCCACACATAGCTCACCTAGGCATCATGCCCAAGGCCACCACCAACTCTGTGGCTACAGCTAACTGTCACTTATTGGACCTTATCTTGCCCATGGTCTCTCCCATCTTCAGTCTGTGCAGACACATCTCTCTCTGAATGCCCCTGAAATTTCCCCAGATTCTGATCTGCACACTCCTCCCATTTTCAAGGACCTCAACACACCCACAGATCAACCAGTATCTACATCCCAATGACCCATCAAGCTATCCCTCTGTCGTGAACCTCCAGCTGCTTTCCAGACCTGTATTCAAATGCCAATTACACTCTTCCCCTGACTGTCTTGCAGAGACCTGACATGTGGTCAGTTTACCTTCCGCCTTCACCTCCCTGGCACCCCCAGCCTCAGTGAACAGCACCATCTGTACCCAGACTCTCACGCCACACCCCTGGAGTCACCTCCTCTGCCCCCCTTCCCTCACCTCAAGGAGCCAGCCAGTCACCGAGCACTGCCTCCGCAATAGCCCCAGTCACTGCCTCCTGTCCAGCCTCCCCTCTCATTTAACTCTCAAAACCTCCTCATAAATGCCCTTCCTGCTTGCTCCCTCCAGTCCACCAGCCTCTCTCTGGAGCTGCTGCCAGAGAGATCTTTCCACCAGAAATGCACACTTGGTCAGGTTCTGTTCCTGTTTCAAACCCTTCAGCAGCTCCCTGAGCATCTTCAGGGTGAGAGCCAAACATCTCAGCAGAGCAAGACAAAACCCACCTTCCTGCTTCACCCCTTGTCTGCTCTCCAGCCTGCCACCTCACCATTTCCCTGACCCCACTACCAGACCTACTGAGCCATCTGCATCTGTAGCTCCCTAACAAACTGAACTCTTCCAGGCCTCCCTCCCTGTGCCTTTGCTCATGCTGGTCCCTCCATCTAGAAGGCCCATCCAGACTCCGTTCACTTGGTAAAAACCCAGTCGGCTTTAGGGCAGAGTGTCAGGGGCCCCAGTGTGGGCTCTGGAGTCAGGCAGACTTGTTACAAACCTGACCCACCACTTACTAGGTGTGTGAGCCTAGATGAGTCACCTAATTTCTTTGAACCTCAGTTTCCTCATCCATAAAATGGAGATAATAACAGTCCTGACCCCACTGGGTTACATGAGGATGAAACTCTGACGCCAGGCTAGGCAGTATCCTTGGCTGCAACTCTTCTTTGAAGTCTTACCTTGGTCTCCCCACACCCCCTTCTCCTACACTGTACTCCGTGGAGGTTCCAGTGATGGTTGCATACAGACTATCGCATGAACTACTTTTGGGTCTGCCTGCCTCACTGGACTGTGAGCTCTCTGATGCCAGATGTTGCATATCCAGGGCCCGGCACCTGTGCCTCTGGCAATGGCAGATGTTCAATAACCACTGCTTGTTGGTAAAATCCAATCAAGAGCAGCCACAAAATTTAGGCTGTGTGGTGGCGTGAACTGTGACTGCCCTTTCTCTCTGACCACCACCAGAATGACCCCGGGAGCCTCCTAACTCGTCTCCAGTTCGCGTCTTCCCCTTCCCGTCCTGTCTGCACCACCCCACACTGTTCATAAAGCCCTCAGGGCTCCCAAAGCCCCACTGTATAAGTCCCAACTCCCATGATGGGCTCGTCAGCCCCCTCCAGGCAGCCCCCATTTCCTTGTTAGGCTCAATTCCTAAAGGTCTTAGGGCTCCCCTGTGGCTGCATCAGACAGACTGGCCCATTTAATGCTCCACATCTGGTCTCTGCCTTCCTCCTCCCAGCCCTGCTCAAATCTTACCCATCCTCTGAAGCAAAGTCAGGCCCTGAAGTACTAATTGAAGACCTACTATGTGCTGACATCACAGTCTATTCAGGGAATCAATTTTAAATAATTATAGTTAAGAGCTGCAGTAGAGGTGGGTACCAAGACATGTGGACACAGAGATGGGAGATGGAGTGACCCACAGCCTGGAGAGAGGCTCAAAGAAGCAGCGCCAGAGCTGGATCTTAAGGGATGAGCCGGAGTTTTCAGGCACAAAAGCTTCCCCATCCCATACTGACCCTTCTTTCACATGCATTCTTCTTACTCTCAGAGTCTGTGCCAGAGGTCACCAAACCTGGTTCTACACCACACGATTCACTAGGAAGTGTCCAAAAATACAGCTTCCTGGGCCTACTCCCACACAGAAGCTCTGCAGCCTGAGGTCCAAGGGGGAAACTGCTAGGCACTCTGGATACCAGGGGAACAAGCTCTGTCTTCCCAGCTTCTGAGAAATTACCATCTAGTAATTCCTAGAGACAGACCGTTATAACACACATGGGGTCATATGAGACACAGAACCGGCCATTTGGCACTTCATTTAGCCTTGAACCCAACACAGTTTTGTGCATTATGCTTGTCTGGACAATATAATGTATAAACTTCTTAAGGAAAAGGCCAGTGTCTTTTGTTTCTTTTACCTATTTCCCAGAATATTCAGCTCAGTTCTAAGTATGCAGTTGGCATTCAATCAATATTTAATCAAATAATTCAACTTTTTGTATCATGTCCCTTTGGACTAATTCACCCATTAACGAATTGTCTACTGATTTTTATCTTTGTAATTTTGGTGCCAGTGTGGTGTCGGCTCCTAGTAGGTAATCAGTACATGTTTGTTGAATGAATGAACATTTACCGGTAAAAATTTATTTCAGGAGGAATGGAACAGCTCTCACTGTACCACCTTTAGAGTTCACTTAAAAGACTTAAAACATTTTTCATTTGAATTATAGGCCTTTAATTTCAGGATTAATTTCCTGATATGCAATTATACATGCTTTGTTGTTTGTATTATAATTAATGTTATTAGCAATGTAAATAATACCTCCCTGGATCTTGGAGGTCAGCTGGCCTCTGTGCAGGTGTGCCCGGGGCAGGGGAAGGGCAGATGCTTGCCTGTTTCATCCAGTGAGGTGTCCACCCAGCCGGCAGTTCAGCTGGGCACACCCATTACCCCAGTCTCCACACAACGGCCTATCAACTGCATTCAACCTTTCCGAGACGGTGTGTACACATGCACGGGCAGGTGAGCCCTGCCTGAGTCAGAAAAGCCTAATGGTCTGTTCGAAACCTACTGACATGTCAACACACTTGGGAAGCTGGGATCTGTGATTTAAATGTGAAAAGCCCTGTGCTGCAGAAAAGCAGTCTGACAAAACAAGGATACGCATCGGGAGGCTCCTGGGAGACACGTCCAAGCATGGGATGCTCAGCCAAGCGGGGACGGGCTGGGCAAGCTGGGGTAGCCAGCAGGATGGACTCTACCTTGCTTTCGCTGGGGCCCACATTCCCATGCTTTGTTGCTGTTACTGTTCTTTGTTTGTATGTTAGGCTTGTTTTAAGCCTTGAAAATATGACTCATAGTCTTGAGTGGGGGAATTTCTGGATGTGGATGAAAGTTCTTCTGGCCCTCCCTCCAGGCCCAAACCAGGAGATAGGAGAGTCTGTAATTCCTTTTGTGCCCAGGACCAGAGGGATCTTTCCTGGAGTGCGTGCTGGATCGTGGACAGCACTCGGGCAACTCAACTCAGCCTGAGAGATATTCAGTCCTTTTTGCTTCTGCTGGAAAATGGGAGGGTTTACTTGCTGGTAATGTATTTGTTCCTATATTCATCCCACAGATACCAATTACCTTGTCCCGGGCAATGTGCTAAGTGAACACAGCTTAATGGTTCTCAGATGCAGCCTCTGGGGGGTGAGCAGGCCAGAGACCGACAGGGCGAGACAGCCCTGAGCAATGCTCTCTTCCCTTCACCGGACCCGCCCAAGGGGCTCTGTGCCCACATCAAATGTGCCGTTACCAGGGGGCTGGTTCAGGTGTCTGAGCAGAAGGGAGAGAGGAAGACTGTTTGGGCCACATCCTTACTATGCAGAGGAACGGAAGTCTCCTATGAACTGTTTTCACAAAAGCTCTTTAAAACCATGCAACGTTTCAGACAGTAAATACAGAAAGGCCTCTCTGATTAGGGCAGAACCAGTCCCTAAAATACACTCAGCTGCTGACCCCACTTCTGAGATGATTAGCTTGACAGGTTGGTAACGGCCGTTACCAACAACAAAGGCTGACCTGGAGGGTGATGTGAGCCTGTGTGAGGGGGGCCGCAGAGCTGTGAGGGGAGGGACACCTGGCTCTCCAGGTGACACTCAAAGGCCACGTTCCTGTGAGCTCAGAGATGCTGAGACAAGCACTCTAGGACCAGCGACTGCCTTGGCCATTCCTCACTCGGTGGGTCAAAACGCCCCTCCCTGACCCACACCCCGATAGAGAGCAGCCCCAGGGAGGACCACAGAAGATGTGACTGAGCCAGTGAATTTGCTGTCAAGGTTCGGGAGACAGTCTCCTGCCATCCCGATGTAAGACATTTGGGTTGGCTGAATGAAGGCGCTGGACACTTCTCTAGGTGTTTGGGCTTATGTTCTGAAAAACACATTCACTAGAGCAGCCACCATCCCAGAAAGGATTTCCTCGTTCCTTGTAAAGAAACGAAACCCAGGGGGCCACAAAAGATGGACTGTGATACGAGACCAGGAAGACCTGGACTCCAGATCGCTCTCCAGGTTTTTGCTCCCCTCCCCTCCATGAAGGGTACGTCAGGCTCAAAGTTCTGCTTCCAGAATAGGTTTCCTGGGGCAGACCTCGGCAAGGAGTTCATTAGAGAGGAGAGAGGCACGAGTTCCTGAAAGGCTCTCTCTCTTCCCCAAGACCCTTCTCACTCTAAAGGGTTGGGATTTTTAAAAGATTCTGGCTCACCCTCAGGGCAAATGATCCACTTCCTAGATACTTTTGCCTTGTAAATATTGTCCTTTAAAACAGCAATATATTTTCGCTGATCTTTAAGTAGCCTTCTCACCCCACACCCCCAGCTGCTGCAGAATTATTGTGTGGCTTTGTCTGGAATGCAAAACAATCCCTGGAGAGACAGGCTGCACATGAACCCACAAGGGTGTCTGCTATCAGCTTATTTGGCAAGAGGAATCTGAGACATTTTAAATATGAACTGTCATTGTGGCCCATCCCACCCCAATGCCCTAGCGCCATCAATAAACACCTCCACTGGTTCGTGAGACACAAAATGTAGAAAATGGACACAAACTGTCTGAACACAAGTCCCACAAACATTTCTACAGGGAAAGGTACTTCAGACGCCTGGAGAATTCATATCTGGAGAATCTCTGCTGGTCTGATGTTTCTTTCAACGACTCTCACATAATTAGCAAGTGTTTTACAAAGCCCTTAACGGTCTGGTCCCAAACCCCTCCTCCCCCAGCTTATCTCCCAACTGAAAGTTCCACTCCTTCTACGTCAGCTGAGAAAATATGCCCATGACTCCTCACTTCCAAGTACCGAATCAAGCCTTCATACCGCCACATCTTTCACTTGGAAAACTCTCTGCCTCCTTCTCTGCCTGGCAATCTCCTACTTACCCCTCAATACCCAAGTCCCAGAGCACATGCTTGGTGCCAGTTTCCCTGTGTGTTGCTCTCTTCTCAGTGCTTTCAGAGCACTTGGTGTGTGACTCATTATGACACTGCTTAGAGCAGTGGCTGTGACTCTATACACATCTGTCCTGCCACCAGGTCAGGCCATGAACTCCTGGGAATAAAGGGACCAGGTCTTACTCACCTTTGCATCCCCACAACCAAGCCCAGAGCCTGGCACTCAGAAGTCCCATCATAAATGCTTGATGCCTCAGTCAATGCCCGGCCCACTTGGCCCAGCTCTCCCTTCTCCACGCAAAGAGAGGCCATGTGAAATGTGGAGCGAGGAAAGGCTTTAAGATCGGACCCCCTGCATCTGAGCCCTGGCCCCTGTGGGACGTGGGCTAGTTATTTAACCTAGATCTGCCCATTTTCTCCTCGATATAACTAACAGCCATGCTCACCTCTCAGAGGGCCGCAGGGAGGAAAAACAAGGTAAAATATGTAAACCCAGCGCCTGCTCAATGGAAAGAGCTCACGATACATTTCCTTGAGCTCAGCAGGAAGTGCTGAGCCAAATGGAGCCCTCGAGAAAAAAATCAATGGCTTCTGTTCTGGTTTACGTGCCAGCAACACAGTGATGGGGCGGACAGCCTCTAACCCAAAGCGCCCCCTCTCAGAGCAAGGGATGGTGTAGGCTGCACTTGATTCATGCCCTCAGCTCCAGAGTCTCAGAAAGAGGCATGATTAGCAACAAAGCTGATTTCTGTCTGAATGATAAACCCACGGGAGTCCACTATTGCTGAGGCTGGGCCATCAGATCCTTCATTTCCTGTCTTGCATTAATCTTTCACCCCAAGCCACACCATAAAACAGAATACTGCTGACCCAACAGTGTTAAATCCCTGAGTACAAGTCAAACAGCCCACATGTGAGAGAAGGCTCAACCTCGTGGTGATGTCACACCCAGGTTTTATTAGGCCTCAATAAACAAGGAGGTTATTGTGGGCCCTGATAACACCTTGGACAATCAAGCCCAGGGTCAAGGAGAGGAGTGGAAAGGGCAGTGGCTGAACCCACGGAGAGGAGGCAATATGGCACTGGGGAAATAGCCACTTTGTATCAGGTTTGTGATTCCAAGGCTGGGAATCAGGAGACCTGGCTTGCATCTCGGGTTCCACCTCTAGCTTGCTTTATGGGTCTGGTTAAGTCACGTCTCTGGGCTTTGGTTTCTTTACCCATAAAACTGGAGAAATAAATCAGATGATCTGTAGGCTCTTTCCAGCTTTCACGCCCAAAGATCATCAGTCTTAGAGACAGATCCACCCTCCTCAACCCTTGCCCTTTGTGTGTTAGTTGTTTGTCTGAGACATCTCTTAGCTCCCCCTAAGCAGCTTTCCACCACCACCACAACTATTATTGCTCCAGAGTGTCTGGTCACCCCTGACCATACAGCCTGGCCAGGGAAGAAGATGATAAACTTGGGGCCATGTGTTTAAGAACATATCTAGTATCCTTCGGTCAAACAACTGGACAGAGTCCAGGCACCTCAGGACATGAAGATCTTGGATATCCCAACAACCCCTAAGAACCTGGGCTGGTTTCTTTCCACTCACAGGTTAATCCCACTCCCCTCCTATACCAACCTGTACCTCCTAGGTCCCCAATGCACTTTCAAATCATTAGACATTTTTTTTCCAGGCTGCTTGGCAGGAGACTACGGCAGCAACAGGCAGTTTTTATCTGCACTCTGGCATATCTTGCGGTGGGGCAGGGGAGAGGCAACGCTACAAAGTCCAGGAGAAAATGCCTACAGAAGCAAGCAGAGGAGGTGGCGACCTGGAGGAGAAGACGGTGCTGATCACGAGGACAGGCAGAGTGGGCACTGGGAGTCTAGGAGGCCCCTTTAAGATGCCACAACCCTCTGTGCCTCCCTTACTTCCTTAATAAGAAATCTGAGGGCAGGTGAAATTCTGCAACTGGCCCATGGCCATGCCATGCCGATGAGCTGTGAACAACCAGCACCAGATCATGGGTCTTTTGACCTCAGCCTACTCTTTTTTCCACTCTACTCTGCTGACCTCGAGATCTAATTAGGTTGCTCTAACGAGGCCAGCTGGATCCCCTGC
Source organism: Phocoena phocoena (assembly GCF_963924675.1). NCBI lineage: Eukaryota > Metazoa > Chordata > Mammalia > Artiodactyla > Phocoenidae > Phocoena > Phocoena phocoena. The sequence continues at coordinate 66,593,056 of NC_089226.1, read as the reverse complement.
AGACTCTAAGCAACATGACCCAAGTGTCACTCAGGGAAAGAGCAGGCCCAGCAGGTATTTTGATAACTGCCTCCCCAGCCCCATGCATTCCTTCCCAACCTGACATGGTCTGCTGCTCTTTCTCCAGCCCTAGCCACAAAATCTTAAGGAGTTCAGAGGGGGAGTGAGAAAGGAGAGGTGGGCCTTCCTGTCCCTACAGAACCCTAAATACCTAAGATAACCCACAAAGATCTCTCTCCTTTGGTCTAGGGGAGATTGATGGGGATGAGTGGCAGGAGGGAACTGAATTAAGCTGCTGGAAGTCTGACCTGATTAGGCCAAGAGTATTCCCTGTGAGCAATTAGATGGGTCATCTGAAGGTGTATGATGACAAACAATAGGATCTGTCTCTGCCAGGGACCTTTCAAGACCAATGTTGGTCAGATCATCTCAGCATCAGGAGTTAAAGACTCAAGGAATTAATTATTCAGTGTGCGTGACCCAGTTCCCGGAGGTGAGGCTGGGTGAGAAGAGAACTCACTAGTTCCTTATCGTGGAAAGAAATTCAAATACTTCACAGGGTAGTGTTCCCTTTGCTGCCAAAGAGGATCCATTCATGGGTAAGAGTGACCCCACCCCATCCCCCCAAAAAAAGGAAAAAAATAGCCAAAGTTCACTCATTCAACAAATATTTATTGAGTTCCTCTTATGTCCTGGGCCCTTCAGAAATTTGCATATGGGTGAAGCTTAGTAGGGTATAAAGATGAGAGAATTTATAAACAGGAGGCCTGGGCTGTGGCCCAGCTCAGCCCATAGACAGCTACATTAACGCTGGGCAGGTCACAGCCTAAGTCAAATTCCTCATCTGTGAAATGGGAGTAAATGAAGATTTACTTATTATGAAGATGAACTGATCTTGATGAAATGTAGAGTGTAATGTAAGCCAAAGGCGTAAACAATAATGATGTGATACTGCACACTTTCCCTGCAGAAGTTTATAACCTGGTCATGTTTTGGAAAACAACTCAAGGTCAAGGTACCTATCTGGCAAAATTCACATTCTCTGTAATTTGGGCAAAGTGTACGTTTCAACCTGCCAGTGGAGACAGAGCCTGCAGTCAGTACCAGGATCCCAGTCTGTGTGTCTAGGAAGTTTCAAGAAGAGGCAGGGTGAAACTGGAAAAAGCATGACCAACCTGGTCCTGTATCATGTCTGGATGGAATGAACGTTTCAGAAGAGCCCTAAGATTGAGATGGGGGAAAAGACCATCTGGAAGTGTGGTCAATCAGAAACAAAACAAAATTCATTTGAGCACAATAGAGGTGAGCCGGCCAGAAATGCACACACTTCCCTCCCCATACACATTTCAGACAATGATGGAATTGTCTATCGTTCGACCCTCCTCTATGCACGCACTCCACTTTCTGTGTTTCTCCGGGAAAAGGGAGGGATTCTCAGGCCCCAGCAGGCTGGCTGATCAGGACTCCTTTGCCCAGACACTAAGAACCAGAACTACGAAAGCAGCTTTCCCCTAGATCCTGCCAAGCCCTTCTCATGCTGCTGCTCAGCATCTCAACACGGACTCCTTGCCCTCTCCAGCCTCCCTCCACCGGGGATCCTCAGTGCCCACAAGGCCAGCCTCTGAATCCCCAGCCATGCCTGCCGGCTGCCCTTCCTCTGGGGCCTGTACCCTGCCCTAGCCTCACCCTCCCCTCCTTCCCCCCTCCACTGGGCTCTGCAGCCCCCAGCCACCACCCACCCCCTGGTCTCACACCTCCAGGGAAGCTCCTGAGGCAGGGTCAGTTTTATTCATGTCTACCTTCCCTCTGACTCAGGGCATTCTGTAAGTTCTTCACCCTCCTGTAAATGCAGACAGATGGTCCCCAAATGTACTCTGACGGCTGTATACAGAAGGGAGGCAGAGGAGGAGAGAAGGGGTGTGGAAAGAAAGTTAGACTGGAAATCTAGGACCTGCCTTCCGAATCTCCACTGGACAGCAGTGGGTCATGCAACCTTGAGAAAATATCCTCAGGCCAGGCCTCAGTTTCCCTATCAGGTAATGAGGGGTTTGCTCTAAATAACCTCTTGGGTTCTCTCTAATTATAAAATTTGGTTATAGAAACCAGAACTAGAACTAGCCTGGTTCACAGGAGATGTGGGTCTTGGACCTTAACAGCCTATAGTCTGAGAGCTCAGACCTCAGCCTCCATGTCTGTAAAATAAATGGGGATGACTTGACTACCCCTCCCCAGGTACGAGGCCCGCACGAGACAGAAGACAGGACTTTGTGAGCCATAAAGCCCTGAAGAAACCTCAGGGCTTGAACTCCTTGAGCCAACAAACACTGTTGCTCCCCTGCCATGTGCCCAGCCCTGGCGCTGCCCAGCTCAGACAGGAAGGCTGGAAGACGGATCCTTGCCTTCCAGGCTTCCACAGCTGGTGGGGGAGACGGACGAGTGGACAAAACTCGACTCAGCCAGTGACACACCTGAGATCTGAACAAAGCGCTAGGGGAGTGGAGAGGAGGAGGCCCCAACTTTGCTGGGAGAGTGAGGGAAGCTTCCCAGAGGGAACACGTGTCCTGGATGTGGAGATCTGTTCCGGGAGTTGTGGGACTGGAGCTGGGGTGGAAAGGAGAGGAAATTTTCAACTCTTGGACAAATGGTCTGGAAAGTCACTGGAGGGGCCCTTGAAGGCCAGTGGGAGAGTGACAGGCAGACATGTCTTTGAGATAGGTCTCTGGCAGCACTGAAGAGGACAGAGCAAGGGGACAGAGTAGGGCCAGGAGAGCAGTGGGAAGGCTCTTACATAGTTCATAAGGGTGATGATGCCATACAAGTCATTGATTTTTCACCTACACGGAGTCTTCCAGACCCTATGCCTCCATGCACCTGCTGAATTTATGGAAAGATACGAACAGGTTTGCTCTGCTTACAATGGAACCCAAGCAGAGGAAGATGCTGTGATCATATTTGCAACTCTTGGACAACGGTCTACCATGCTTGGAAGTCACTCCCTGAAGAAGCTACCCGGCCAGATTCCTGTCTTGGCACAGACCTGGGCCAGCAGGAGACGGAAACAGCATCAGAGCTGGGAGTGGAGTCAGGACAGCTGAGAGGAAGAGGGACAGAGATTCCATCCACTCAAAGCCCACTGAGTCACACAGGTCTTTCATGTCCCCAAACACATCTCAGTCTCAATCCCTGCCACACTCCCTTCTCTGACAGCGTGGGAGGGCTGTGCGGCCTTGGAGGTGGTAGGCAAAGACAGAGGGCTTTCGCCAGCCACTGTTTCTTCATAGGGGTCACATTCACTCGGGCCTGAAGGAAGAGTGCAAGCACCCCTATCCTTTCCAAAGCCTGAAGCCAGCCCCCCAGGAGCGACTCAAGGGCAGAAAAGAGATCCACCACTGTGACTTACTTACTTGATTCTTAGGCATCACAACGACTGAAGTCAGCTCCTCCCAGGACAAGCCATGCACAGGTTGCCATATTCCTTGAAAAACAAGAGCCCAACAACGAATGTCAAGTAGATTATCTTACATTACAGCCTCCTCTCTTCTCCCCACCAAGAGGTTCCCACATGCTGTGCACTCTGTCCCGTAGTAACACTTTACCCAACAAGAGGAAACGGAGAGAGAATGTCTCTTCTGCTCCAAGTTTTTCATGTGAAGAAAGGAATTATGAGACGCGTAAACACATTCCTTTGTCTGCCACTGGCTGGGTACCCTAAGGCTTATCACACCTCTACACAAAGGCTTGCAGAGAAAGTGAGGTGGATGTGGAAAAGAACGCTTCATTCGTTGCTCCAGTAAAAGTAAAAAATGCCAGAATTTCTAAGCTTAGGACATGAGGAAAGTAAAATCAAGCTGGTGTAAAAACTTGGTAACAAGTCACCAATGTAAAATTTGTCATATTTCCAAGGTGGAAAGGTCCAAAAGGCTGAATAAATTAGGAAGTCATGAGCGTGGACTATCTGATTATGGCTGAGTTTCCTAAACAAATTCTGATTTTGGTTTCCAATGACCACCCTAGTGATCTGGTTACATCCCACTTGTTTTGCAGAAAATGCTTCTACACCTGTTTGGAAAATGGAGCCTGGAGTTACAAAAATTTTAAGGATTTACTTTCACAATCCCAATTTTCTAAAAGGTGGCCTCAAAAGGACAAAACTTAAGACATGTAAGAAAAAAAAGAAAAAGAAAAAGACATGTAAGATTTGAGATCGCCAAGAGGCAATCGCCATACTCCGTGGACTTACGCTCACTTTGCTCGGCAAGGTGGCAGGGCTACTTGCCCACAGAAACACATACGTATTCTCTCTAGTACACAGAAGGCTGTATTTAGAGCCTAGGAGTTGGGACTCACTGTTCAGAATCCTCAGACTATTAATGGGAGAAAAGCAACTATTTACTGAGCACTGGCCATGCATGGAACGAGCACTGTTAGCGATCAGACATGCTTTGTCTCAGTGGCTCCTCACAGACAGGAATAGGGGCTTAGAGGGCAGAAGGCACTTGTCAAGGCCCCAGGGAGTGGCAGGACTCAAGCCCGGGCCGGGCTGACCCAGTGCTCACGGTATCTCCCACCAGGCTGAGGTGAGAGGTGTCCCAGCACCGCTGCGATGGGCCCGCACGCCCCACGGCAGCCACCTGGGTGGAAGCTGCAGTCATCTCCATCCCCATCATCATTATCAAGCCACACCTCTCCAGCCCGTGGCAGCTGACCAACAGGCTGGCCTGCCTTGGCCACATTCTACCAGCCTGAGCTAGAGGCTCTGTGCTGCTGCCTTGAGCCAGAAGTCAGAGAGTCAGGAGGTCTCCACCCATCTGCCTCCCTGCTTTTCAAGGGAAGCTTCTGGGTGCAGTGGGTCAGGGAGCTGGACATTCTGGTGCAGAATTCCGCTATCGGTCTAGCCAGGTATGAGAACCAGGGGCTGCCCCTACTCCCAAGATGTCAGGAACGGAAGCCCCTACCAACCCTGGGATGTTACTGAGACCAACAGCAGGGAACAGGGGCTCTCTGAGATTCTGCCTGGGCTGTTGCATAGTTGGATGGAGGTGGGCACTTCGGGACCAGTCTACAAGGGCTAACCACCAGTCAGATTCCCACATAGGCCTGGGCACACGTTGCGATCCAGCCACTCCAAGGGCCAACCTGTACCCTCCATCTGACCTACAGCCAAACATGCTTCAAGCTCCCTTTAACTCCACTAAACCAGAAGGTCCTAAGGCCAAGCACCTTCCTTCCCCTCGAGGGGCCTCAGTTTCCTTAACTTCAAAATGAGGAGCTTGAACTAATTGGTGATATCCTCACCAAGGACCCCTTCTAACTGCCCCCATCCACAGGACCTGACTTTTAGAGACACCCATGAAGCTAGCCTATTGTTAAAAAGAGGGAGAGGGATTAACCCGCATGCAGGCATTACGACAGGTGGTTAGCATGTGCTATCCCAGATAATCCTCCCAGCAACCCAGTGAGGCAGGTAGTACAGCCACGTCACAGAGGGCAGAACTGAGGCATGGCCCAGCCTCAATCCATACTGACCACAGCAGCCTGGGACTCACAGCGGAGCTGGCCGGGGGGTCCACGCCCACGCTTGCTCCCTGACGCGCTGTCCTTTGTCGTCAATCGGAATGAGGAAACAATCTTTGCTCTCAGATTTGCCATCATGCCAATCCCAAGCAAAGACGTATGAGGTCTCCAGGTCCCTGTAGGCCTGACTTAGGTGGTGCAGGAAAGGTTTCCTGTGAGCTTGAGTGACCTCATGGATCCCGAGGGAGGTGAGAGGAACTCTGGGGGCCTTCCTACTTCCATAGAGTCAGAGACTCACTGAGGAACCCCAAGCCCTTGGAACAGGGCCTGGCACCCACTAGGCACTCCATCAGTATTTGTTGAATGGTGGAATGAAGAAATCCAGAGCTTAGATGCACTGAGGGCTTGTTCAAGAAGCGTTTGGCATGAGTTAGTGTGAGACACACCAAATCCAGCTCAGAACCACAAAGCCAGCCCCTCAGCAGTGTGCACCAAGCAGAGCTCTCCACGCCCAGCCCTCGGCACAGAGGATGACGGCTCAGATGCTGAGCCAGGACCGCTCTTCATCCCAATTGCCAGGGAAGCACTTGAGAGAGCAAGAGGAATGTCTGAATACAAAGGCTACCCGGCAAAGTGTTCACCAGCACAGGCCCCAGAATCAGGCGAACCTGGGTTCCCGTCTCGGCTCTGTCACTTTAAATTAGTCAGGTGGCCCCAGGCAAGTCACATCATCTCTGTGAGCCTGTTTCTTATCTAAAAATGGGGATAATGTTAGTCCACAAGGCTGTTCTGAAGATGAAATGAGATAATGCTGTAAAGGACAGCCCGGTGTTTAGTTTAGAGTAAGTGCTCGGAGATGGCATCTGCTGTATCTCTGCATCAGAGTGGGCGGTTAGGAGCACACTGGGAGTAATCTGCTTGGGTTCAATCCCTGCTCTCCTACTAGCGAGCTATGTGACCTTAGGCAAAGTGCTTAAACTGTCTGTGCCACAGCTTCCTCGTGTATAAAACAGGATTGATTGTAAAGATTAAATGAGGCCTGTAAGTAAAGAGCTTAGAATAATTTTTACTTCAAAGTAAGCACTCAATAAAAATTCAACTCCAGAGGACTTCCCTGGTGGCACAGTGATTAAGAATCCACCTGCCAATGCAGGGGACATGGGTTCGAGCCCTGGTCCGGGAAGATCCCACATGCCACGGAGCAACTAAGCCTGTGCACCACAACTACTGAGCCTGCGCTCTAGAGCCCGCGAGCCACAACTACTGAGCCCGCGTGCCACAACTACTGAAGCCTGCGTGCCTAGAGCCCATGCTCCGCAACAAGAGAAGCCACCGCAATGAGAAGCCCGTGCACTGCAACGAAGAGTAGCCTCTGCTCCCCGCAACTAGAGAAAGCCCGTGTGCAGCAAGAAAGACCCAATGCAGCCAAAAAATAAATAAAATTCCTTTTTTAAAATTAAAAATATTCACCTTCTGCTTAATTATTAATATTACTAGCATCCTTCTCCCTTTGTTCCAATAACAGATTCCACCCCACCCTTCACTCACCAGCCTAAAAGGTAGGCATGGGACTCAAGACAGGTTCATCAGAGTATCCTTCCTCCTCGGCCACATTCTTAGGTACAAAGGGTGTGCATGTGCTCCAAGCTGGGCCAAGTTCCAATCTGAAAACTCCTGGGGAAGGCCTGATCCTCTTGGGTCAGGTACAGGGCTGTGTGGGGTCAGCTGGGAGCTGCCTGTATCCATGGACTAGGTAGGGGATGCTGGTCCAGGGATGCTGGAGGTCACCTTTCTGGGTGTTCTCTTTCTGGGGCTGGATTCTGCAGTGCATCCTTTGAGTCTCTGTACCTCCCCTAGAACCTTCCGAGGTATCCCTTTTTTTGGGGGGCGGGTACGCGGGCCTCTCACTGTTGTGGCCTCTCCCGTTGCGGAGCACAGGCTCTGGACGTGCAGGCTCTGGGCCCCTGCTCACGGGCCCAGCCGCTCCGCGGCATGTGGGATCTTCCCGGACCAGGGCACGAACCCACGTCCCCTGCATCGGCAGGCGGACTCTCAACCACTGCGCCACCAGGGAAGCCCCCGAGGCATCCCATTTTTGCTTAAGCTCATTCAAGTTGGGTTCCTATCACTTGAAGCCCAAAGAGTCCCCACTAAGAGCAGCAGTCAACAACTGTCTGCTTTATCATCACTAAATCCCACCCAGGAAGAAAAGCCCGCTGCACACTCTCAGTGAGACCCAGGAAGCCAGGGAAAAGCAAACACGGCAGCAAGGCGTCTCCACAAACTGAGGTGAGAGGAGCCACCCACAGCCCTTGGACCAATGCCCTTCCTGGGAGAGGAAGATGCTGGAACCAAAAAAAGTACATAGCCCAGTCCTGCGGGTCTGGGCTGGGAACCCAGCCTCAGATATGGGTCCCCCTGGCCATGAGCAATAGGAAAAGGCAAGGAGAGAAATAAGGAGACAGTTGATTTCCACTGGCTTCACTGTGGTACAGAAAAACATCTGGGCAGCTCCTTGAAACAACTCTATTTAGAGGGCCGGTGAGGGAAGAGGAATTATCTTGTCTGAGCCCTTAAATGACCCTTTCACTGGTACGATGTCATCTAACCTTCAGCACAGCCCTAGGAGCTGGATGCTTATCCAACCCACTTTCCAGGTGAGGAGACTGAGGCTCAGAGAGCTCAGCAACTAACTGGCTGAGGTCACGCTGCTAGTGCCTGCTGCCTGGTGCACTTGTCATGCCGCCTCCCCAGCACATTCTGATCCCTGAGCCTGAGGCCTCCTCTACGCCCAGGCACATCTGCTGGCACTCAAGGGAGGTGGGCTGTGCCGCAGCCCCCCATCTACAACCGGCCCCCATTCCACCCAGAGACAGCATCCCAGGCACTGACAGGACAGGCAGCATCTTGGATGTTTCCTTCTCTGAACATGAGTTATTTCAATCTCCAAGAGCTCCGGTGTGATGTTAACAAGATGGCATGTATCCGTGGGTTTTACACAGGATATGCCTGTCAGAATCCCATGGAGAGTTTCTTTATTTTGGGGGGGGATGGGGGGTGTTTTTGGTTTTTTCTCAGTCACTCTTCTCAAGAGATTCTGACTCAGCAGGTACAACTACAGTGCCTGACACACAGCATGGGCTGAACAATATTATCTTTACTTTGTATCATGATCTTGCCACCTCCTGGGCCAGCACCCAGAGAGAATCTGTTCCTGTTCCTCCAGGCCTTCTAACGGCACCCTCTTAGTTCCTTCCAGGGAAAGAAGCTCCACCTTCAGATGTGTTTTAAAGAGATTTAGAAAAACCAAAGCAAAAACCCAAACCCTGGCCTGGTAGCAAAAATAAAGAATCAGAACACGCTGGCTGGGCTTCCCTGGTGGCGCAGTGGTTAAGAACCCACCTGCCGATGCAGGGGACACAGGTTCGAGACCTGGTCGGGGAATATCCCACATGCCGCGGAGCAACTAAGCCCGCAAACCACAGCTACTGAAGCCCGCGCACCTAGAGCCCGTGCTCTGCAACAAGAGAAGCCACTGCAATGAGAAGCCTGCGCACCGCAATGAAGAGTAGCCCCCGCTCGCTGCAACTAGAGAAAGCCCGCGCGCAGCAACCAAGACCCGACACAGCCAAAAATAAAATAAAATAAATAAATTTTTAAAAACCGCACTGGCCGCCTCCCCCTCCTCCTCGCCTCCAGCTGTGGGTTGAGCACGCCAACCAGCACACACAGCTGTCTTCTTCCACAGGGCCCGGGAGCTCAATGCCAAGGTCTGCACAGACATAAACCAGTGGGGGTGAGGACTGTGCAGACACAGACATCGGCTGGTACCAGAGGAGACTCAGCTGGGAAGGAAGCGGCAGCTTCCAACGTTTTCTGGAGGAAAACTGGAAACCATGATCTGAGATGATGTGAAAAGCATCCTGACTACAGTAATGTTGTCAGGGCCCCGGCTGCACCCGTGGGTGTGGGACAGCTCAGTAAGCCATTCAGAGGAGCCTCACCCACTGACCCTCACAGGACCCACACTTCACAATGGCACACGCTACCCAGAGCCTCCCTGCAGGCTAACGGTTTTTGTTTGCTTTCCGGCAGCTGGGTTCAGGCAGCGCCTGCCCCAGTCGTGGGGGATTATCCAGGCAAGTGTTTCCCTTAGTGTTCTTATTCTTTTCATAGCTTTATTCTCTGCAATTTAAAAATAAATACATTAATTAAAAGGAACTGGCTTGGTGCCCTGGTCCGGGAAGATCCCACATGCCGCGGAGCGGCTGGGCCTGTGAGCCAGGGCCACTGAGCCTGCGCGTCCGGAGTCTGTGCTCTGCAACGGGAGAGGCCATAAGAGGCCCTCGTACCACAAAAAAAAAAAAGGGAACTGACTGGTCTGCCCTCAGGGCACGATTTGCTTTCCCTCCTCCCTGGCTGGGTGCAATGATGCACCATGCTCCTCGGCACTGCCTGGCCTTGGAATGGTATGCAGTATACTGGCAGCGACCCATGGGCAAGCTGATCAGCTCGACATCTGAAAGGGGATGGAGTGCTCAAGGGGGGGTCCCATCTCCTGCTGCTCCTGGTTCCCATCAAATCAGCCAGGAAATGGGCTTCCCTGGTGGCGCAGTGGTTGAGAGTCCGCCTGCCGAGGCAGGGCACACGGGTTCGTGCCCCGGTCCGGGAAGATCCCACATGCCGCGGAGCGGCTGGCCCCGTGAGCCATGGCCGCTGAGCCTGCGCGTCCGGAGCCTGTGCTCCGCAACGGGAGAGGCCACAACAGTGAGAGGCCCGCGTATTGCAAAAAAATCAGCCAGGAAAAATCATTCAATAAACATTTGCTGAGTTTCATGGCTAAAACTGTGAAGAATACCAAAAAGCATAGGGACTAGGGGTCTGAACTTGGGAAGCAGCGGCAGCAGCAGGAGGAACAGTGCCTCAGGGCCAGCCAGCACTTGGGCTTGAATGCCAGCCTCACTGTTTGTGCATACTAAGACCTTGGAGGGATGATGTCTACCTTATAAAACTAGAGTGTGGATTAAATAAGATGATACCTGTCAAAGAGTAACAAAGGCTGCCACATGTTAGCCATTTACTGTAAGGCAGGAACTGTGTGCTTAGTGCTTTATGTGGATTATCTCACCAGATACTTACAACTTCCCTGTGAAACAGGCACCGTATCCTCAAGTTCAGATGAGGAAACTGAGACTCAGAGAAATCAAAGCACCTACCCAAAGCCACAGAGCTCATAAGAACCAGCGCTAGAACACACACCCAGGCCCATCAGACTTCAAAGTCCTAGTCCCTGCTCTGCTGCCTGCTGTCTGACAGGTGCTCAAAACACATTATGTAACATGTAAATGCTGAACTGGGGGCTGCTGGCTCTCCACCAAGGAGGCATATGGAGAAAAGAGGGGGAGTTTTGGCTGAGAGGGTTTAGGAAACCTTTCTGAAGTAGGCAGGGCTGAATCTCAGCCTTGGAGGGTGAGGATGGAGACAGGCCAAGGAGAAATGGAAAGCACTAGAGACTGGGAAAACCAATGCAAAGAGCTGAAGGCAGGGATGACCCAGGCAGGCAGGCAGAGAGAGGCAGCAGACATTGGCCAGGCTGGAGGAAGAGAGACAGGGTTATGGGCACCTGAGCTGTTACGTTGGTGGCCGTTCTACCCGAGATCTTTCTCACTCACACTCCAGAGATGCTCCTCTGACTGCTCCTTTGGTCACACAATCACAGAGGGAATCAAAACCCATGATTATAAAGGCCCGATAACCCCTCCCTCCCCACAGCAGCCTTAGAACCCAGATGGAGGAGCAGATGTTTTTGTCAACTCCCAGCCTGTGCTGCTGTGCTGACCTGCCAGACCCAGATTCTAGGTCGAGCTCCAGGACACTGGGAATCTGAACACTGCCATATGCACTGAAGCATCACCACTGCCCCCCTGGCATTCAAGGTTCCCAGGAGGGAGAAGAGGGCACGGGTCAAAAGGAGGCTGTGGTGCATAGGCTCCTCATGGCAGAGTCCCTGTCTCACTGGACTTCATATTCCCGGGACATTGCAGGTACTTTTTCAATAACCTGAACCAAGTGGAAAATTCTTCCACTTAAGAAACAACACTAGAGTTTGATAAGTCTGGATTACAGTCCATCCTAGAGCCCTGGGTCTAGTCCCACCTTAGCTGGAAGGACCACTTGCCTGTTTGTCTCTTGAAAAGAAAGTGCCCCCACCCCCAGCAGTCTCTGCTTTGGCCCCCAGCAGCCCCCTGCACCCTGGATGTGGTTCTGAGCCCTGAACCTAGTGCCTGCTCTTCCCCCTGGGTGAAGCCGGGGATGCCGGCCTCCTCCACCTCTGAGTGCAGGTTCCCCCCTCACCCACCAGACCCCCCACCTCCACCCCGGGCACGTCTGCTCCAAAATGCCAAAAGCTACAACGCCCTCCCACTGCCTCAGCTCCCCACCAAGCCCAACCTAGGCCTTGGACCCACGGAGAAGGGAGAATGGGGTTGAGATGATTTAAGCACCTCTGATCACTGGCTCAGCTCAAGCCCACCATCATGTGCTTTTTTGGAAGTAAAAGGACCTGCAGGAGGGAGAGGATAAAAGTAGAACTGCTTGGGCTTCCCTGGTGGCGCAGTGGTTGAGAATCTGCCTGCCAATGCACGGGATCCGGGTTCGAGCCCTGGTCTGGGAAGATCCCACATGCTGCGGAGCAACTGGGCCCGTCAGCCACAACTACTGAGCCTGCGCGTCTGGAGCCTGTGCTCCGCAACAAGAGAGGCCGCGCGACAGTGAGAGGCCCGCGCACCGCGATGAAGAGTGGCCCCCGCTTGCCACAACTAGAGAAAGCCCTCGCACAGAAACGAAGACCCAACACAGCCAAAAATAAATAAATAAATTTATAAAAAAATAAAATAAAATAAAAGTAGAACTGCAGAAAAGTCTGGTGGTCACATGGTCTCCTCCCCACCCTCCTCAGGAGAAGAGCAAAGGGGAAATGATGAAGGGCTTTGCAGGGATGGTCAACCTGAGCCTCCAGACGGAGGCTGCCTGGGACGGCCATGGGCGCCTGGGTCACTACCTTCCACCCACGAGTCATGGGCATATTACTTAACTCTGCCAAGCCTCAATCTCCTTACCTATTAAATGGAGATAATAACCAATGACCACACAGGATGACTGTGAAGACTGAGTGAAATGTGAATGTGAACGTGCTTGGCAAACTGTAAAGCGCCCTTAGAAATGGCAGACATTTCCCACAGTCTTGGGAGGTGGGGGGCTTCAGGTCAGAATATTCGGCTGCAAGGGAAATGGGAAACTGGGAATCCATCCCAGTCGGCAAACCTTCCAGGACAAGGCACAAGTCTCCAGGGATTGCAAAAACATTGATTGAGACCTATTGCCCAGTCTCGAGCACTCACTGTCAGGTGAGGGGAAAGCTACATTTGCACCATAAGGCAAAATAAAAATGTGTTACTGGAAGGAGAGTGTGGAGAGGATAGGACATTTTATTCTGGCCTCAGAGGTCAGGGAGGCTTTTGTAATAATATTATAACATTATAATTATTAGCGTAATATTAAGTCTTTGTGAGTGCTTGCTATGTATGGCAGTTCTAAGTATTTGCATGGCCCATCTCATTTAATTCTCATAAAAAGCCTGTGAATGGGTTCACAGATGACAAAACTGAGGCACAGAGAAATTCACTCCTCTCTTGGCCTCACAGAGCTGGTAAATGGCGGAACTGGAATTTGAAGCCTTCAGACTCTGCTCCTCCAGCACACGAGGGGCGTGGTCAGCCAAGACAGATCTCAGACTCTCTAGGCAGCTGAAAGGCTCTGATAAGGCCTGCAGGGATGAGTCACTGAGGGAGGGCGCTGACTCACTCATGGCCTCTCCTGCTCCTGGGCAACTCTGACTGCTGGGCCAGGGTTTCCACTCTGACATTGCCCCTGGTCTGTCCTGGAAGTTGGCCACACCTCTGCACTCCCCAAGGCTCCATATGGGCACCAAATACCAAGGGACGCTGATATAAGAACCTATATGTCAATGTACATTTATATAACAGGTCACTTATGAAGTAACTTCTTCTTATTGTAAAAGGTAGTCAATATCAGAGGGAAAAGAATTCGCAAATTCCAGCTCTGCCACTTACTCTGCTGTGTGACCTCAGGCAAATCTTAGCCTCAGCTTCTTCATCAGTAAGATGTGGTTAATAGTGTTTATCTCAGGCAGTTGTTGCAAAGATGAAATGAGATAATATGCCTAGTGCAGCACCTGGCACACCATAAATTTAATACGTTATGGTTGAATCAGATGACTTTACAAAGGGTTTCCACTGGAAAATTATTTTCTTCACAATAATATTTGGTGGTAATAGTAGTCCTTTTAATTAGTATTCATCTGCCTCTAAGCTAAATCCATTACATGCTTTACCTCATTTAATCCTTAAAAGCATCATTTTCTTCATTTGATGTAGCTTTAGGACAATAGAAAGAATATGTCCAACACATTAATTTTACTCATACATACACATATAGGGAGAGAGAAACAAGACTGTCAAACAAGCTGATATACTATAATATACAAACTTACTATATGCCCAGTACTGTTCTAAGCATTCTACATTCAATAACCTATTTCGCCCTCTTTAAAATGTGCCTATAAGGTAAGTACTGTTTTGCCCTCATTTTACAGATATGGAGCTTGAGGCACAGAGAGGTTAAATAACTTGCCCAAGGTCACTCAGCCAGGATTCAAACCCAGAATAATGAAAGAATACTAAAGTAATGAAAGAAAAGTCACAGCAAGAATGTTTAAGCCCCACATTCTAAGAACTTCGGGGCTTTCTCATCGCTCCCCTCCCCACCTAAGCTCTGCCATCATCCCCCTTCTGCCAGTTCCACTCTCACCCTCACCCCTGTCCCATTGTTCTTGCTCCCTAGCTCTGCCCCACTGCTCCCAGGTAGGCAATGTCAAACTAATGGACTTTGTTAGGCCCTGGTCCTCTCCTCCTGCTATCTCAGCTTCTCTGCCTCAGCCCCCTATATCCCATCCTCTACAAAGCCACTAGGGACATCTTCCCATATGTGGCACTCCTCTGCTCAAGAACACTCTACGGGTCCCTGCTGTCGAGAGCTGAAGTCCCCAATGGGTTGAAGAGGATCAATGAAGGACTCAAGACCCCCACAGGATCTGTCTGGCCTGGCATCTTTCCCTCTGGCCCCAGACTTCTCACTTGCTGGTTTATAAGTCCCAGCACAGGGCGAGTCCGTGAGGCCTTTCCTGACCACCCTATTTAAACTTACAGCCCTCCCCGCAACTGCTTCCTTCCACATGCACCCAGCACACTCTAGCTTCCTCCTTGCTCTAGTGTTCTGCAGCCCCCTCTCATCACCTGGCCTCACACATTAACTTAAGTCTTTATTGTCTCTCTCTCCCTCCTAGAATAGAAGTTCCACGTGGCAAGGGATTTTACCCTATTTTTTTCCTGCTGTAACTGCAGCACCTAGAACAGTTTCTGGCACAGAGTAAGAACTCATAAGTACCTGCTGAATGAATGAATGAATACACATTTAAAATGTCTAAGAAGCAAGTGTCCAAACAGAAAAATGGTGGGGGTGTGGCTAGCATGCTTCTGGGCCTCCTCTCTGCTCCTGAGAACATTTCTGGAGGACAGGCCTAGATTAAGATGTCTAGAGGTCAAAGCCTTCCTAGGATTTACAAGAGTTCCCTGTAAGACCCTGGGTCCTCATCCTCCCATCCCTGTTCTGAACGTTCACACACACATACACACGCACAAGCTCTCTCTCTCTCTCACACACACACACACACACACACACACACACACACACAATCTATCATATTGAAGGCAGTCTGCATCTCTCCTAAACTCCTCTGCCCAGCCTCATTTCCCTCTGAGACCCACCTTCAAACCAAGCCATTTCCCACTTCTCCTGGCCTGAACACCACCTAGAGGTGCTCTCATCTTCCTCCCACTTATCCATCTGCACTTCACCTACTCTTCAAGATACAGATCAAATGTAGCCACCTCCGCCTCCACCTCCTCCAGGAAACCTTCCAGGCCCTCTCCAGCCTCTAGAAAACACTCCCCATGCCCACTTCTGTTTCCACCAGTCACATGGAAATTAGTCATGAACTACTTTGTGACTTGCCTTCTATGAATGAGCTGAACTGTTACCAAAACCTCCTGTTACTTAATTTTTTTTTAACACGGGTATCTTGTCATTTCAAGAATACCGTGAATGTTTTGGGAGGAGAGGCTGGGCCTTAACCACATTGTCATCCCCATGGCACAGGGCCTGGGGCACACAGTAGGTGCTAAATGTATGTTTCTTAATTAACTGCCCAACATAAGCAAGTCACCTTCCCAATCAGGTCACTTCCTCAATTATAGGTACCTGGACTGGTTTCTCCCAGTGCCCTGAATATTTTTTTCAGGGCCTGCTCTGACCTTGGTTGTCTGCAAACCCAGTCATGGGCTTGTGTTTTCAAAGGGTGTCAGACCCGTTCTAATCACGCCCCCCTGTGCTGAGCAGATGAGGGTGACTAGGAAAGAAATGATATGTAAAGTCCCACAGGTCTGGAAAAGGAAAGGACATAGTTGTTCCAGGCAAACCCAGACATTCAGAGTGTTTCCATTTCCTCAAATATGGGAGTTCAACAGAGGAGAAAACACAAAAACAAAACCAAAAAAATGGTGAAAAAAACAGAAATAAAAAATAAATTAAAAAAAAAAACCCACGGTGTTAAGTTTTAGGTGATTTACCACAGAAAACCAATACTTGAGGCCCAGGTACACCTGCTGAGCACCAGCTCTAAGTAAACTGAGATTAGAACAAAAGGCAGCAAAATCTCAAGTTACTTCTGAGCTTGGAGAGATGAGAGTCAGGGAGGAGGGAGGTGGCCCTGTGTGCTGCAGACCCTCTATGCGCTGGGCCCATGCCAGCTCCAGGGGAGGGTCTCCCAGCATCCTCGCTGTGAGGTAAGTGGTCTGTGACCAGCCCATTCACACCTGAGGAACGGGGCCCCCATGGCAGCAGAAGACAGAGAGCCGACTTGACCAAGTAAGTCATCCTCTTTCCACAACTCGTCAATCAGGACTCCCACATTATCTATGCTTTTGAAAATTTTGAATAGCAAACATATCACTGGGTTCAGAAATCAAAAAGCACAGATGTATCCAGGAAATGTGCCCCTCCTCCTCCTGTCCCATCGACCCATTCTGTCCCCGCTCCGAAACAGGTAACCACAGTTATTAGTCACTCATGTGTGTTGTGAAGGTGTTGATATACATACATGCAAATAGAAATATGTCTTCTTTCCATTACGGACAGCAGACTATACACGTTTCTTTGTGCCCAGCTTTTATCTTTTAAAGGAATGGACTTGGACTAGGACAGGGAGACAGATTATCTCTACAAAAAAAGAAAAAAGAAAAGGTGGGTCTGTGTGAAAGGCCCATGAAACAAAGAGACAGAAATATTCTGGAGAACATGCATGTGAGGAGACTGAGGTGTGATGGTCCAGTCACCGTGGGTACCACTGGTCTGTGGCTGACCCAGATACCAGGTCAGCCGGAGGAGAGCCCTGAAGGTCGGGGGGCAGGCAGGGGATCAAACACCCTGATGGCACTAAAGCCCCACCGGCTAAAAGCTCTGACCAGCCTCGCTGAGCACTTCATCTTCCAGAAGAGAGAGGAAGCGTCTATAAGAAGGGGATTAAGCTAATTCCCACAGCAATGACCGAATGGGTAGTGACTAGGGGGACACAGGAAGGAACTGTGGAGGAAAAGCAATCATTTCCTCTGGAACTTGGGAGGGACCAAGAAGGGGAAGTTAGTGCCTGAGACTAAGGAAACAGACTTCAAATTGCTAAAAGAATAGAAGGGCTCTAGGACCCAAGATTGAGGAAGTAAATGATTCAGACACTCTGAAATGCTGTTCTAACTGTGCAGTTGAAGATGGAGGTGGGGCGGCAGGGGGACAGAGGGAGAAAGGAGGAAGAGGAGGGAAGACGGGGCCTTTTAGGAAGCAGGCAGCTCACCATTACGGCTCAGAGCTGGACTTAGGGGCAAACTGACTAGACGCTAATTCCGCCCCTCCTCTTCCTAGCTGTGAAATCTGGAGCAAGTCAGTTAACCTCTCTGCACTTTAATTTCCTCATTGGTAAGTGGGGATAATGAGAGTATCTACCTCATGGGGCTGGAACGAGAATGAAGTGAGTTAGTGTTTACAGAGCGCTCACATGGTGCGGGGCTCACCACAGCTGCCATGTGAGTGTTAGAGAATAGAGCCACGTGGTTGTACAGGAAACCCTGACAAGGTCAGTTGTTGAAAAGAGCAGGTCCCATCACTGGGAGAAGGATGCATAACCAAAGAAGCCCCTGAGACAGTGAGGCAGGGCCTCCCTCGAGCATCAACCAGAGGAGGCCAGCCCAGGATGAGCTGCGGCTACACAGCATGCCTAGACGGCAGGAAGGGGGTGTCGTCTTGAGCCAAGAGGTCCAGAGGCATAAAAGGACCCTGGGAAACTGGACCCTGGCTCCCACTCTGGACACACGATGGCCTCCGTCAAAGAGAGCTATCCTTAGACTGACACATAAAGATCCAACACTGAGATGAGAAAGGGGGCTGGGAAGGGGGGTGGGGGAAGCTTGGATTTTAGAAAAGGATATTTAGATAGTTTCAATAACATCAAGCCCCCTGGCCGGCCCAGAACACTGGGAACTCTGGCAGATGAGACCGCTGAACTGCATCTGTGTGGGGCAGCCTGGGGACACCTGAGAGCAGTCCCGGAGCCCGGTGGGAACTGAGAACACATGAGGTCAAGGAGCGTTCATGCCTTTCTGTGATAGGATGCTTAATGGTTGATGGAGAATTACAATAGATTTGGCATAACTAGACTCAAGAAGGCATCTGGTCAGAGGTCAGAATAGCAAAAAGGCAGAGACTTAAGCAGGAGCAGCTTGGACTACCTTCCCCAAGCAAGCAGATGAAAGGTGACGTTCCGAGGGGAGGACTCTGGCAGAGGGCTCTCTCCTGATAAGCATTTTATCAGTGACTTGGGAGGTGCTAGGGAAGGCACACTAATTAAACAGGATCCTGAAAGAGCGCAAGGTAACAGAGGGCTGCACAGAATTTAACCCATTGAAATTTAACAGAAATGCTTGTTCTGAATCAGATGGGAAGAAAATAGGAGGCTCTGCATTTAAATTCTAAAGCCACACACTTTGAGGACAGGGGAGAAGCAGCTTAGCAACACGTTATGTTAAAAAGATCTGGTCAGGGGAATTCCCTGGCGGTCCAGTGGTTAGGACCCTGCGCTTCCATTGCAGGGGGTATGGGTTCTATCCCGGATTGTGTAACTAAGATCCCGCAAGCCGTGTGGCACGGCCAAAAAAAAAAAAGATCTGGTCAGGAGTAATGTCAGTGAGTTAATAACGTGAAGTAGCTGCCAGAAAAGCTCATGCAATCTTGGGCTGCATTAAAAGGAGTAGAATGGCCTGAACTAGGGAGGTGATAATTGCCTTCCTCTGCTGTGGTCACACCACACCATGAATACGGTAGACGGGTCTGGGCACTAGCCTCGATATATTAGAAGGATATGGACAAAATGGAGTTTGTTCAAAGGAGAACCACAGGAAAACACCTGGACCCACATCACGGGTTGTAAATCTGGAAGACTCAAGAGAGGACAAGAGGGCTGTCTCTAAGTATCACATTGCACTAGTTAGGAGATGTGCATTTTTTTTTTCAGTTATAAAATGTCTGAAAGCAGAATTATCTTATAATCCCCTAACATCTAACAATCTCTCTAGGCCAGAATGCAGCTGGGGCATAGCTGTCATCGCCCCATTGTCACTGTCATGTGGAAATTTGACTATTATTCCTGGTGACACATCTGGACAACTGCAACCCTCAACATTTCAAGAGCCAGAACATTTAAGGACCATTTGAGGAAGAAATGTGAGTCCTGGGAAAAAGAATTCCAAAGACAACAGAGATTAAGAAATACATCACCACTTTACCAGAATATATGTCAAAAAAAAAAAAAAAGAACCCGAACATATTGATAACTCTGGGTCAAAAAGTGATTTGAAAGATTTGGATTCTGAAAGTGAATACATTTTAGAAATGTTGTTAATAATTTATTTTCCTTTTGATGTACATGCAGGAACGATATGGAAGAAAAACATTTCTAAAGTCTAAGAGAATTCTTTCAGTAAATATAAACATTTTAAGTGATAACACAGTATTGTTCCACAGTTTAACTGGAAGCAGTTTTTCTTTCTTGAAGGTTCATAAAATAATGGTATAGCTTACAATCTATGGTATCAGAGATTTGGTTTTAAAAAAACAGTATCTGAAGAGCTGTCACATGGAGGAAAGACTAGACTTTCCTTCTCCATGGCTTCAAGGAGGAAGAACTAGGACCAAATGCCAGAAGCTATAGGGACCCAGCAGGGAAGTGACAGGAGGAGCCATCCAAAGATGGAATGGGTCACCTCGGATGTGAAGCCCAGGCTGGAACACAGTGGGGAAATCAAGCACCAATGTGGCAGCCCTGTGATCCCAAGGTCTGATTGAGAAAACCTCACCATGAAGAGAAAGGTGGCCCATCTTTCTTCGTTACCCACCTATGTGCTCAGACTGAGTTATTCTCTCAAAAAGTCACCACTTAAGGATAAGAGCCATTTAGGGAACAGTACTGAATGGGAGACCTGAGGCAAAGAGGAATGCCGCCCACACCTGTGCTCTCAGACTCCTGTGGGACAGCTGGGGACCACCTACATGCCTGCTATGTGCCAGGTACGTGACAGGTGTGCTACACGCACTGTCCCAGTTAATCCTCACAGCCCCCTGTGAGGCAAGCGCTATCACCCCGATCTTACAGAAGAGAAACCTGATGCTCAGAGAAATTCAGTGGCTTGCCCAGGGTGTTACTGCCACTCAAAGCCACGGTCGGTCTGTGACAACCTGCTTCAAAGAGAGGGTCGTCCAGAAGTCTTGATTGGCAAAATGAATGAACTGAGCGCTCAAATGAGCAATCAATGAATGGACCAACGTGGTCTCACATTGGTAGCACAGATGCTAGGAGAAGAAAGAAAGAGGAAAGCCGTTTTAGTGTCCCACCCCCTATCAATAGCTCCCACGGGCACGAAGCTCATGCCATTTGCTCCCTGCAGAAGCAATTTATTCCACCACATAAAGCAAGGGTGTTCTTGAGACGTCTATGGCAGAGAACAGGTGCCAGCTGCCCTGCTCAAATGTCAAAGCACACCAGGCTGCCATGCCTTCCACCTGCCAGGTTAACACTGGAGTAGGCAGAAGCTGAGCTCAGCTTTTGTCCCCTGCCAGGGCCAGGATGTCCAGAGGGCTGGGGAAAGGCTGGGGAGTCAGCCAACTGCCCCCACAATGTGTTCCAGCCGCCTGGAGACATCCAGTCCAGCCCCAGGCCACCCAGGCTTCCTGCTTCACTGGGGAGGTCAAAGTGGGCACCAGATACCAAGGGCAGCACCCAACTGAAGGGGATATTCAGGTGCTTATGAGATCACAGAAGGGAGAGAATCGGTCATTTCCAATGATGGCCCACAACGCCCTGTGAGCAGGTGACGCCTGCAGAAACGATTCTAACGAAGGAGGAGGGGCTCACCGAGGTCCCTGCCCAGCCCAGCTTTGCTGTCTCAGCCATGTGTAGGCAGGTAACGCCTGCTCCTGATCTACGGGTACCCACCGCCAGGGGCTCAGCACCCACAACCCCTAAATCCATCCCCCTCAGGCCGACCTCGAGGGAGGGCAATGACCTCCTGTAGTGAGGTGGTGAAAAGCAGGGGCAGTTACCATTTTTCTGCAGAAGACAGAGCTGCCAAAGCACAGGACAGGCGCAATTGGTGGCACAGAAAGTGACAGATGTCCCATATTCTAAGACCCTACCTGAGGGGTTCCAAATGGGCTGCCCTCCTGATCAACTGAAAGATAGGGGCTGCCCAAGCTGACCCCCTTCACAGGGAAGGTGGTGGGGCAAAAGCACAGACAAGGCCTTATTTGGGCCCAGTCTTAAGTGCCCTCGACCTCCCTGTTCCCTACCCCCCGGGGCACTCCTTGGTCCAGACTGACAGCTACAGTCTGGTCAGTTTAACCGTCCAACGCTCGGAGGGCAGTGCAGGCCTCGTAACAGATCCCCCACCCACGACTCCCACACAAGCTTATCCTGCACAGTCTGATCCGCCTGAAGGAACGCTCTGCCCATCCCTCTCCAATGGCTGTCACTACCTGCAGGATTAGGGCCATACCCACCCCTTCCCCAGCACTCAGGGCTAGCCTGATTCCAGCCTCGGCTTCCAAAGTTCCCCCAGGCAGCCCCCAGGTTTCCACCACGTGACACCCTGAACTTACCCTCATGTTTCTACATCTCTTTGTGCTCTACCCCTCCCCATCTCTGCCTATGGAAATCCTATCTTCCAAGGCCCATCTCAGGGACCAAGTGCCACCTCCTCCAGGAAGCCTCCTCTGACTCCCCCACACTGTGCGACTGTCTAAAGCACATTCCAAACTCTTATCTTGATGTGTGGGCATGAATGGACTTATCTAAGGTACCTCTCCACGAGTTAGATGAAGGCTCTGCTCCTGCCATTCAGCACAGCACCGTGAGCTGAGGAGCCCAGGTCACAGTGCTCCACGCCGGCCCTGACAGCACCCTTTTTACAGTCCTTTCTGATTCCCTCCTCAACCTACTTCCAGCTGACTCATCCCCCATTCTATCAAGGTTTAGCTCTCAGAGGACAGCTAATTGGAGATAAACTAATCAACATGGTATCCTTCCCAATTAAATTCTATATTTTTAACAAAGGCCCTCTGGAGACAAGGGCTGAAGACAAAGGTGGGAATTATAGGCCCCAGAGCTCTGGGGGAGGTATTTTTTTTTTTTTTTTTTTTTTTTTGCGGTACGCGGGCCTCTCACTGTTGTGGCCTCTCCCGTTGCGGAGCACAGGCTCCGGATGCACAGACTCAGCGGCCATGGCTCACAGGCCCAGCCGCTCCGCGGCATGTGGGATCCTCCCGGACCGGGGCACGAACCCATGTCCCCTGCATCGGCAGGCGGACTCTCAACCACTGCGCCACCAGGGAAGCCCTGGGGGAGGTATTTTTGATAAGGAAAGATCTTGCACCAAACCATTGTGCAAGCCAGTGTTACCAGGGTATATATCCTAAATTCAAAGCATGGGAGAGCTGCTAGAAAGCGGGGTGTCGCTTGGTGATACAAAAGGAAAGGCCACCGGCAAGTAAGGCTGCCCGAGGCTGGTCACAGGCTCACAGCCTGCCAGAAATGGAGGATGGAGAACAGACTTGACTCTGACCTGGTTAGGTGCCCTTGAGCCAGGAACCACACCTCTTGGCCCCCGCTCAGTATCAAGAAGCCTCTGAGCCTCAGTTTCCCCATAGATAAAAAACAAGGAGGCAGGAGTGAGAATTAGATGATCCCAGAGGGCCCTTCCAATCTGACATCCCAAGGCTCGGCCTCCACCTCTTCCTCCCTCCTGGGAGGTACCATTTGAAACTACCCTACTTCCACTCCCTCCTTACCTTGAGCCCCACCTGAGTCCAAAGGGAAAACTAAGCCTAAAGATCTCCCAGCCAATCAGCAGGCAGCATGCAGGGGGCAGGCCTCTCCCAGCACAGGGGAAAGGAAGGGGCAGATATTGGTTTCTGTGGACACAGAAATGCTACTCTCACTTACCCAATTTGTCCCAGCCCGGAAAAAGACAGTTGGCTGATTGCCTTTGCTTCCCTGACCTACCTTTTTAAGAGATTACAACTGCCTGCCAAATTTAAGTGCTGCCCTAAAATCAGGACATATAAGGTCTCTCAGCGTGCATCTGAAGGGTTTCAAAATGGGTAGAGAGTAAGCGTGATGGAGAATGAAACTTGGAGGCAATCTAGGCCAGGGTGTGCAGCCCTGTCAATTAAAGACCTTTAAAAATAGCCTCTCTTCTCTCATGCTGAAGATAAAGATGAAGTTTCAGCAATAAACAGACATCTGCTGGAGCTTCTGAAGAGATGACAGCATAAACACCCCAGAGAGCAGTCATAAACAGCCCAGAGCTCTCTTCAGGTACCCACAGCATCCTGTTCACCAATGGCAGGGGAGGGCTTAGGGGATGGAGGGACAGAGAAGGAGGTGGTATTCAGAGGCTGGGGAGGATGCCCCAGGAAGAGGTGGTGCAGGAGAGCCCAACTTGGCAGAAAATGGAGAACTGGCTGCCTTCTGCAGGGAAATAAAAGCTCAGGGATCTACCAAGAAAATTTCCAGAGGATTCCATGCCAGTGTCATTCATTCTGAAAATGGGTCACTCCTTAAAATTAGGAAAAAAACTGACATTTTTGAGTGCCTACCTAAGCAGGGCACTTCACAAATATTTTAATTTTACCTCTACATCAGTTCCCCAAGATCGGTGTGATTACCACCTTTTTAAAGACAAAAATACTAGGGTTCATTGACGCCCAAGGCCACATGCCTAGGATTCAAACCCAGGTTCTGTCTTAGCACATTTGTTTGTCTTTGCCTATATCACCTGCAACTAGAACATGCCCCTGAGGTTTATTCTCAGTGCCCAGACTCTCTACACCCACAAATCTAACACAACGAGAGTCCTAAAGGGGAGAGGCAGCAAAGCAGAGTAGAGGGGCAGGAGTTAAGCCATGTGTGCCTAATTCACATAACTGCTGAGTCTCGGCAGCCCTGTGGGTCCTATCGCTTCACATCCTGGTGGCTTCCCAGCAGGCCTGAAGATGAACAAAGGGGGAAACAGACACAAACATATGCCTAGACGCTGTCTGGAAGGAGCCACAGGAGACTGGGGACAGCAGATGCCACGGAAGAAGAGAACTGAGGACCGGAGGACGGGAAGAAGAGAGACTTGCTTTTCACTGAATTCTCTCTGGACTGAGTGAACACGTTCCCCTGCACCCATGTATATATGGGGGGCGAATAGCATCAACTGTGTGTGTTGGGGGGGGTGAGTGCCACGCATCCACACGTGTGTGGGTGGGGGGCGGTGAGTACCAGCATCTGCGCATGTGTGTGTATGAGGGTGAGTACCCTCATCCATGCACGTGGTGTGAGGTGGGGCTAAGTCCTTTTTAAGAGAGTCCAAGATGTCAGTTACAAGGTAACAGACACATCCAAGCTGGTGAAAGCGACCTGGACCAAGCAGGAAGTCCTGGGTCCCCTGGTCGCAGCAAGCCTGGAATCCAGAGGAAGCCGAGGCGTCATCCAGAGCCTCCTCCTTCCCTCACAACAGGAACGTGCTGCAACCCCAGGCAGATGGCAAGAAGCTCTCTGAGCATGAACCCCATGGCCCCCAAGGCCGAAATCAGTAGCACGAGCCCCCTAGGACATTCCCTGAGTTAAGAGATTGACTGAATCCTCTCCTTGAGGCTGTGGAGAGAGGCCTCTCCCATTCCCCTGCTTATTCCTCTATTCTGTCCCTTTCTTTGGCTATCGGATTTCTCACCCCTCCAAGCAGGGAGCTCCTCACTGCTATCACCTTTGTATCAAGCTGAGCAAAAGCCCAGCTGTCCTGACACGCGGAGCCATCAGCACCCGAACTTTATAGCAGCTATGAACTCCACATACTCCACATGCTGCACCTTGACCCCCCACGCTGCTCCCCCGGCATGAAGCTGTCCAACAAAGGGGTCAGCAGCTCTGCCAGGCCCCCAGCAGACCCTGGACCCACCCTCCTCCAAGGAACAGCTTTCCTTGGTGATCAAAAAGTCCGACTTTTTCCCAGGCACTTCTTCATCCTCCCCTCCACCTCATTCTCCTGGCCCTGGCACAAGTTAAACCCTGAGATCCTGCAAATCTTCCCCAGATTCAGTCAGTACTCAGATCAGTAGCCAAGGCCAGCCGTTCAGAGTCACCAGAGCCAAGAAGCAGTTTCCGCATCTTAACACATTGACACTACGGTGCAGGACAAAATGTTCTTAGACTCCCACTCCCATCTCTGGCCTGGCTGGGCTTCTGCACTGGGTGTGTCAGAAGCTCGGGCCTGCAAACATCCCCAAAACCTGCTGTTGCGGCAGCTCAGGGACCAGGGGCCACCGGCCAACTCCCTGCCATTCTGTCTTGCTGCCAGCAGAAAGGACATGGGCACTGGACATCCTCCACTGCAAGGGAAGGGGAAAACCTGAGCCCCAAACCAGCAGGAAACAAGTCCCTATCCTCAGGCCTGCCTTGATCTCTGTATTCCCCAGGAAGAAAGCTGACCTAGCCTTGAAAGGAATACAAGAGTGGCAAGGTCTCTGGACACCAATGGGAGAAGGCGGGTGAGGGAGATTACCCTGACCCTCAGGGGAGAGAAACACCAGTGCAAGGACGGAACACACTAAAACTCCCAACCCTAAGAACATCGGCACCATCCCCCACACACCACTCACTGCCAGCCACGCGGGAGACAGACAGGCTTTCCTGGGAGGAACTGTAGTAATATTTAGATGCATGGATGGGTACAGAGCAATTGCATTTGAGAAACGATACCATACCTGGTACTCACAAATGGCTCTTCATCTGGGACACAGGATGGACACTTCCTCAACAGCTAACAGCGAAGGGAAGCATCGCAAAAATCAGACTCCACCGTGACCTAACCCTGCGATGAAGGTTTGTTTGTGACCAGAGGGCCCAAGTCCCCATCACCCCACCAACTCTGAGTTCTGAGACCAGATGATCAGGGCTTGAGAAAGGAGGAGCCTTATCAGCGCAGACCAGCCATGCTTTCTACCTCTCAGGAGGTGGCAGGGAGGAAAACAGAAAACGGTGGAGGGAGGGGTCAGGGCCCCCCAAAGTGAGGTCAGTGGGGCGTTTGGCCATCAGGCACTTTCCCAAGAGGAGAAGACAGGCCGTCTGAGCCTGAAGCTTTGCCCTGCCTGCTTTTTCTTAACCCACTATGTTATTCTGTCTTCCTCTGAAATCGCAAACTCTCTGAACAAAAAATCAAAATCAAGAGCCTAACATTACAATGATTTCATTCTGGGGAAATCAAAATGAAATTCTCAGGAATGAAAGGGAAGTGGTAGACTGGGAGGGAGGGTGAGGCTACACGGATTTCATAGCTTCCCATCTCCTAAGCTCCAGCTTTCTTTGCTTTCTAACTTTTAAAAAGTACAGGTATGGGAATTCCCTGGTGGTCCAGAGGTTAGGACTCTGTGTTTTCACTACGGGGGCTGGGGTTTGATCCCTGGTCAGGGAACTAAGGTCCTGCAAGCTGCACCTCATGGCCAAAAAAAATTTTTTTTTAATTTTTTAAGTACAGGTATGTTCTTTAAAATAATGTCATAAAATAAGCAAATATCAAAATCCCAATGGCTCTGTGACCTATCCACACATAAAACTGTAGCAAATGCATGTATAATTTTGTCTACCCATCCAAATTGGTTGAAGGAAGCTCTCTTTTTT